>NC_080758.1:8387232-8691482 GCF_020826845.1 Diceros bicornis minor | reverse complement strand
CCACGCTAAATGTGTGTGCTGTTCTTGCTGAAGCCTGGCAGTTTCAAAATTAAGCTAGAATTCCGCCATTATCCTACTTGATTCAACTCTGTTGGGATGCTTCTGACAGATGCCTAGTGGTACTAGATGCTTGGGGAGGAGTTCATTTGGGCCTCATTCAGAAATTTCATCTATAACTGCTTGTTTCCTCAAATAATCCACCTTAACTTGCAGTTAGCAAATAGTAACTAGTTCTAGGCAAACTCTAGGAGCTGCTGTTGAAAGGGCAGAATGATTGAGACTGGGTTTGAATATTGACAGGTGATTCTACAAAGCCATATGTTGGAAATGTCATAGTTCCATAAGGATGACATTCGAGGTTTCCTAGGTTAACTTTTTATCACTTTAATAGTTAAAAATTCATTATATTGTGTAGTAGGGGAAAAAAACTACATTGAAAAGTTTAGCATTTCATCCAGGAAATTGCTGCTTGGGAATAAGGCTAAATATACCATTAGGCCTGTGTTCATTTAAAGAAAATAATTAAGCAGTAATTAAATAGTAGTCGGCATATGGATAGGACAAAAGTTGTGAAGATGGTATGAGAACACCTATCTTGTCAGAAAAGGTAGCGAATGGTATACTGCAGAAAAAAGTATTATGTTATATTTAATACAGGCTGGTAAATATATACACTTATCTGCCAGGGGTATGTGAACAGAGGCCCTGTGGTCAAATAGGGCCTACCACCTGTTTTTATAAATAAAGTTTTATTGGAACATCATCTTGGTAGACGGAATAACGGCCCTCAAAAAATGTCAATGCCCTAATCCCCAGAACCTGTGATGTTAGTTTGCATGGCAAAAGGAACTTTGCAGATGTGATTAAGGTTGTGGACCTTGAGATGGGGAGATTATCCTGAATAATATCCTGTCAGAGAGATTGGACAGAGGGAGGAGAGAGTCAAAGCATGGAGAGGGACTCAACTGGCTCTGGCTGGCTTTGAAGATGGAGGAAGAGGTCATGAACTAAGGAATGTGGTGGCCTCTAGAAGCTGAGAATAGCTCTGAGCTGACGGCAAGAAGATAGGGACCTCAGTCCTACAACGATAAGAAACTAAATTCTGCCAGCAACACAAGGTGGCCAGGGAATAGATTTTCCTCTAGAGCTCCAGAAAGGAACGCAGCCCTGGCGACGCCTGATTTTAGCCTGTAAGAGTTGTGTCGGATTTCTGACCTACAGAACTGTAAGATAATAAATTTGTGTTATCTAACACAAGTCTTAGTAATTTGTTACAGCAGCAATAGAAAACTAATACAACAGCTGTACCTACTCATTGACAAATTGTCTGAGGCTGCTTTCAAGCTACAAGGCAGAGTTAAGCGGATGTGAGAGAGACCTAATGGCCAGCAAAGCCTAAAATACTTGCCAACCGGCCCTTGACAGAAAAAGCTTGTCCTCCACCAATATTCACACGCAGAAGCTCTAAGAGCAGCTTGTAGTACGGAGCACTTGGTTGAGGACAGGCTCTGGGCTGTAAGTATTTAGTCACCCCGTGAATCAGTGGCGAGCAGGGATTCAAACCCGAGTCTGGCTCACCCCTCGGTCATCCACAGCATCCCAGAGGCCTCTTATCGCTGGCGGAAAGCGATGGGGAGCTCCCGGCTGGGCACCAGGATGCCCGAGTGCAGCATCTCCACAGGCTCGTTGTCCGTGGCCACGATGTCGTATTTGCGGACGATCTGGAACACACGTGCACAAAAAAGCAGAATTACCCCTCTTGCCCCGCCTTGTGGAACGGCACAGAGCACAAGCACAGAAACCCAGTCAGGGTTTTACCCAGCAGACAGCCAAGTGGAGCTGGAGCTCGGCTAATCGGCGGCCAATGCACATTCTTTTCCCGATGCCAAATGGAAGGTGCGCAAAGGGATTGATCTTGTTCTTCTCTTGAAGCCATCGTTCAGGCCTAAACTGACTTGAGTCTTCAAAATTTTCTTCATCGGATCCCAACACCTGGGTATTTAGCGTCAACACTGTCTAAAAACACACAGAAACACATAGCGCTGAAATTAACCGGAAGAAAATGTTAGAATAGCAAAATTTACAAAAGCAATCACCTTATAAATGTAAAAGTAACCCACAAATTTGTAATAATGATGATTGCCAAATGTATTAAGTGCTTGAAGTGTGCACGTAATAAATAGGTAAAGAACTTTAAAATTTTGTATCACATTCTCACAACAACCCCACGTGGTAGATTCTTTTATTATCCCCATTCTACAGATGAGAAAGCTGAGGCTCACGGAGGTCACGTAACTCACTCAAGGCCTACTTGAACCCAGGTCTCTCTGTCTCTATAGCCATTACTGCTAATCGTATACTATGCAACATGTCAACTACGTACTACAATCTACATATATACGAAGTGAATGCTCTCCTGGTAAGAAATTTTAGGGAGATCTGACGAATATTTGGAAAGTATATCTTTCAAAGCTCTGTAAGGTCCAGACTGTACAAATTCTACTCACTCCTTTGGGTAAAGCATATTCACCCAGGACCGTCGGCTTGTCAAGAGTCCGAGTTGTAAATGGCACACTCGGGGTGAGCCTGAAAAAAACAAAATCAAGGATGTAAAGGTGGCCACAGACCAAGTCTTAGCTCCAGTGTTGATGGGAATGCAGATTCTGGTTAAATAAATAATTGCTGCATGACTGCATCCTCAAAAAGTGAACACGATCCCAACTCCTCATAAAGAAGTGGTGTCTCTTTCTTCCCGACACCTACACCTCTTGTTTTGACTCCTGTCTTCTTGTGCTGGTTAGACCCCCAGTACAAGCCTGCTTAGCAGTTGTTAATGGTGGTTCTCCCTGTTTCACTCCAGGCTTCAACTGTGTATGATTTTCATGCTTCACCTTAAGCTGGACGTTTGTTCTAGGTTTCTCCTAGCTACCCTTCATGAAATTAAAGCTACTTCCTTCTAATCCTAAGGTGCTGTGAGTTTTGATTTCCAGGAAGGCTGTAGAAAGAATTTTCAAAGAACATTTTATACTAGAGGCTCAAAACCAGAGATGTCTGTATGTCTTATCATATAATAATATGGTTCCCTAGCTAGGCTTTCACCTCAGAGCCTTCAATCATGCCTCCAATCTTAATTAGTGCCTATAGCACTCGTTAGAGTATTATTATTACTGATTTAAAGGGGAGGACACTGACTTTCCAAGATTTAATAGAATTTGCCCAAATGATTTAGGAAATGAGTAATAGAAAAGGAACATGCTCCAAAGGCTCTTTTTTGCAGTTTGATAAATGTCTATGAATCAACTGTGGGAGCTGTCTACGGGAGCCGGACCCCTTATTATGTACTTAAGAGAACAGCTTTCTCACACATTCAGAGTGGCTTAGGCCTGCGTTCTTACCTCATAGATTCTTTCAGACAGGCTTTTAAATATGGCATATTCCTCAAATCCTCTGCCCGCGGCATCTGATTTTCAGGCAATATACTTTGAATTTCCTTAAGAAGTTTTTGTTGCACATGGGGATTACGGGATAAATTGTAGAGAATCCACATTAAGCTGTTCGCTGTCTGAAAGCCAAATGGACACAAACTTAAGTTTCTGCAATAAACTGTCTTAAAACCAGTATGAGCGGAACAAAAGATGATGCCAACCACCTTGCTCGGCAAATATGTTGTGATGCTTTTTGACGTGCCCTTATCCACTGTGACTGAGACAAATACAATATATGAAAAGTCAGATTTGTTTTACAAAACATATCAATTAAGGACAGCTTACTTACTGAAGGAATCAAAATAGAATCCTTGAAATAATCAGCTGCAATAGGACACTTAAAATATAGTTTGATATAAAAATTGTTTGAGCAGAAATGAGTGCATGTAAAACTGGTGAAATGAAAACAAGTTGCCTGGATTGTATCAATGTCAATTTCCCGGTTGTGACAATGATTTATTGTTATGCAAGATGCTACCATTGGGGGAAAGTGGGTGAAGAACACAGGGACCCCTCTCTATTTTTTCTTAGACCTGCATGCAAATCTATAATTATCTCAAAATAAAAAACATTTAATTAAAGAATTCTTTAATGGAAAAAAAGTGATGTAAAACTTGAGCGGGGAGAGAGGCATGGAGATCCCAGGAGTGTTGCTAATAAGAGTTTTTTTTTTTTTTTAATTTTACAGTGCAAATGCATAAGAAACTGCACGTCTGGAATTTAAAAGAAAGCTTTTTTTGCCGCACCCGAAAAAGTTACCACAAAAATATAAAAGCATTATCTGTACTCAGGGTTTCAGCCACATGCAAAGCGCCCTCATAGGAGGGTGCTAACACCAAAGTAAGAGATTCTAGCATTGAGTTGAATATTTCAAGGAAGCAGCCACGGTTTCTGACAAAGACTCAAGGTCTTTTAAGTGGCATCTTCTATTTCCTTTCCAAAGGCAATGACAAGAGAAAAAAAAATACTGGCAGAAACAGCTAGTGTCGCTTTTAGCTTCACAATATTCACCACGGGTAGTCACACGTATTTGTTTTTTAGGCCTTTTTTTAGCTAATTTAAGCCAAATATTCCTGTAAAAATGGTCATTGCGTCCTCCCGCCGCAGACATGAAGGCGCTTTTGCTAAGTGCTATGTCCGCTTACATAAACGAGCAAAGTGCACGACGATTGGGAGCCAGTGGTATCTATTATTTTTGGAAGAAGATGCCTCCAAGGCAGGCTCCTTCGTGTCAGAGACTGGCAGCCTCCGCTGCAAATACACTGTAGACGGCATTATTACAAGAGTCCAATTTACACAACAGGAAGAGGGCGTAGCTGCCAAACTAGATAGACTTTCAAATTTCTCTGATTTTCCAAACGCAACTTGCCAGGACTAAAAAAGAAACATTTAACCATATCAGCGGGTCCCTTCCCGCAAATACCAAACAGAGTTTCCGAAAGGCAGATAACTGTAGCTTTCGCCAAACCCTGTGAGACAGCCCGGGCCTGTGAGGATAGCTGCAGGGGCTGAACCCAGGCGAAGCGGCCTGGAAAACCTCATGGACGCAAACTATCCTGGCTTGACCTCTGTGGAGGAGACCGTCTCATAGCTGGTCTTCCTGCTTCCACTCTCCCTCCGATAGGCGCATTCCAGATCCACCAGTCAGAGCCCACTTTACAAAACATAAATTTGATCAGACTACTCCTTTGCTT
Organism: Diceros bicornis minor; assembly: GCF_020826845.1. NCBI lineage: Eukaryota > Metazoa > Chordata > Mammalia > Perissodactyla > Rhinocerotidae > Diceros > Diceros bicornis. The sequence continues at coordinate 8,686,303 of NC_080758.1, read as the reverse complement.
AAAACCCTCCAAGAGCTTTCCATCACAGGTGTAATGATATCCCAACGCCTCACTAAGGCTCCTGGTTAACATGGCCTGCTGACTTCTCCCATGTCAACTTGACCACATTTGCTAGGTCTCCAGCTCCATCCCTCTTTCTGCCCCAGGGCCTTTGCACCTGCTATTTCTTCTCCATGGAGTGCTCTTCCAGCAGATCTTCCCTGGCTCCTTCTCATTCCAGAGTCAGCTCCAGTATCACTTCCTCAGAGAGAGAATCTCATCCCCCATCTCCATCTCCTTCTATCACATCACCCTGATGGTTTCCTCCGCATTCTGTACCACTATCCGAAATGATCACATTTACTTGTTTGTTTACATGTCTGTTGTCTGTCTTCCCGGCTAGCACTGAAGTGCCACGAAGGCGAGGACTTTTGTCTCTGGTTCACAGTGGTCTCTCAAGCACCTGGAACGGTGCCTGGCACACAGTAGCCACTCAAGAGTTCCCGAATGTTTTCATTTCTTGAACAAGTGTTCATTGAGCAGCTATTAGAGGCCAAGTGCTGTTCTACGTCCTGGGAATACAGCAGGGGAGGAACCAAGTCATCACCCTCCTGGAGCTCACGTTCCAGTGGGGAAAAAAAGAAGGATGGGTGAAGCTTTACTTTGATCATCCAAAGAGCCTCTCAGGATAAGTGAGTCAATAGGAGAGTGAGCTGAAATGAACTCCCTCTCTCGACAGCCTCCTGGGGCATGAGGAGAAATTACAACCTTGCTATTCCCCCTGATAGAGAAGACTCTACTTTTTCTTCAGACTACAGAAACACTACAGAAAGGGAGAAACATGGAAAAGAAATGAACTAGCGACATTGACATTCTTCCTAGAGACTACAGGTGGACGAGATGTTGGGCCTGTGAGCGAAATTAACATGCATCAGTCCAAGGACAGCTCAAACGATGAATCAAAACAAGCAGACCCACCTAATGCCTGTCAGAACCGGTGTTTGGAGTTTGGCTATGTGAGCATTCACCAGGAGTATCAACCACACCAGGGACAGAATTTTGTATTTAAAATTAACTGTTTCACTTAAATTGAGTTTTCACAAACTCACTATATTTACAATTTTAAGCAGAAAAAAAATATTATTGGACTGGCAGAGAGTATCCCACAATTTTTTTTTCTTTGCTGAGGAAGACTGGCCCTGAGCTAACATCTGTGCCGATCTTCCTCTGTTTTGTATGTGGGATGCCGCCACAGCATGGCTTGATGAGCGGTGCATAGGTCCGTGCCTGGGATCTGAACCCGCAAACCCCAGGCCGCTGAAGCAGAGCGTGTGAACTTAACCACGATGCACCTGGCCTGCCCCTGCCCCAGTATTTTTATAACAAACAATAGACACGGTTTAGGGGTAACATGTGCAACCTCCTAAAATATACTCAATTTTTAAAAACCTAGATTATCTTGCTATGGGGTAGAATTTTACTGCTTCTGAATTCCCACAGCAGTGCGCACGTCGCCACGACACTGGGGTCCTGCTCTGGATTTTCATCACTAGAGCACATGGGTTCTTCCCCCGTATGTTTAAGCACAAAGGTTGTGCTTTGGGCCTCCCACCACATCCAAGATGAGACTTTTTATTTTTGCCAAGTTAGTGCTCAGTTAATCCTCATGGAATGAGTGAGCTGAATGACTATTTAAATCAGGCCCATTCTTACCGTCTCTATCGCACCCAGCTGGATCTCCGTGACCGCAGCGTACAACTCTTTCTTTGAAAGCTGATTGTGGTGATAAATATCACAAAGGAAACCCATGCTGGGCTGCTCCGAATATTTCTCTAATTGGTTGTTGATACATGATTTCACTATTGGAAAAGAGAAAACGGAGAGGAAGTTAGTTGAAAATTAGGATAAGGAAAAGAACAAAAAGGAACCTAAAATCAAATCCTCCTTGCAACATCTAAAGGGTCTTTTCCGGGATGTTGACAATTTGTTAGATGAGCACATATTGCCTTGTTGTTATGTTGATGAGGATTGATCAATGCCCACATGAGCAAGGCTTCTCAAACTTTCACGTGCACAAGAATCACCCAGGCATCTTCTCAAAATGCAGATTTGGAATCAGGGGTCTGGGGCGGGCCTGGAAGACTGCATTTCTAATAAGCTCCCAGGGCATGCTGACGCTGCTGGTCTGCCGGCCACACGTTGAGTAGCAAGAGCTCAGAGCTTGGAAGAGATCATCGTGAGACAGAGGAGGGATTTGGGTCTGCTCTCAGAATCAGAACTTAGACCCAGATCCAGGTGTCTAGCTGATATGGTCACTAATACAGGCAAAGTGGGGTTTGGCTCCCAAATCTGGGTAGTAGAGGAGGGCAGAACCCCCTCCCCCAGTGTTATCCAACACACACACACACACACACACAAGTGCAGTGCCCATGCATGTTGACAATAATGGTAAAAATTTCTAATGTTTGTAAAGTACATTCTAAGCATGTGTCGCCCTCACTTCAATCCATTATACAAGCCACCACCAGTAAAATTAACAGTGACGATGGCAACAATAATGACGACAATAAATGGTACAGCTCTTGGAGTCTAAGCTTCAGGAGTCCTTCTGCCCAGCTTCAAGCCCTGGCTGTGCCATCACCCAGCATGTAATCTTGAGAGAGTCACTTAACTTCTTTATGCCTCAGTTCTGTTACTCGGGGCTAACAGAAGGACCTAACTTACGGGTTTTTGTGAGAATTCAATTAGTGTGTGTGTGTGTGTACTCATAAAACAATACCTAGCACCAACTACTCCCTCCATAATGTAGCAGAAATAGCTCTGATCCACTGAGATATTGTGATATGCCAGGTTTTACATTATCTATATTAGACCTAGAAATAGTTGCATCAAGGTAGGTATTATTATTATTAGCCCATTTTAATTTTTTTTTTAATTAATTTATTTTTTTCCCCCAAAGCCCCAGTAGATAGTTGTATGTCATAGCTGCACATCCTTCTAGTTGCTGTATGTGGGACACGGCCTCAGCATGGGTGGAGAAGTGGTGCATCGGTGCGCGCCCGGGATCCGAACCCGGGCCGCCAGCAGCGGAGCGTGCGCACTTAACCGCTAAGCCACGGGGCCTGCCCCCATTTTAGAGACAAGAGGACCGAGGATGTAAAGGAGATAGCACATTTTGCTAACCCTCCACACCAGTGGCAGAGCTTGAACCCAGGTATCTCTGATTCCAAAACTCTTGCTTTTAACCACTCCTAGTTCCCGAAGATGACAGAAAGCTGTCTCCTGCCTTTTCCTTAGAATTCATCTATACCAGGCCATCCCCAAACTCATGTACTTGCAAAGCCTAAACAATCAGTAGGCCCAACTCCACCAAAGGATCAAGGTGGTCAGGCCAAGAAGATCATTCCAGACCTTCCGGCAGCAGCTCCAGAGACAGGGTTGCTGGGTGTGTGCGGCCAGATTACCTGACTTGAAAATGGTGTCCCAGGCCTGCGTGTGGGCCTGCCAGACCCTGGTGTTGAGGCTCCTGTGTAGCTCGACCGGGGTCACCATCATCTTCCCGAACATGCTCATCATCTGTGAGGAATGCAAATGCCTTTTCACCCCGGCTTCTCCTCCCCAAGACAACTCTCACTCTGGGAGAGGAGCACTCGAAACAACCGCCCCCTGTGCTCCCCCAAAGGACTCCCCAGGCCTCTCCACCCCAGTCCTGGAAGCAGTACCACCCCCATCCCAGAGACTGACGGAAATTCATCTTTGGGATGATTATCCACTAGATGTGTTTAATAAAAAATCTAATCTTATGACCTAAATGTAACAAGAAAAAGAAGGAAAACTATAATTTTCATATTTACTTCAATTTCCAATAATCTCCAAGCTTCAGCCATTCCTAAACCATTTTCACAGCATCTACCACATCCACATATGACCTAAACTGTTAAAAAATTTAAAATCTGAAAATTTTCTGACTCTTTTCTAAACAGTACTTTTAATCAGCTGAACTTTAACTGAAATACCTACTTTAACTTTGCCCAAACAGTGGTTTAATGTGCTTCTTTATTATGTGTGCGTACATACACATAGATACATGAAAATACAGAATACACATTAAAGTGAACCCTAACTACTGTAACAGAATATGTGTGTGCGCCACTCCTGGGAAACACTGTGAGGCACATTTGTTCAGTTCTGTAAGAGATCAGTCAGGAAAAGTGCCCTTCCCAAGGGGATGCTTACGGTTTTGATGGCCATGATGAAGTTCAAAGCTTCGTCTCCTGCGTTCTTCTGAAGGAGCCCAAACCTCTTCTCATACAGCACAAGGCAGATGCCTGTTATTCACAACAATCAACACTGTTACACAATCGCAGCCACGCTGGAGTCTATGATTAGCTGGCTACCAAAGGCTCCACTGTATCTCGTAAAAGTGAGGTCTTTTCTAAGAACACAGAGGAAAGGCAGAGTCTGCGAGAAAGGGGCATGATCACTTTCCTCTCTTTCTAGAAATTATGTCCCGGTCCAATGACCCATCCTCTGCAGAACCTCCAGGTCAGAAATGCCACTGTACCAATGTAGCCATTTTTATATGTGAAAGAATCTCTCCTGTAATATCTTGCTTTTGCCAGAGTTTGTCATTGATATCATGGGTGGCAGACGTTGTTAATGCCTACCCGATGCTCATTCTTTCTCATTTCTTCCCCAAGAGAGCCCCGACTTTGTTTAGGGTACCAATGTATCAGTCCTCAGGCAATAAATCAGGAATGATCTAAGACTCCCATGACAATTCTGTTCCCTGAATTCCCAGGCTTCCTGTAGCAGCCAGAGCAGCCACATGACCACGGGCTGGCCAATGAGACTTAAGGGAAATACTCATCGGCTTTCTTAATAAAGAGCGACAAGTATGGTTGGCTTAACTCTTCCCTTTTCCTCCTTGTTTTTGCCCAGAATGCAGAGGTGAGGCCACGCGGGGCATAGCTGTTTTGCATAAGCCAACAAGCTAACGATGGACGAGCAAAAAATAGGACGAGCTTGGGTCCCCAATGACAACATGGAGTGCCAGCTGTGGATTGCCTTCCTCAAGACTTCTCGTGATGCTAGACAATAACTGTTCAACTACTGTAGTCAGCTCTTCTTTGACTTGCAACTCAACGCCTTTGATACTCTGTCATTTGGGTATTTCCAGTGGACAATTTCCAAATCATATACTTCTTTTCTTCTCTATAATCATTCCCTCTCTTTACTCCTCTTTCCCTTAATGCCCTCGGTGGATTTCTTACTCGCATGGAGCTTTCTAATGTGGTAAGATGACTGTCCATAACTTTAAAGTGAGGCTGATCTGATGAGGAAGATAGTCACGAGGAAAGCCTCCACCCCGGGGTGCCCTCTCCAATTCCTCGCATCAGCAGCCAGAGTGGTCCTTCCAGCAAATCGGGCCACGCCACCCTCCTGCTAAAAGCACTCTACAGTCGCTCCCAGGTACTCCCAGGCTCAAAGTATGGTTTACATGGATTTACCTGGGCTGGGCTGCTGCCTTCTCCCATCCTCTGCCATCGCCACGCCCCTGCCTTGCAGAATATGCTCCGGTTATTCTGAGCTCCTCTCTGTTCCTTCTGCCTGGAACATTCCTCCTTCCCTCACTTTTACCTGGCGAACTCCTACCCATCCACCAGGGCTTAGAGATGGCACCACCTCCAAGAAGCATCCTCGACCAAGCCCAGCTGAGACAGCCCTCTCAGATTCTCCCGCAACCTTGAACCTCCTCAGTCAGGCGCTCACTCCCTCTATTGAAATTGTCCGCTCCCTTGCCTGCATTGCCACTGGGCAGCAAGCTCATCAAGGCCGGGCTCTGCTTTTTATTCCCAGAGTGAGCCTCCAGGAAAGTGATCATGCCCCCTCCTGTCAGGAACCCTCCGTGGCGCCCCATCTGACTCAAACTAAAAGTTCTTGCTGGGACCTACAGGCCCTGACTTGACTTTCTCAGCTCCTCTTTCCTTCCCCCTACAATCCTTTCATACCAACATCCTCAAAGTTCCTCACAGGCATTGTTCATGCTTCCACCTCAGGGCATTTGCACTTCCTATCTCCTCTGTCTGGAACAATCTATGCATACATACCCTTGTGGCTTGCCCCTTCCCTTCCTTTAGGTCTCATCTCAAATGTCTCCTGACCAAAGCAGACTTGCCTCATCTAGGCACCTATGTTCTTTCTTGACTCCCTTACCCCTTGGCAGAGTATATATTAAAATGTGTTTGTTGATTGTCACCTCTACTAGAATCTAAGCTTCAGGTGAGCAAGGATGTTGCCTGTCTTGTTCTCTGATGTGTCCCTAGTACCTAGCACGGTGCCTGGCACACAGCAGGTGTTTAATAAATGTTTGTTGAATGACTAAATAAACAACCCATAGTGCAAAGCATAACTTAAATGCCTGAAAGGCTGCTATGGCCTTTCCTAGTCAACAGTAGTGTATGATTACTGAAGAGTTGCCCACACAGCCACATTTTATCCTCAAAATCACTTGCAGAATCAAATGAACAAGACTGTGAAGACAACTTACTTTCAAATGACCATTTGTTCAGTTCGCCGTATAAGTCTTCAATGTGGCCTCTTTCATCACAGAGCTCGTCTATTCTACCCATAAAATCAGCTAAGACCTTAGAAGAAGAAATCACAAGAGACACGTCTCAGTCATTGAAGAAAAACAAAAGTTCGAAGCTAGTCAGCTAACTTCAGGCTTTGCTGCCTTGTGTATTCATTGCCCCTAATGTTCTTCATGCTGGAGCCACACTAATTATACATTCTCCCCGGGAGCTCACCTTCTGTCCTAACTACCTTGTCCTGGGTTATTTCCTGAGCTTCCAGCAGCCACCCCAAAGCTTAAGTTTCAGCTTTTGATCTAAATTTAAGAAAAAGAAAACATTTCTTCTAAACAGAATGGGGAATAAGCCACGAAGGAGGCATCAGCCAAGTGTTCTTGATAGCACATCTCAAGGACAAGACGCTGTAATTATCCTGAGGTTTGTCACTGCCACGTCTGGGCCAGCAGACATCCCCTCACTGGTTGGTATTGTGTGAAGCATGTTGAACGTGGAGCCAGGAAATCTGCAAATTCTGGACATAGCTCCTTCACTAAATAGCTCTGTGACCTTGGGCAAGTGACGTAAGGCCTCTAGATGCCAGTGTCCAAAATCAGGGTTTTAGATGACTAATGCTTTGCATTTAACGAGGCTTGTGTATAACCGAGCACTGTACATAATGTGTTATCTGAGCCGCTGCTCACAACAACCTCGCAGGTAGGAAGTACTGTTTTTACCCATTTCCCAAGTAACAGATGGGAAGACTGAGGCTTAGAGAGAGGCTAAGGAATGCCTCCATGGACACACAGCTGGTAAGAGGCCATGCTGGGGCCCAAAATAAGGTAAACGTGACTACAAAGTCCACAGATGTAACCAATGGGCATGTTCAGTTTGCCCACATAGTGCATTAAAAAGTACTTTGAATTTGTTACCATAAAAAATCCAGATATTTCACGTGAATATATGAGTTTTCCACTACTCATCAGAAAATAATAATAATTACAAGATCTGGTGACACAGGGTCTACATTCCCACACAGCAGTCGTTGCTGGAGCTGGGGCAGCTGTCCCCTCTAGCAAGGGCATGCACTATTCTGCTTGCTAAAATCCCTTCTGGGCCTGCCTTATACATTTATATTAACTACGTGGCCCCTGGAAGCTCGAGTTTGCAATCTTTCACCTCTACAATCCTGTGTGGGTCCAGTTCAAAATAAACACCCAGAGTGAACAGGAGTGAAAAGAGGTTACTCCATGCTTAAATCTCTCCTCCTTTGGCCCTCTTTGCTAAAAGAGAATGTCTAAATACCTTAGCATGGCACAAAAACATTGTTAAGACCTGCCCTCTGTCCAGCATCATTTCAGAGACAGCTCTACCTCTGCTGCACTGAATGGACTCCTCTCTGAACACTCCATGCCATCTCATGCCTCCAGATTTTCCGCAGGCTATTCTCTCTGCCTGAATGCCTTTCTCCACCTTCTCTGGCTTATAGACTCCTACTCGTCCTGCAAAACCCCACTCCCATGTCACTACCTAGGAATTTTATAAGCATTGTGTCATTTAATCCTCACAGCAAACCTGCGGGGTAGGAATTGTTACTCCCAGTTTATAGATTGGGAAATTGAGGCTTGGGGAAGTTAAATGGTAAAGTCAGGTTACATAGCTAAGGGGTGGAGAGCTGAAGTTCAATTCCAAGAATGTGGAATACCAAAGTCTATGCTCATAACTGCTCCCTCACTGTGATATTACTTTAAAAGAGAGTGAGGGAGGAGGAATAAGGGTTTTGGGGGAGGAGGATGAGGAGAGGAATGAGGAGAAAGGGAAGCCCCCTCAATCATCCAACTTGCCTGCTCATCCCTCTGTATTTTGTAGCTGCAACTTGAGCGCCATAAACATCCCTCCCTCCCCAAGAGACCCAGGGAATCCGGCCCCAGCCTGCAAACCTCATTGATTTTGTTGTCCAGCTTCATAATTTCCACTGGTTTCATTAGTTTCTTTTGAAAGGCACTCCGGACCCTCTGCCAGTCTTCTCCTTCCCTGGGAGAGAAGCAGAATTATATTTAGACAAAAGTGAAAAGAAAAGAAGGGCGAAGCAAAGATACCTCCAGCTCTGTAACTATGTGAACTATACAATCAAATGAACCCTGAGAATCATGCCAAGGAATATCCAGAGATATTAGCATGGGAACATTTGAGGCTAGTTTGACAATAGGATGAAAAAGCACCTTTCCTCCCAGCCAAAGATTGCACCAGGAAGGTGAAGGCCAGATAATATGGGTTCAGGGCATTTGAGGTGTCCTTGCCGGGCCTGAGCTGGGAGGCCAGCAGCCTCATTTCCCAGCAGTAACACTGGGCACGTGAACACCCCCCTCACCAGCAACACACATGCGTTTGAGGAAAAATCTTGTCTTTTTTTAATCCATTGACTTGGGTTGAAAGTCACATTCAAAAAACACCTCAAAGGTAGAATTTTGCCGTTGCCTCCAAATAACATACAGTCAGAGACTCGCTAGCATTGAAAAGCCTGTTCTCATCATGCACCCTTTGCACTTGCGCTGTAGCTGACCACACAGCCGGCGATGCACCATACATTAATATGACTTTTAATTTCAGTAATTATGTCCTGAAAAACACAACTATTAGGCATTACAATTTGAGAGTAAAAAAAGTGCTAACTTGTTAAATGCTAACAATTAAAAAGCAGAGGACTCACATCACGTGATGGCAATTATCTATCTAAACTGCAACCTTGACACACCTCCTCATCCCACCTTTCCAAGCAGACCTGAGTCATAAGCCCCCAGTCCCCTGCAGAAAGGAAGGTCACTGTCAAAAGCAAAAGAAGGTAATTTCTGGCGTTTGAGATCACAAGAGGGGGTTACAGAGAATTTTAAGGGATAATTTTGTTTGTGTAACACGTTTGCCCGGCACACTGACTTCCCGCGCAAGAGTCTGAACACCACAGTTTGTATAACGCTCTTTGCCATTTCTTTGAGGGAAGGCACGGCCCTGCTCGGTCGCCAGAGAGAACGCACGTGATGGGTGCGCAGCACAGCTCTCGCTCAGCCCGCTCTAGTCTATGCAGGAGCCCGCGACTGCGCCGGGTAGGGGCCTTCCTATTAGCCCTGCATAAGAACGGTCCACGCCCCGGGAACTCCTTCCCAATTGTCAAGTGCATCAGCCGCCGGCCCCATCCTGCCGCCTGGACTCACAGGATCATCAGCCCGTAGCCCTCCTTGCGATAGTCGCGATAGGCCTTCCAGGGTTTGATCTCCAGCCGCTGGGGGTAAGCGCTCTCAGTGCGGTACAGCGCTTCCAGCAGGCGCGGCGAGCCCAGGTGCACCGAGTCGAAGGAACCCAACTTCATGCGGAAAATCTTGCCATACTTCTTGTGGTACTCCGCCTGCAGCGGGCCGGGCACGTTGCGAAGTCAGGGCGCATCTCCTGCAGTCCCAAGAGCCTTTCTCCCTCCTCCCTCCTCCCGGGGGACAGGGGACCGCCGCTGCAGGGATACCCGAGCGCACGGTGCGCCCTGGCTGCGCGCCTCGGGGAGGCTTTGAAGCGCGGGGAAAGGAGGGGTGAAGGAATTGGGGCGCGACGAGGCATTTACCAGCGTGTAGTGCTGTTTCTTGAGCCCGCCTTTCCAGAGAATCTCCAGCAGGCTGCCCAGCAGTGGCCACTTGATGGGGCCGGGCAGGTCGGCGGCGTTCTGCGCCTCGTCGCGCTCCATCAGCGGGCAGAGAGGCACCTCCCGCGGCTGAGCGGGCGCGCACGCCCTGGAGGTCACGGCTCTGGGGGGCTGCCCGAGGCTGCGCAGCTGCTGTAGGAAGGCGGCGAGGGAGCGGCTCTTGCTGATGGGGGAGCTCATGACAGCGGGGGAGACCCGGCACTTGGGAATGCGCGGGGACCGGGAAGGGCGAGGTTGCTAAAGAGGCGCCGGCTGGATTTGGGGGCTTGACGATTGTGGGAAAAAGAGGCAAAGAAGACCAGCAGGTGTGATGGAGGGGGCGGAGGAGGGACAGAGAGCAGAAAGGACCTCGGCGAGGATGCTCAACGCCGCACCGTGCGGCAGCCTCAGGACGCAGGTGTCCGCCGAGCGCTGGCCGCAGGGGCTGGAGGAGTGCAGCCGAGAGTTGGGTGTTTCTTGGAAGAGAAAAAAAGGGATGTGCGTCGGCCTGTTGGTTTGCAAGTCTGACTTCCAGATATGGAGCCACGAAGTGGAGGTGTCAAGGAGCAGAAGAGATGCTGCTGGGACTGTGGCGTCCTCCTGTTCCTCTCCATGCTTCATGCTCCGAGGACCAGGTATTTATGGAGACAGGGCAGGCCGTGGGTGGCCAATGAGAGCGCTGAATGGGGCGGAATGGGCCCCAGATGGCCTGGCCCAGAGGGACGCGGGACCCGGCGGGGGGGCGGGGGGTGGTGGAAATAGGATGGAGTCAGCGAGGTGAGCGAGGGCGCCCGGGCCTCGTGTGACCGATGCGCTGTTTCCCGGGCGCGAGCGCTGCGGACTCCACCCCGGAGATAACCCCCCGGAAGGCACGCTGAGCAGGGAGTTCACCGGGTTTGCGCCCAGCGCGCCGCCCCGCCCTCGCCCGGCGGGCAGGAGCCGGCTGCGGCGGCCGCGGCTGCAGCTCCGCGCTGGCACGATCGCGCTGCTGGGCGGGCGAGGTCTCCGAGTGCGGCCCCGGGAAGGCGGCCGGCGCCTGCCGGGGGCCCCAAGAGCCCGGGTGCCTCCTGGGAGCCAGTTTTTGCCAGCCTGGACGGAACTCTTTTTGGAGGAAAGTTGGCTTTCTGCGACTCCCAAGGTGGGGAGGGGTTGAGACATTGAAATGCAACCACGGAGAAGATTTCACTTTCGGGTCTTGGGCAAGGAGGGCCAGTTGTTTGTAGAATTTCCTCCCCGGCTGCTCCACATTTTCGGTTGTTATGAAATTTAATGAATTAATGCAGGTAAATTGCCTACAACAGAGGCTTGTCCGTAGTCAGCACGCACCACGAGCACGAGAAATGCGCTGGGAAAGCACGGCCGGCAGTGGAGGCTGGGCTGTCTCCCCCACGTCCACGGCCCCCTCCCTCGTTTTGAACACCGACTACCTTGCGCAAAGGATACGCACATGCAGCTTCAAATCACAGTGCCCCCTCGTCCCCCACAAAGTCCATCCTAAGGAAGCGCGGGGGGGGGGGGGCGGCGCACACAGACACACACGATTTCTAGAGTCATCGTAGCTGGCAAGAGTAGAATTCGCTTTACTCATCCGGGAAGAGAAGTTGGAGACTTTTATTGATTATTTTAAAGTATTCTTTCACTCTGATCCAACACTAGCATTACCGCCAGCCAGGCAAGAGCTGAGGCACGTTCTGTTTCCTCGCTTCGCTTTCCAGTCACGTGACTGAGTCTTTTTGGACCCTGTTGGCAAATCCTTCCCTGGTCAGTTTATTGTAAGCTTTAGTTTGTTTCTGGAAAACCTTCTGTAGTCCAACTTGAGCTTGAACACTGTCACTTCAGATTTTTTCATTGTCCTGCGAGGTGAATGACAATATTAATAAAAATAATAGCTGTTGACACATAATGCAATTTATTATATCTATTTATATATACACTCTTATAGTACATATTATGTAGCATATGCTATAGATGATATACTATATGTAACATACATTATATCTCATATACCATATGTTACGTAGTATACAAATGAAAGCTTTCTGGGGCTTATGATAAGCCAGACACTGAGCTAGACATGTTACATAAATTTCCCATTTAGTTCAGCCCAATAACAATAAAAAAACAAACAAATAAATAAATAAAACTGAAGTTTAGAGACTTAATTTTCCCAATGTCACAGGACTTCCTATTGGCTCCTGTGGGATTCAGACCCGGATTTTCTGATTCTAGCCTGGGCCCTTACTATAAACATCCATATGCATCATGCTGTATTATATCACCTTTTCTTAAATCGAGACTATCTCAGAGTATTGGAAATATTCCTTAAATGGGAATATTTCCAACAGGGGGGTGGGTGGGGTCAGTATGTGTGGGACTGTGTGATGCAAATGTTGTTTTGTGTGCCAATGAGGGTACAAAAAGAAGAGCCCCAAAGAGAAGCTCCATTTAGGTCACCACTGTGTGCCTTGCTTCTGCCACGCGCTTGGCACATCATGAATGCTCGGTAAATGATAACTCCTATTGTTATGTCAGGGATTGAGTAATTTTCGCCCCCTTGTTCTTTCTTGTCTTTCTCTCTCTGCAGGTGTGCTCAAGAAGAAAGGGAAAGAATTTCCAGTTTGCTAGGTTTTCACATGAGTTTAGCTCTCTGTTGCTTTATAAACTCTAAGTAGATCCTTGGAAGTGCAGGCAATCATCAGTCTCATAACACCCAGCAAGAAAATTCCTATTTCAGGGAAGCTGGTTCTCATGTCCATTGGAGAAAGTCTCCAATAATTTTTATACCAGATTGCAGAGGAAAGCAAGACTGGTTCTTTGAAACTTCACTGATATCAACACATAGCCATCATCCTTGATGAGGTGCAGCTAAATCCAAAATGACTCCTTGAGCTTGGTCCCGGAAACTCACTCTTCCTCTCTTGGCCTCATCCCTAGCTTGTTCCTTAGCCTCTGTGAGTCATCCTGACAGGGATCCTGTTGGGAATTACTAATGAGAGATCTTGAAGTGCCTCACAAATGCCCACCGTCATTACTGAGGCAGGCCCAGGGCACTCTGTTTTGTTCTGGGAAATCTTACTAAGACCTGGATGGATAACTACACTCCAGCCCTCACACCAATGACCACAGATTACAAAGTGTGTGTGTACGCACATGTGTGAGCGTGTGTGAGGAGGGTGGGCTGGAGGAGTCCTTAGGAGAGTAATGGCTGGTTTCTCTGCACTGAAAAACACAAAACTCTGTCAAACATATCAAATGATAATATAGTTTTGTGCTTAAAAGCTTTGGCTCAATTTAGGTGTGAGTCCTAATCCACTTTCTGATCGTGGAAATTTGGAGGACTTACCCTCCACATCTGTAGCATGGACAATGTTGTATAGGGGAGGAAGAACTATTCCTCTACCCTCTTGGTCCTTCTGGCTGGTCTAAGAATTAAGTTGACATGAGACAGAACAACAGGAGAAAATCAAAGTTTAATAACATGTACACATGGGTGAGACCCAGGAAAACTGAGTGACTTGCCAAAATGGTAGAATCCACCACCTTAGATACCATCTTCAGCTAAAGACAGAGGCGGATGTTGGGGTAGTGGTTTTGGATTTCAAAGGGGAGGAAGGCAATTTACATGGAGATGGAAAGCAAATGTTTGATAAACAAGTATTTGCTGGGCCATCTACAGACAATGTGACCCAAGAGACAGAACTCTGATACAAATGGGCTTAGCAAGGACCCTCCCAGTCCACCAATACCCAGAGTTACCTCTGGTGATGGCCTATCCTGAGACAGGCCTTCTACCTTGAATTCTTTTAGGCAATTAGGGGGAAGGTCAAAGTTTCCTTCAGAATCTTTTGTTCTTAAAAATAATCAAGCCAGGGGCCAGCCCCATGGCCTAGTGGTTAAGTTTGGTGGGCTCCACTTCGGCGGCCCGGGTTCGGTTGCCTACACTACTTGTTGGTGGCCATACTGTGGCGGCGACCCACATACAAAATAGAGCAAGACTGTCACAGATGTTGGCTCAGGGAGAATCTTCCTCAAGCAAAAAGAGGAAGATTGGGATTAGATGTTAGCTCAGGGCCAATCTGCCTCAGCAAAAAAAAAAATCAAGCCAAAGAGACGCATTTTGGGGTGGCCAATTCTGATCCCCCACAGTTGGAACCAACCTCACAGTCAAGCTCAAGCCTCATGGAAATAGCAGTAATAATAACAGCTCATCTCATTGGGGTTGCTGTGAGAATAATACATACACAGTTCTTAGCACAGGAAAGTGCTCAGCAAACATTACCTCAGAGCATTACTGTATTGTATGCCTTGGTTTTTGCAAACCACATAAAAGAGAGGCAACTTAAGTGTCTCAATTATTATACCTTGTGTTCAACTGAATATTATAATTTCAACTCAGGAAACAGTCTAATTGAATAAAGCCAAAGGAAAATTAGCAAAGAAATGCTGGTGAGTTCAAATCCCAGCTCAGCCACTTAGTAGCCAGATAAAGCAGGGATAATTGACTTATCCCTGTAAGCCTCAGGTACCTTATCTCAAAGAGGTGATAAGGGTAGTACCCACCCAGTAGGGTTTTTCTGAGGATAACAAAGCAGTGAAAGTCCCTGGCATACAGTAAAGGCTCTAAAATGTTTATTGTTAAAGTTATTAAAAACTACAAAGATTGGGATCTCAGATAATTACGGTCATAATCTTTATTACATTTGTCTTGGGGTTCTCTGCCTAATTAGACAAAAACTTCCTTGAAATTACAGACATCGTCTCCTTGTTTTTGTCTCAGAGCATATGACACAGCGCTGTTTACCTTGGCCGGCACCCAAGAAGTAAATAATAGGCAATTGATTATTGATTATTTCCTTATTCCCAAGTGAAAAGAGACAGATCAGTGTCAATATCTTCTTTGTTTTCTGAGGGAGAAGTTTTTGGTAAATCCTGAAGGGCTTTATTTGTGTGTCACATAGAAAGCAATTCTGTATAACAAAACTAGTTTCGGTCCCCACAACTTGGGTTGAATCCATGGCTCCACCACTCACAAGCTGTGTGGTTTTGGGCAAGTTGGTTAACCTGAGTCTAGTTTCCTCATTCATAAAATTAGGGGTTTCTATACTTATGTCTAGGAAGGTTAAGATGAATACTTGAAATAGGTGAAGCACAATTAATCATTGTTTTCACAAACATACATTTGGCCCCATGTATGCTCCATGGTTTCTGAGTAGAATTCAGTCCTACTGTTGGTACCCTGAAGTTATATTACAGAAAAAATGTGTCTTAAATCCTCCAAAACGCAGTTGCACGGGGAGAACTTTTGAAAAGATTTATCATGAAAAGAGCTGCTCCATTTTGAAGGAGATGAAAAATATAGTGTGTACATTCAAGTTTATGAATCATTTTCCTCTTACTAAAATTATAATTTATTGAGGAGGTACTATGTGTGTGCCAGATATTCTAACTATCTCTACCCACACAATAATACCATAAAGTAAGTATCATTTTCCATTTTATGTGAGAAAACCTGTTTCTTACAGAGTTTAAGCCACACCTGAGTTTGAATCTACCCTGTTAGTTCACCTTGTTCTCATCTGAAAAATGGAAATAATAATAGTGACTCATTTATTATTATAATATTATAGGTATAATAATATTATATAGTTACCATCTTATAACTTGAATGCTAGCTTGCTTCAGGATGGCAGCTCCCTGAGGGCAGGAAGATTGTCTGTCTTGTTCTCTGCTATATTCTTAGTACTTATAACAATGCTTGATCAGTTTAGGTGCTCAATAAATATTTGTCAAATAATATATTGCAAAATAACAGAGATTAAATGTCTTACTTGCTATAACTGTACTTGTTCGATTTGATTGATTCTATGGTTCTAGCGAAACACAGTTCCTGGTAAAAGATGTGTTTAATCACAAATCTTATATATAAAGGAACATTTTATTTTGTTTTTTCTTTTTTCGAAATGTCTTAGGAAATAGAGATCTGTTTGAAGATGTGCCCTCTTTAAAGTAATAAAGTATCTCCACATGAAAATGGATAGAATCAATTAAATGAGTTAATATTTTGAACATTATTTGGTACATGGTAAATAGTATTACCTGTTATTATTAATAATAATAGTTTTGGAAGATATAGATGTACTATTTAATCTAGAGTCAAGTTAAGCTGGCTAGTGAAAAAAATCCATTGATTTTGAAAAATTCCATTGGTACTATATATGTTTCACAATTGACTTTTAAAATTACGTCATCATGTAGATACCTATTCTATGCTTTCTTGCATAATATAACTTGGCTAAATTCCAGCAAGGTGAAAAGCGGGGAAATTCCATGACAGAATTATTATGCTAATTATTTTGGACCCAAAGTACATTTTGTTTTGCTCCTGAATGGAAGAGCGTGCCTTGACATATCTGATTATGGCCGCTGTCTTGGACGAAGCTTTACTGAGCTCTGTGTTTTGCCAGAGTTTTAATCTGAACCACCAAGTGCATACTTCATGGGGGATTGGCCCTAAAGGGAACTGGTGGAAAGCACCTCCATAGTCAGGGTGAGTGAACTCCAGGAGGAATGGAAATGGATATCCGGTTGTTTGTCAACATTCATGGAGTGGGCGAATGAACACTTCTAAAACAAGAAAACTCTAGAAGGGTCCTTTTGGTCTCTCTGCAACCTATCCTGCACCGCTCACCCAACTGGGCGTGTGGCCAGACACCAGTGATTTGTTTTTTTCACTCTATCCAGTTAGTATGTAATTCTTTGGAAGTGGAGTCATTCAACAAATGGTTATCGAGCACCTACTATTTGCCAGGCACCATTCTTGGCATTGGAAATACGATGACAATAAGACAGACAAGGCCTCTGACTTCTTGGAGCTCACATTCTACTGCAGATGACGGGCAACACACATGCAACCCAAGAAGCAGCATAATTTCAGATAAGCATAAAATAGGGAGAGGGAATGGAGAGGAAAGGGGGTGTGTTGTTGTCCTTCAGTTGTCTGCAAAGGCCTTTCTAAGGAGCTAACATCTGAGCTCAGACTTAAATTAGGAGAAGTAGTTGGCTTCATCAAGACCTAAAGGAACAGGAGCAGGGCCCCTTAGAGTGACAGCTAACAGCTTAAAGAGACCCACAAAGAGAGTCACACAAAGAATCCTGTTCAGAAGCACGAATATATTTTATTCATCCTGAAGACAGAGGGACAGTATTTCCTACTGTCACCTCTAAACCTAATTATCAAATGGTTCCTGGTTGCCATGCTTTAGTATTGCAGAGGTGTTTTGTTATTTCAAGGTTGTTTTTCTCAGTGGCACAGGGGTAAAAGTTAAGATTATTTAAATATACAGGAGTTGCTTAAAATAAGAAATAAACTGAATAATGTTGTTAGGACTATCTCCTATGCTTTCATCAGTTCATAGCTGGAAGAAGCTTCCATAAGGTATGCACTGGAAGAAATAAACTTTGGTCAGTTTCTCAGGTCCCCAAATGTTGCATTTAGAAGTTATTTGTGGGCCATTTGATCAATCAAACGCTGCACAAAATACTCTAGAGCACTGACAAGGTTAGAGGTACGTGATCAGCCTCTCGTCTAGTCCCTGAGAAATATAATTGTTCTCAAGGCGTTTGTTTAAAATCAAACAAAACAGAGCTGAGATCAGTGTGATGATCTCTTGTGGCTTTTGCCTGCCCAGCATCCAGGCTCTCTTCTGACTTCTGTCTGAGTTGCTGCTTCTCCGCCAGCAGTCTGGGTGATTATATGGGCTCATCTTGTCCTCCAGGGAGGGCCCATGGCTTAGGGCCAATCAGCATATTCCACCCCTCAGCTAAGATTGGGTGCATCCGTCTGGGCTGAGTCCGTGACCCAAGTCAGGCAAATAGTGAATCCTGGGACTTTTGCTGGGGCAACTAAAAAGGAGGAGAATCTTTCCACTGGGAGAGTTGGCTGATAGCCTGGATTCGCTGGAGCCACCATGTAGAGGAGGCTGGCCTAATGGCAAAGCCAGCAGAGAGGAAGGCAGAGCTAAGAGGCAGAGGTGAGGGAAAGGGAAGGGAATGTCAAGTCCTGACGGCATCATTTGGGACCAGCCATCCATCCCTGATTTTCTGTTCATGGGCCAAGAAATTCCTCACTTTTGCCAATTACATTTTAATCTGGGTTTCTCCTCTTGCATCTTAAAGGAGACTGACTAACACAGTCATCCTAAACATCTTGTTGCTATCAGACCTTCTTCACTTTCAATAACAAGAAAAATCATCCAGAACTAGTAAAGGGTATAAATTTTCTGGCCTCAGGCAGTTTAATGAAACACAATTATGCACGGACCTAGTGATCTCAGTCCTGAAATAAATAGTATTTTATTCCTTTATTTTTATTCATTTTACATAAATGTTCCATATAGTATGCGTTTCAAAAATATATTTGTTGATTTGTAGGTATTATGTGGTAGCTACAAACATGGCCTCTGTATTAGGCCGTCATCTTTATTCTATGGCTTTTCAGCTGTGTGAGCCTTTCTTAAGATCTTCTTTAAAATTGGGAAAATAATATTTACCTCTTAGAGTGTTATAAAAATTATTATCTGGCCACAGATAAGTCAATCACTTAGCACAGTTCTTGGCAGAGGGTAGGCACTTAATTATATTAACTCTTATTATTCGATTGACAATATATGACATTATCTGATTTGACATGCTTCAATATGGTATCATTTATGTTCACCACATATATTTTCTTTCCAAATCAACCACAGGTCACTTCCATTTGTCACTCAGCCTTTCCTTTTGGATACCCTCTCTTGAGATGTATGCAAGTTCAATGGACACAGCCTGTTTGTAAAGTGACTGTCCACTCTGATGGACTTGAAAGTGACATGACTACTTAATGTGGATTGAGAGTTGATTATGTACCAGTCACATTTCATCTCACCAAATTCTTACGCCAACCTTATAAGAATGATGCAGCTGAGGTCAAGAAACTTCGGAAGACGCTAAGCTACACAGCACTAAGTTGTGATTTGAACACCCAGGGCTTCCTGACACCTGAGTCGTCACTTCCTGTTCCTTTTGAGAGTGCCTAGGCTTCTGCCTTTCCAGGAAGAATAGCAGTAACTTGTAGGGCTTAAATGTACCCGCCTTAACTTGGATGTGAAAAAGGAATAACTCTCTTTTCCATAACCAGCTTCACATGGCCCTGTAAACCCATTCTTGTTGTGTCACTCTTGGACAAATACCTAGGAGTGGAATGGCTGGACTGTATGGTAGGTGGGTGTTTAACTTTTTAAGAAACTGCCAAACTATTTTCCAAACTGATTGCGCTATTTCACATTCATACCTGTAGCCTGTGAGAGTTCCCGTTCCTCTACGTCCCCTACAATACAATATGCAGTTCTATTTATTGAGTCAGTTTCTATATTGTGATTTTCAAGGCATTTGTCCATTTTGTCTAAGATATTGATATTTGATATATAATTGTTCATGATATCCCTTTATTATCTGTTTAATGTCTTTCAAAGCTGTACTTATACCTGTTCTCTTATTCTTGGTATTGGTTTTTTGTGTATTTCTCTCTTTTTTTCCCTTGATTAGTCTTGCCTGGGATTTATCAATTATATTACTTTTTTAAAAAATATCTAACTGTTGTCTTTGTTAATTTTCTCTAGTATTTGTTTGTTATATTGTTAATTTCTGTTGGACATTTATTATTTCATTCCTTCTACTTTGGTTTTAATTTGCTCTTAATTTCCCAATATTAGGAGATTGTTTTGATGATCTTATATCTTATTTTTATTGATTTCTAATTAATTCCAATGTAGTCAGAGAACATACTCTTTAAGATTTCAATCTTTTAAAATATATCAAGACATTTTTTGACCCAGCATTTAGTTTATCTGAGTGAACATACCAAGACCACTTGAAATGAAGATGTATTTTGCAGTTGTTGAGTGTAGTGTTCTATAAATATTAAAATTTAAATATTTTAGTAATATAAAATTAATAAATTTAAACATTACATTAAAATATTTGTTTTCCATTCATTGCTTTTGTTGTTGGTATTGGTATTGGTACCACTACTGTTTCACTATGGCTCCTTTTTTTTCTTGCCTTTTCTTTTTCTTTCTTGCCTTTTTTTGAGAAGGTGAATCAAATTTTTTAATATTCCATTTTATTTCTTTTTTGGCTCCTTCGCTACATCTTTTAATGTTTTTGTCTCTCTAGGGCAAATAATTTGCATCCTTAATGTATCAAAGTCCATTTAGAGTCAGAAGATGTAATGGCCTTCAACACTGTAATTCTATTTACACACCCCATTTTTTGTGCTATTAATGCCATCTCAATTACTTCTATATACGTTATAAATTCCAGCTTACTGGGATGAATTTTACTTTAAATAGTCATCTGTCTTTTAAGGAAATAACAAGAATTAAAATAAGCATAGTCTTTCATATTTACCCATTCATTGAACACTGCTGGTGCCCTTCCCTCCTCTGAAGGTCCCCAGGTTTCCATTTGGTGTCACTTTTTTCAGCCTGAGGAATATCCTTTAGCATTTCTTGTGGCGGCGCTCTGCTCCTGCCTTTTCACTTAATCCAGCCACTTGAGAAAAAGCATCAGTCTCCTTGTTTTGTTTCCGGTTCCGTTTTCTTGATGTCATGCCCTAAGTGTGCCGTATCCAATATCGTGAAAGTGAACAAAAGCTAAGTTTAAGGAGTGCTTGGCACTCCTTGAAAAACTTAAAGTCACCGTGCAGCAAGAGAATTGGAAAAAAGTATTCGAAATTTCCCCCATTTACCCAGGCTGTCTTTCAAACCAATAGCTGACACAGCCAGTTCTACCCTCAAAGAGAGCCCTGGGGTTCTAACTGCGGGATATTATCCAGAAGTCATGTCGGGAATTGGATTTCAGAGTTTGGGATAGTCAGTGCAAAAACCCAAAGGAGTTTGGGTCTGCAGAATGAGTTTAAAGGAGTTGAATTAGGTTGTTCAATGTATCATTTAATAATGAGCATGACAACTGCCATCTATTATTTATTTATTGTTCTTCTATTCCCCAATACTCAAAAAGTGCTCCATGGACCAGCATCATCAGCACCACATGGAAGTTTCTTACACATATAGTCTCAAGGGGCCGGCCCGGTGGCATAATGGTTAAGTTCGCACGCTCCGCTTTGGCGGCCAGGGGTTTGCAGGTTCGGATCCCAGGCATGGACCTGCACACCACTCATCAAGCCATGCTGTGGTGGTGTCCCAGCACAAAATAGAGGAAGACTGGCAACAGATGTTAGCTCAGGGCCAATCTTCCTCACCAAAAAGAAAAAAGAAATATAGAGTCTCAAACCCCACCCTAGACCTACTGAATCAGGGTCTGTATTTTACCAAGACTGCCGGGTGATTATATGCACATTAAAGTCTGAGAAGTATGCATATTGTTATTCTCATTTTACAGGAAACATAAATGAAGCTCAGAAAGGTTAAGTATTTTGTCCAAATTAGAAAGCAATAGATTCAGGTCCAAGTCTGCTCAACTCCAAAGCTACTCTGCTTTACTGACCAAAAACAAGTTTACTGGCCCTAAAAAATAAGTGCTTCCTCTTAGATGCAATGTTTCTGTGCTCGCATCTTTTCTTTCTCTTCTCTTTTTTCCTTTCTTTCTACTCTTCTATTATTGTTAACGAGTGAGTCCTTGTATTCTCAAGACATCTTTCTTGAGACATCAGTGGTAGATACGGGAAGATTTCTTACCCAAAGATAATAAGGGAAAAGAAGAGAAGCCCACAATTCTTATTCCAGTGATAATGTTTTTGCCCAGCCACCAGGAAAACCAGATGGATGCATCCAAGTGAAGGAGCTTGGACTGAGTCAGATGCTCCCTCAGAAGTGAAGTCCAAAATGAAAAATGACAACTATCCTTAATTTATGGCCACTAAGCTGGCTACCCCAGGAAAATTCCAGTTCACCACTCAAGAGTTCTCTGGGACCTGAGTTCCCTAACCTAAGAAAAGAAGTTATCACCAGGAAAGCTCTTCCCTACTAGCTAGAAACTTGAGATAAAATGCATATTTCAACAGGAATCATTTCACACAATGACTGTGTGAAAGGAGATAGAGTGGCCAGAATTGTGCTCCCCCTTCTCGGAGGAAGGTGAAAATTATGAGGATCTCCAAAAGTCCCATATAGCAAGATTAAATTCTAACTCGCATCTCAAAATCTCAGATACTCAAATTTCCACTACGATGTTAGAAACCCAATGTGTTCCCTTTATGTAGGAGTTCTGTCTCAACCATGGAGCATACACAACCTCCCCTCACACATGCACACACACCCCAGGGCACAACCCCTACACATATGCCCACATCCCTCCCACACAGGTACCCGTGGTCCCACACATGCCCCCAAATTCACACCCTCCCATACACGCACATCCCCCCCAGAACCCCTCCAAGCACACCTCCCAGCAATATTTCCTCCACCACGTGAACACACACCCACAACACACACCCCATATGTACCCCTCTCACTCATGCCCCACCACAAGCACACCTTTCCACACAACACATCCCCCAGGCACACACCCTCAGTGCACACCCACACACATGCACACATCCCCAATGTGTCTCTGCCTATACCCCCTCACACCCTTTTTCTCTCTCTCTCTCACACACACACACACACACACACTCCTACAGAAAAGCGCTCGCTATTCTGAATGTCTAAGATGTCATTTTCCAACCTGTTTCTGTAATCACATGTGATTCTCAGTCCGAAAGATAAAGGTTTGTATTTCCAGAAAAAATACGAAACAGGAATTTTGCATTCTCCTAATAGCCACCCCCAATCCCTGCCCAAACCAATTCTTTGAGCCTGACTGGACTCCATTCTCAAGGTCAGATACAACCCAGGGAGGCCTCAGCATCATACAGCAAGAAGGGGGTGTCCTCCAGACCTAGGATCCACCCCTGGGGAATATTTTAAGTGACAGATTGTTGATCTTGTTACCTTTGTTGCTGCCACCCTTTAAGAGGAAAACCTCCACAGGCTGGAAGGGATGGAGTTGATCAATCTTGGACCTAATCCTTTAGCAGCCCAGTCACAAGTGGAAACCTACAGGGAACTGGTATTTTGAAAGAAGACAATGCTCAACCCAAAGAATAAACAGCAACTCTACAGTGGCAGTGTAGGCATGGGTAGGAGGGCAGTTCAGGGTGAGGCTGCCTTTCCAGCATCCTTTAAATTAAATACTGTATGTCAGTGGTTCCAAACTAAAGCTGTGCCCCAGAAGTAGCTGGGAAGCATTTTGTTTTGTTAATACTGATTTCTAGCTCCTATCTCAGACCCACACAATGAAACTCTGGAGATAGGGCTTACAAATCAGTATTTAGTTAAAATCCTCTGGGCAATTAGAGGGGACTGTCCGCTGGCCAATAAGGTGATGCCTGTCTAGAGACTGGAGTCCAGAATCCAACGATGGCGACTGCCACACATTTCACCCATTGTGCCTCGAGATGTGGGTCCACACACAGAGGAGGACTCTACGTGTGGTCTCCAGGAGCACTCCATCTGGCCTTAAGAGCTCTGGCCCAGCTCCCCAGGCCGTCAACGGTGGAAGAGATGGGGATAGGGTGGCACCTCCCTTGAGCAGAGGGGCCGTGTAGTGTGGTGGAACCTCAGAGGGGATTTCCCTGTGCCCATGGTGGTGTGGAGAGAGGCAGCTTCCCTGCACTGTGCAGGTTTAAGCCAGGGGAAGCTCCATAACAACCAGGGGGGCTAATGACCAAAGGCCCCTCCCTGCCATGTCCCCCTCCCTTGCACAACCCGAAGAAAGGTAGACACCACACAAGCAGCATCTAACTAATTCCTGAGAGGGAATTTCTTGAAAACCACTGGAGGGAGCATTCAGAAACTTTCCATTTCTGGCACACTCCCAAGTTTGTGGGGAAAAGGTGAGAGTAGCTATGTTAATTCTGCCTCCGGTGGAAATGGAGAATGAATATATAATAGTATTTTAAACGTTTAGGTTTAATTTTTAAAGCTTGTGAATTTCTGAGACTCACCATCTCTGTAGGACATTACAAATCCATGAGGTGAATACCACACTGACTATTTTAGAAACGAAGAAATTCAGGCTCAGAAACTTGAACTGACCTTCCCAAGGTCACACAGCGAATTTGTAAAATTGCTGAGAATCAAAATCCTATCTTGACTCTGCTTTTTCCACACTTGCCTATTTTCCATCTTGAGTATAATATCTTTCCATACTTTTGATGATTACTTTTTCCTTAAACCTAGATGGCAGATACACCACTGAAATCTGCATTTATCTTTAGCTCTTTCCTGCCCAGCATTTGAACCTAGAATATGTTGACAAATCCTAAAACAGGGGCCAATTTGCATGAACTATGGGCGCTGAAGAAGCTCAAAAAAAACTCCCTCCCTGCTCTCTGAAGGCTAGAGGGCATGTGACTAACCTCAGCCAATCAGGTGCTCTAGCTGGGAGTTTTCAGCAAGGACCCTGTGAAAAGAACCTTGCAGGTTTGAGTTTTTTTTTTTTTTTTGAGGAAGATCAGCCCTGAGCTAACATCCATGCCAATCCTCCTCTTTTTGCTGAGGAAGACTGGCTCTGAGCTAACATCTATTGCCAATCCTCCTCCTCTTTTTTTCCCCAAAGCCCCAGTAGATAGTTGTATGTCATAGCTGCACATCCTTCTAGTTGCTGCATGTGGGACGCAGCCCCAGCATGGCCAGAGAAGCGGTGCGTCGGTGTGTGCCCGGGATCAGAACCCGGGCCTCCAGTAGCGGAGCACGCGCACTTAACCGCTAAGCCACGGGGCCGGCCCAGCAGGTTTGAGATTTACTTGGGTGGTGGCAGCAACAGAATTCAGTGTCCACTACCAGCAGTGCTGTTGTTGCTTGTGATAGTCTCAATGGATACGAATCTAACTAGACTTTTCCTTTGGTGTAATTTTGGCCACAGTTTGGCTTAACCTCCCTTCAGGCCTGCTTATTTTTTCAGGTCTGGTTGTCTGGCCTTCCTGTAAATTCTGTGGACTCCCCAGTATCCATCAACAAATTCCTTACCTGCTTTGGTTAACCACGATGGATGGCTGTTATTCACAAGCAAGCAATCTGACCAACTGCAACCACATGATAAAGAAAAGAGGCCGTATTCTTTTCAAAGGTTTCGGGGCATCTATGATCAAACCTTCCCAGGATTCTGAGCAGCTGCCTATTTCTGAGACGTGCCAAACCACGACAGTAAACAGACTTTTAATAAAAACTCTCTGAATGTTTAAATTTTTCTTTTTGACTTAATAAGAGAATGGTCAGTTTTCTTTTCAGATCTTAAATACGAACAGAGCTAGCAGGATATCTTCAATGTAGTTCAGAATCTGGAGTCGTTTTGTGCTCCACCTTCTCTGTACAGTGGTCTTGCCTCCATCCAGCACCTCTCCGGTCCCATCTCAACGATCTAGTTAGTAGAATGGTTGAGAGGGACTGATTTAAGCCAAGCTGCTGAGTTTAAAGCCAGTTCTCCTGCATCCTGGCTATACAACCTTGGGCAAATTGCTCAGTATCTCTGAGACTCAATTGCTTCGTCTATAAAATATGGATTATGATAATACCTACCTCCTAAGGCTGTTAAAGTGACTAAGTGAGTTAATTCATGTGAAGCACTTAGAACAGTGCCTGGCCACTAGTAAATGCAAAGTAAATGTTGGCTCTTCACGTACTTTTGTCACATCGAATGCACACTTTACTCTCTTACCCTTTCTTTTATCAAAACCAGCTCTCAGAAAAGAATCTGATATTGCTTATTGATCTCATTCCAAATTTGTTTCTCTCACCAGAGTATCCTCAAATGAAGCCCTTGCTCCAATTGTGAAATTCCCGGTAAGGGAATTTGAGGCATTTGTAGAAGGTCAGGAGGTATTTTCAAGGGCAGAGGAGTCTCTACTCATTGAATTCAATGAGAATTCCACTACACAAGGCCAAGGCTGCAGGTGGATGTAGAGGAATTAAATTCAGACTTTGAAAGGTACCTGATGAGATGGGACTGGAGGGAAATTATTTTTTATGCTTGAGATAAATAGCCATTTTATGGAATACAGTAGGCAGGCTCCCTTGCCCTGTTCTGAAGACTTGTGCTCAATGAGTCCACAGTGTTTGATCACTAACAATGTCCCCGGGGGTGTCAACCTGTTCACTTTTACTTATATAACACAATCAACTCATCTCGCCAACATAAATAAATATATTATCCTCATGCCTGAGCTTGTGACTTGATTTCAAAACCATTCAATCAAAAATAAAGCTCCTCATGTGTTTTCTCTACATGAAGTCTAAGTGACTCAGATATTTGGTTATTCAACAAGACAACCACCGTGGCTCAGGCAAAAGGGCCATTAACATGTTCTGAAGTCTCAAGTCTAGAGTCTAAAATAAAACGAGTAGTTTTATAAAATAACTCTTCTCTAAAATGAAAATGTGTGTGTTGCTTGGCTGTCAAAATCCTTGTTTGAATCTTAAAGGAGAAAAGTAATGGTTTGGAAAGTGCACTTGGGCATCAGATATAGTTGGGTTCAAATCCCAGCTCCAGAATTCATCAGTCTCTATGTCTGTGGGCAAGTGACATTACCTCTCCCAGCCTTGGCTTCCACATCAGTGAAGAGGAGAATCTTACCAAGCTCATGAGAGGTTGCAGGGGTACCACTTAGCAGAGTGCCTGGCACCTGCCTGGTAGTAGAAGGCTCTGTTGGGCTTCCAGCTAGAACTTCACGGCACAGGCGGACACCACACTCAGAAGGGGAAACGTGCCCTCCCTTCTGTAGAAAACCAAAGTTGCAGGAGGGAAGACTTCTAATGGAAGTGGTGTTGTCTTTGGCCCCATTTTAGACTCCACGCTCTGGAAAAGTAGACCATGTCCTGGAGTGGATTCCAAATGCAGGTTTTCTGGAAAGGTTGCTGCGAGGTCTACTTCTTCAGCAGCCTGGGATTTTAAAAAGTTGGAACAAGCTTATCAACACTACTTTATTGAAAAGGATTGTTTTTTTTTTTTCTTGTGAGGAAGATCAGCCCTGAGCTAACATTCATGCTAATCCTCCTCTTTTTGCTGAGGAAGACCGGCTCTGAGCTAACATCTATTGCCAATCCTCCTCCTTTTTTCTTTCCCCCCAAAGCCCCAGTAGATAGTTGTATGTCATAGTTGCACATTTTTCTAGTTGCTGTATGTGGGACACGGCCTCAGCTTGGCCGGAAAAGCGGTGCGTCGGTGCGCGCCCAGGGATCCGAACCCAGGCCGCCAGCAGCGGAGCGCGCACTTAACCGCTAAGCCACGGGGCCGGCCCCAGGATTGTTTTTTTATTCCGTTTCTGCCCTTGTTTTATAGTCAAGACTTTGCTTTTATGTTGTTGATTTTAGATTTCGGCTTCTTTGGTTTCATGCCTGTCCTTAGCAAAATGAGTTGGCACCTCTCCCATGATACTGCTCCCCGGCCCATATTTTAAAAAATTTACTGGGATGTGAAATTTAAATGTTTGAGAACTACTCATATTAGTATCAAACATTCTTCCTTTGATCCTCAACTATAATATTCTTGTACGTCCCTCTGCCACCATAATGCCTATGGCCCAGGAGATAATAAGTAGACCAATTCTTTTTTTCAGATCAGGTAAAATGAACCAGGACATTTTACTTAGGACAGTGAATGAAGGTACAAAAGACCAAGCCCAGTTTCTAAAGTGACTATCCCCTACTATATTTATATAATATAGTTATATATATATTATAGTTATACATATATAATATAGCAATATTATATATACTATATATATACACCAATCAACTTTCAAGAAACTATCTTCCATGACACTTACATAATTATGGTCTTTGCTGATTGATGATCTTATGAAACACAGAGAGGTACATGCCAGGTCCCAGGCAGTGATCACAGATCCCAGTGCAGAGCTTCCCAGAATCATGGCTCAAGGAAGCCCATGTGGAAGGACAAAAAAGTGAGTGAGTGTTAAAAACCAGATGTTCAAGTCAGTAGAAATGCTTCAAGGGAAACATGTCACTCATGGAAGCTCTAGAAGAGCAGGAAGGGATTAAATATGCATTGATTAAGATGTTAAAGAGTTAAAGATGTTAAAGGAACATGGGAAAAAACTGGAGGTAGAGGCGAAAAGGCAGAGAAGTTATCTGGTGTCACATTTTGGAGAGCAGGAAGATCACAGAAAACAATTGTTATAAAGGTAACAATGGCCTCTTGGATGAAGCAGACTTCTTTGGCAGGGTTTGCCCTGCCTGTGAAGGGTACATCTCTGCCCCATTGTCTGGCAATGGTTTCTCCCCCTCACCCCACAGGCCTGGGCCCTTGGTAAGCATGATGGCATGGCACGGCAATGGGGTCTGGCCATAGATTAACCAAGATGAGTGGACAATTGACCCAAACTGGGCCACTTGGATTCTTACTCCTAAGCATGGATTTGGGATTTGGGAAATAGCCAGCTCATCACTGTGAACTGGTCTCTTGATCAGAAGTTGTGGGGAGACCATCTTTGCCCTCCACATAACTGAAAGAGTAGAGGGAGGTTTTCAGAGATAGAGAAGGTTGAAGCAGTTGAGCAGAGAGCAGAGAGGAGGAATGAGGCGAGGGTCCTGATGACCCAACAGTTCCCATTTCCCTCCCTTTTTGAGGCCTGGTGGAGATGGAACTTTTGGATTTGGAGCAGTTTAGAGTCTTTTGGTCGTAAGCAATGGAAACTGGCCCTGGCTATCCTAATCAATAAGGGATCTTATGGGCATTTGACAGAGGCTGCAAAAATGTAGCTGGATGGCCAAGCTTGGGATGTGCAAGGATTCCAAAACAGAAACCCACCACCAAAGCTTCGTCGGCACCAGTGCTGCAGGATACTGGACCTGGAGAGAGTGATATTCAGCTGGTATCATTGGAATACCAGCAGGATATCTGAACAGCATTCTTGCCTTCGAATTCTTAAGACTCAAATTGTTTAGGCATTTTTATTTCTCAGACAGCTGGGGGAATTTAATGTTTTGATGTCTCTTTTGGGGCATCTGAATTTGAGACCCAAGAGTGTTTACAAAAGTCATCCTGGTTCTCACTCAGAATAAATGGTGTTCTGCAGATGGATCCCAACGACCCCACAGATTTTAGCTCCCATGAGTCCACTCCTAACTTCTTAGGAAGCCAAGACAGAGACATAACTAAATGCATGTGGGTTTATAATGAGTAAGCATTTTTTCTTTACAATGATCTCAGCTAAACTTCCTTGTTTTGTTCTAGGTAACTTGGAAGCTTTTGAAACTGATTTATTTTGCTCAGGAGAACAATGTTATCTCAGTGTGTGGGTTGAGTTGGGCATCTCCTTGTGGGTCTGAAGAGCGTCTGTCCCACAGCACCAGGTAGATAACATCTGTATTGTCAAATGCTCATTATGTGATCATTGATTCTGGAGAAAGATTTACGTGGGATTCACAGAAAGAATTAAATCTTTAGCAGCTCATCCAGGCAGTTAGGAAATTCAACAAAATTTAAAATAAGCCAACAAAAATCACCTGCAGTCATACCACTCAGAAAAAAATAGTGGAATTGTTTTAAAAAGAAAACTTTTATTCAAGTATAATACACATACAAAAGGGAATCACTTTTGAAATTAAAAAAAATATCTATTACTCAATCATGGATTGTCTTCAGTGTTGTAAACTTGGACATAAAGCATTGTACTTTTGGGTATGAATTAGAGGTTTTTTTAAAATGAAATGTATCTTAGGATTCAATTTTTTTCTTTTCTTACATTTTAAACAGAATTGCTTGGTAGCATTTCCAGCAGATGAAGATGCATCCTTCAGAATTAATATCTTCAGAGAAGGATTCCTACGATTTTAACCATTAACTTACTGAACCCATCCCAACATAAGCTAAAGTGAAAGTGTCTACAGATAAGAACATGATAAGGGTAATCCATATAGCCCAGTGACGGGAAATTCAAATTCTTATGACGTAGACAGTGTTATCTACGGCAGGGTAGGTCCAGGAAGTCCCCGACTAAGAACACCTGAGTCATGAATGGTACATCCTGACTGCACCTGAGCCCCCTCACACCACCCAGGGTGGTGCCCGCCCTTCATTCCCCAATTCAGGAGAACTAGTTGGGGCTGGTGCTTCATCTGGCTGCTCTTTTCCCTTATGTAGGTGTTGATGTTTGGTAAGCTTGAGAGGCTACAGAGAGATGTTCTCTGAAAATGTGTGTGAGGAATACTGAAATATTAGCTGATGAGTATCATTGATTTCAGCAGTCCTGGACTCAGAATTTTCAGGGACTATGCAGACAGGGTCGCTATGTTAGACACCCAGGTATAAATGTCATGGGAAGTGGTGTGAACTGGGAACTCCACGGAGTCACAGATTACTCAGCAGTTAGGTTCTAAGTCAGATTATAGTCAACTACTGTTAATAGTTAAAATTATACTTGACAATCCCTTAGGAAGCTGCCCCTCAGGGACCAACGTGCTTCTTGGAGACACACCTCACATCCCTCAACATGGCCTGACTGCCCCCCTTGCGCCGGACTGTATCATTTATTCTTCAGTTGAACTCCAGAGATTTAGGGAAGAAGTTGCATGAAAAAATATTTAATACTGGAATCAGACTCACCACAGCGAGTGCTCATGCTGTGAAAGATACCAGGGAAAGGAGACTGATGGAGGGAACAGCATGAATTCCAGCCTGGACTCGAAGCTCCCCCAGGACAGGTGCCACATGTGTTTTGTTTGCCAATGTATGCCAGAAACTTAGCACAACGACTGACACATAGATGACATTCAGGGCTAGCTTCACAGGCGTGTGACCTGTGCAGCATCAGTCACACAGGGACCCTCTCTCAGAAGATCCCCATACTTGGTTTAATGCTCTACTGCCGCCATCTTGAAATTCTCAATAATGTTTGAACAAGGGGTCCTGCATTTTCATTTTGCACTGGGCTCTGCAGATTATATGCCTGGTCCTGATGACATTCAATAAATACGTGCTGCATGAAGGAGTGAGTGAATAAGACCAACATTATTCCCTTTCCCCCCACCTCCTAAAACTCTGGGTTAAGGTGAGAAAAATAAGTTTTATCTTCATCTGGTCTAAAGTTCACTTCTTTAGCTCTCATTTACCAGGTCCAAACCAATCTCTTCCAGTGATGAATGACAGTGAGGCCATCCATTCATTTCAGAGGAAAGCCCTCCTCTACCCCCACACAACTGGTCTACTCAGTTCTGCAGCAGAACGATTCCCTAAAACTTTACTCCAGGAAATTCCCCAAAGTGGATTGTAGTCTTAAGTGATAGTGGTAGGAGACACCAATATTTAAGTCCTGGTTGGGCTCTACCGGATTCAGCCCTGTTCTTTTCCGGGCTCATAAAATATTATAGAGTCTAATCTTAGAGGACTAATTTGTTCTGCTGATAACTGATATTAATGGTGTTGGATATCTTTAACGCCTTCTCTTACGTCCTCCTGGACCTATCTTTTTGCTCAGCCATCGAGCTGACAAACAGCCGTGCACAGGTGCCCCTTACCTCAGTTCTGCCTCACCTCCTGGGTTTCTCTGCTGGCTACCAGTCGCTCCTGCAACCATTGTGGTGGAAGAACAAACCTGAAAGTGTAAGGGAGTCAACACCCCAGGGCAACCCTTGACCAAAGGAGGATGGGTGGATAAATGCTGCCTCTGTGGTGAGAACAATTCTGAGATCCGTGGTGCCCAGCGCCCCAACAGGTTCTCAGGGGGAATAAGCTTCAGTTGCCCACAGGGTAACCAGCTCACAACCAGCCCTCAGACAGCTTCCCGTCCTTGCCTTTTCACTCTTCCCAGCGTCCCCCCTCTGGTTCCCCAGAATCACTTCCCAAAATTGACTCCCTGCAGCAAGATCTGGTCTCGGGCTCTCTTAAGACATTGGTGTAGCTGGAATTTATCAGTCAACACTCTTTTGATTATAAGCCACAGAAAACTAAACCAAAGTTCCATAGACAAATAGAGAATTCTTGGACCCATATCATCGCAAAGCTCAGGAGGAGAGCTGGCTTAGCGCAGTCTGGCCAGGGGAACCCTTGTAAAAATCAGGCCTGGTTCATCCCTCTCCACTCAGCTTCACTTCCGTGTTGGCTGTGTTTTCAAATGAGCTCACTCCTTATATGGCAAGATGTTGGCCACCGCTTCAGAACTTTCATTCCGACAGCTGCACAGCCTGCAGGAAGAGAGCTCTTTGGCCCCCAGGTTAGTCAGAAGCCCTGGCCCTGATTGGCCTAAGTTTGGTCCTGTGCTGATTCCTGAACAATCAAGTGGCCACAATTTGCTGATTGGCTGAAGCCTGTTCTTATGCTCACCCCTAGGGCAGTGTTAGGGCCCAACCAGACCACACGGCCTGAATGGGAGTATATTAGCCAGAGTTCTCCAGAGAAACAGAGCCAATAGAATGTGGATGGATGGATAGATAGATAGATAGATTTATTATAAGGAATGGCCTTATTTGATTATGGAGGCTGAGAGGTCCCAAGATCTGCAGTTGGCAAGCTGGAGACCCAGAGCAGCTAATGTTTCAGTTCTCTTGTGAAAGCTGGAAAAGACTGGTGTCCCAGCTCACAGTCAGGCAAGAATAGCTCCCTCTTACTCTGCCTTTTTGTTCTAGTCAGGTCTTCAACTGACTGGACGAGGTCCACATTAGGGAGGGCCATTTGCTTTACTCAGTCTACTGACGCAAATGTTAATCTCATCCAGAAACACCCTCGTACACACACCCAGAATAATGTTTGGCTAAAAGTTTCATCAAGTTGATACACAAAACTGCCCATCACAGGGAGTAAGAGGAAAACCTTAAATTAAAGCCAGGGCTATTGCCAGAAGAAAGAGAAATGGAGGTGAGGAAGCAAATGCTGCATATTCAAGAGGAGTAATTCTTCTTGGGCAGACAATCTAATGTAGTCTGATGCACACAATTTTGCTATTCCCACCCCTCCCCCGACAATGAGCAGAGAAACTATTATAAAATTAAGTCTGTAACAAAGAGTTACAATTAAATATAAATCTAATAAACACAATCAAGACATTATGTATTAATTATAAATTAATTTCTTATTTATGCCTCATACAAGTGCTTTTTAATACAATTCCTTTTTGTTGGAGTGGGATCTTAAAATATAAAGGAAGGAAGTTTTCATTGTCCTATTGTCCGATACCACTTGCCTAATTACACAAAAAATATAGGTAGATTCCAGTTTTATAAACATAATGAGCTATCATAATAACTTGGCTTAAAATTTGTTTAAACAGAGTTAGTCCTGAAGGAAATGGGGCAGGTTTATTTTTGAGAGGTCAAATACTTCATATTTTCTTAGACGAGTGGGAAAATATGGTATAGTTGAGAATAACCAGGATTTGTATCCTTATTTTATCTTATAATAGCTATATCAGCTATGGGAACTTGAAGAAATGATCCAGTTGTTCATATGTCTCCATCCATGAAATGGAAATCATATTTGCAATTTGGACCAAATGACTTTGCAAAAGTTAAGAACCCAATACATATTAAGTGCTTAATAAGAATAGAGCCTCTTCTCAATGCCAGTGACAACTTAGGGACTATCTTGTTTCGCCAGGTCTTTGCAAAACAGCTCTCCCTCAGCTCTGCAAATGGCGACTCAAAAATAATAAACAGTCTTCTCATGGAGATCCATGTCCTACGAGAGCTACAAGAACCAGTGAATACATCAGCTATTCAACATTTTTTAGGTTAATGGAATTCACTGTGGCCAGGACCTCACCCCTCTAGTGTGATCACACCACACCTGACCAAATATGGAACGAGGCTCATTACATAAACACAGATATTAAAATACCTGTTATTGAAACAGGATTTTACCTGTAGGAAGATTTGAGCATTTGGTTTGGCTCATGGTAACATCTTTACCTGGAAATTAAATTTCACTCTGCTATTGGAGCCAAACTGTGTTGAGGTCACCATAGGATGTAGGAACAAATTAAAAAATAATGATATACATATATTATTAACTCTAAACTTTTGTTTACTTTAAACATAGGCTGAAAAAACATCCCACTGGTGACTAAAATGACTTTTATAATTTATTCTTTTAGCAAGAGGTAAAATCCTTGGGTTATTCCTTAATTACTCTCTACCGCAAGTTCAAGAAATTCCCCCAAGTTATATTTGTTCTTCCTCTCTCCCACCCTTCCCTCTTCTTCCATTTCTACTGCAGTGTGATGGAGGGTTAAGAGCACGGAATGTGAGAGATGCTGGTTCAAATTCTAGCTCCACTGTTTCCAGCTCCGTGCCCTGAGGCAATTACGTCATCTAACTTTGCCCCCGTTACACCATCCGTGTATAGCAGTGATAATACTTTCGCCCTCATCTGATTGTGGAGTAAGCAAGATGAACTCTCTGGCTGTCTTTTTTTCTTGATAATTCCCACTGGATCCCAGATCCCAAACCCAAGTTCCCAGCTGGTTCATTGGATGGTTCATTGGACCACTGCTTGTAAGTACCATTCATTAGACTGTCTTTCCATATGTTCCAAGGGTTGCTTTCCCAAGGTGACTGCCTTCCTCCAAACCTTCAATTTATCCCTTTTGTCTGGATAATAAAGTACAAATTGGTTCCTGTGGCATTTAAGCTCTCTACAATCTGGCTTCACCTACATGATTTCATCATTTCCTTAGTCAAAATTCCTTACCTGATGCTAATATGAGAGTCTCAACTTTTTTCCTTCAAATCCTCATCAAGACAGAACTTACTCTAGCTATATCCAGTTTCAAAGTTTACTACTGTTACTTTCTCTGATCTTCTTTTTTAACTTAAGAAAGTATAAAAGAAAAACACTTGAATGAATCTGCTTTAATTTACATGCACACGCACAAAAGCAACTCACTCTTAACTTTGGTATTGTGGAAGAAGAAGGCTTTGTTCTGAGTTTGGATTTGACTCTGCTAGAGATACGCTTCATTCTGAGCGATGCATTTGAGAAACAAAGACTCAGTGAGTCTGAAGCTTTCTTACAAACAAGAGAATATCTATCTATATCTCTACATCTCTCTATGTAATATTGAGTTAATTATCAAAATTACATATATTTAGTTACAATTTAAGTGAGCAAAATAATTTCTGATAAACATTTTTACAGATTAAATGAATAAATGTAATTTCTTATAGCAATCATGTTTTGTGGGATTTGTTCTTACCACATTAAAGATTAAATTAGTGGAATTTTAAAAATTGTAGTTAACTGTTTAATATCTCAGGGAGTTTCTTGTTCCTTTTCAGACACTTAGGACAATAATGTCGAGAACCTATTTAGATTTAAATCCTTTGCTTCTGATGGTTGAGCTCCCGTGATTGGTGGAATGTGAGAATTATCTGACTTTCTTTATGTTTGTTCAGAAGGGTGATAGCATAGTCATGTCTTGAAAAAGAAGTTTCCCAAATATTATTAAAGTAACGTATAATCATTAAAGAAAACTTGAGAAAGCACAAATAGAAAAAATAATTGGATTTCATGTCACCACCCAGTGACAACCAATGAGAATAGTTTTATACATTTCTTTCTATATATTCTATCTATGGGGAGATTTTAAAATTCTAGTTAGAATTACAATGTGTCTAGTTTACAGCTTGCTTTTATCACTTATCACTACATCTCGAATTATTACATAACAGGTAACATTAACATTGATTTCTACCTGAATAAAAAATTAATCCATATTCACCTTCAAAAGTTTAGAAAATAGAGAAAGATTGTAAAGATAGAAGTAAAAAGTCATCTTTAATTTCTGACACCTAGATATAAAATCACTCATATATTAACATTTTTATATATTTTATTTCTATATTTTTCCAAGTATATCTATCTATATCTATAGAGCTATTGAAAAAATTGGAATCATAACTTTGCATTCTACCTGTTTTCAGCATGTTTTCCCATGTCACTACTTTTCAACACTGGCTTTGTGATAAATGCATATTACTGTGAGTATCTTCTGGGCCACTTAACCTGGTCTCTTTTGTCAAACCCTAGAGTAGTTCAAACTCCACATTTTCATAAACATGGCTTTGATAAGCACTCTTGTATAAATAGTCTATTTCTGGTTTTAGACTATTTTCTCAGAATAGATGGGCAGAAATAGAATTATTCTTAAAACAGTAAAATTTTTATTTATTCTATTAAACTGCTCTCTAAGCATTTCTAAGCATCATCTCTTTTTCCAGGTGGCAGTGTGCGAGCGTGAGGGCCTGGACCGCTTTTCTATCCCCTCTTCATCCTCAGTGCCTGCAAAGTATTGTGCTCAGAGAAAGACTACAGAAACATTAATGACTGGCAACAATGGTTCCCACGATGTCTTCAATCTCATCCTTTGCTTATTCCCAAAAACGAACGAGGTTTCTCCAAAGAGATTAATCACGATGCCTTTCGAGACTTCACAAGCATCAAGCAGTGGCTGAGACATCAGTGCTGCTCTCCCTTTCTCTTGATTGTTTTTCCATTTACATGTGTAATCCCTACTAGCTGATTACCATCTGGTGGTCGTTGGTTGTGCTGGTTTCGGTGGTGTTGTTGGCTTCGTTGTGGTTTTGTGTACCTTCAGCCTACGTCTCTTCATTAAGGTCTGTGTCAATTTGACACAAATGCAACCTACAGGCTACTTGAGTATGTGGTTTATAAAATAAAAAGCATTGAAAATGAGCTCAATGTCCACAGCTATAATTGGTGTGTGCCATGCCAACGTAGTAAGGGTGATCTTTTTCTTAGATAGAATTTCACCTCTACAGCTGTCTGTGCTCAGCAGCACCTCACAACAGCCTCAAGAATATTACAGCATTTTGTCTCTCCATCCCTTCCTGATTGTCTTGGCTGAATTTACAATGACAGTGGAATAACTTTTCTCTAAAAGAAACATCTCTTTAGAGTTCTTTGTGTCAAACATCATTAACTCCCCATAGCTAGATTCAGCAGACGAAGAATTTGGGAAAAGGGGCTGGAACGCACAGAGACCTTTTGTGAGGGCCAGGGTATCCGCAGTGGAGGCAAACATCTAGGGACATTGAAATGACCTTGCAGGACTGCTCACTGCTACCATCTCAGCCCCTCTGGGCCTGAGTCACTGAGGCCAGGGTCTCCCCCTAGGACGCCTCTTCCTTCTGCTTCAGAGAACTCGAGCTTTCTCTGTGGGGCTGCCCTCATCACCAGGAATGGATTCCGCCTAGCACCTAACACCTCCCTTCCTCGTTCTCTTAGATCCCACTGGTGAATCTGACTGGCTGGACCACAGACCTGCACCCTGGCTTAAAGGGTGCTAGAAAACCGAGTTCTGACTTGCAGAATGGAGATGCAACATTCATGATCTGGAAATTTCCCCAAACATAGGGAAAGCAGCCAAGAGATATTAGGCGGTTACAAATCTGTAAGACACCCACCCCACTGCAAAACGGGTCCTTTTATGAGCCGCATCTGTGTGAAGAGGCTGCCTGGCTCGTTGCCAGGTGCATCCGAGGTTCCGAGCAGATCCTTGCTGAATGAATCACACGAGGGAATTGATATTTTAATTTGAAGATATGCTGTGACTGCTGAAAGTTCTGACTACTTTCTCAACATCAAAATTACTATAAGCATGTACCCTTGAAATAGACACGTTAGTTACTGGTCTATTTTATAAAGGGCTAAACACAGTGCTTACACTGGAGGGCTTATGGAAAATGCTATACCTTTTTCCAGGTAAAAATTAAGGTGAGAATTCAAACTAGAGAGAGATGATTATATTTTGGCCAAAAGACAGAGAGGTTTCCTTGATTTTGTGCAATCTTGCTCGGTGGAGTGTAGACAAGAATGCCAACAGTTCCTGAGGGTTGGCAAGGAGAAAAATAAAATGTCAGATTCTGGGGTTACAGTGCCACCTGGTGAAGAAGGGAAGAGCTGCTCAGGCAAGGAGTCCACAGGATCACAAGTGTAGTACTAGATCTAGCAAAAACTGTGAATGGAAATACTCTACCGACTCTCGTTGGTGGTTACTGAATGAATTCATCAACAGCTGTATTGTGTTCTGTATTACTGTACTAATCCCTAAATACACAGTCACTCATTCATACGTGCATTTATTTACTCATTAGCTAATATTTGTCAAGCACCTACTTCCCTGTTGGTTCTGCGATTACAGAGGTGAGGAAACAGGCATGGTCTGTTTCCCTAGGTGCTCCCAGTACAATAGGGGAGACAGAGTTCAAAAGGAAATGTGCTAAGGGAAGGCTGAGGGTGCTTAAAGGAGGGATGCTGCTCTTTCTGGGTGGCGGATGTGTTTAAGGAAAGCTTCCTTGATGGAGTGACAGAGGCTGAGTGTTGAGGATGAGTAGAATTTAGCCAGGTGAATAACAGGAGAAAGGGCATCATGAACAGCAGGATAAGCAAGTGCAAAGGCCCTGAGGCAGAAGGGAGCAGGTAGCATTCACCGAATGGAGCCCAAGAGGATGGCGCACCGTGAGTGAGGGGAAAGGTGGTATGAAATAAGGTCAGAGAGGGAGGCTAGACCTTGGTAAGGAATCTAAATTATACCCCAAGTATACGATGGTAGCTTACTGCACTGTGCAACCAGTGCAGAATTTAAAGATGGAAGAGGTCAGCCAGAACCAAGGGAGTCTTTAGAGGACGGATTAAAACTTGAGTTAGGTTTAAAGGCACCATTGGGTGTCAATAGTCATGAAGAGACACAGAAAAAATTCTGACGGTCACGGAACAAAGCAGGAAGGAGGTGAATATGAGAGAGAGTGATCAGACAGCCTACGGAGGAAATTTTTCTGTAAGAGATGGAGTCCCTGATTTGTATCTGCTTTTTACTTCAGAAAACCTAAGGGATTTTTTCCCAATTCATCAGGGAATGGGAAATTGTCCTAAGAACATTCCAGAAGATGCGCACATGGAGAGGTTAACCAGAGGTCACAAATGGGTGGGTGGCCTGCGCTGTCCATCTGGCTGGTATACATGGTAGGTTTAGAATTAACTTGAAAATACATTTGAGTGAAGGTTTCAACATCAGGAGACTTGACATTAAAAAATTTTTTTCTTGTGGGAAAAAAAGGGAACTTCTAGCCGCACTGGATCTCTCACGGCAACAAGTGGCTGGAGGCGAGGCGCTGCCTAAGCTGGATACGGCCAGTGGGATGGTGCACAGTCCCTCCAGTGCATCCCTGCAGGCCCCTGGGGCCCTGGAATAGGCTACCCCCTCCCCCACGGTGGGGGGCAGGGGAGGAGAGGCATCGGCTCCTTCTCCTCCTCTGCTCTCTCCTCTCCAGCCTTTTTCTTCCGTTTCTTTAGACACGCTGTGATCGCCTACTGTTATGTGATACTGAAGGCTCTCTCCACTTTCCCTCCCTCGGGGCTGGCACCAGGGTCAAGCAAACGAGGTGCCTAGAGCTTGGAAAACGTGAGGAGTCACTCGCTCTGCGGTGCAGGCCTGGCCCTGCTCCCCTTCCCTGGCCTGTTACCTGCCACCCCCTGATCACATCTCGGCTGAAACACGATTCCTTCAGAGGCCCTCCCAGAGGGGAGATTTAGTTACATCCCCTTGAAATCTGCTCCTGTAGCAAGTGAAACTGGTTTCCGCTTTAAGTCAGAGATTTTAAATGTCCTTTTAAAATGTATTTATTCTACTTTTTAAAAACAGATTTTTTTTTTTTAATTGAGAAAATATTAGTTCTGTTGGTATTCTAGCAAAATATTACCAAGGTGGACTTGGTTGGCTTGGGTCTGGGGAACACTACCACGATCCTTGGGCGCCCCCTGCAGGCACTGAACAAATTACCACCTGATAAGGGGTTGGCTCCTCTGCCCCTCACTCCTCAAGGCCGGTGTGGAAGGGTAATCCCATCCAGATTGCCGTTTTAAGTCTTAGAACCGAGAACCTGGGCAGACATGGCAGATTTTGGAGGCCGCTCAGCACGTACTGCCATGAAATGAGCTCATTATCGTCTTGCGACAGAATCTAAATTAAGCCGAGACATGTCTGGACAATTTTGTACCTTAGGTGTGAATTCAAATAGAAGCTATTTTTCCCTTTAATTTTCCAGTCAACATACTTACTACTTCTTTCTTTGTATCTTCTTCATAGAGTTTTCATACTGGTACTTACATAGTCTTTTATTGTTATTTCATGTGTTCTTGTTATAGCT
The DNA here is from genome assembly GCF_020826845.1 of Diceros bicornis minor. Taxonomy (NCBI): domain Eukaryota; kingdom Metazoa; phylum Chordata; class Mammalia; order Perissodactyla; family Rhinocerotidae; genus Diceros; species Diceros bicornis. The sequence goes on along the minus strand of NC_080758.1, from coordinate 8,645,873 downwards.
ATTAATAATACACTTCCATTAACACTCATCTTCTAACATACTGTATAACTTGCTTCTATATTTTAAGTATGGTCTGTGTCCCACCACCAGAATGTAAGGTGCATGAGGATGAGGAAGTTGGTCTCTTTTTGTCACTGTTGTAGCCCCACTGCCTGCACCTCCCTTCGTGATCCAGTTGAAGGGAAAGAAGACCATCCTTTACCCACTCTGGGTCCTATCTGGCTAGGCTACAAATTAAATTGACGCGAGACGGAATAGCAGGAGAAAATCAAACAAAGCTTTATAACATGTATACATGGGAGAGACCCACTGGGTAATTGAGTATCTTGACAAAATGGGGAGGTTCTCCTCTTAAATAGATTTAGGTAAAGACAAAGGAGGATGTTGGGGTGGGGGAGTCAGTTATGGGAGATTACCAGTAAAGCACAGTAAGGTTATTATGCAGCCTTGTGTTCTACATTGATAAGTTTCTAGAGATGAGGTCATTCCCTCCTCTTCCCAGTACAGAGAGGGAGCTACATTTACAAATGGAGATCTTCCTTACAAATGTAAATGTTTGGTAAACAGAACTTTGATAAGAACGAGCTTAGCAAGGACCCTCCAAGTCTATGGATCAGTTAGTAGGGGGAGAGGTCAAAGTGTCTTTTAGAAAATAATCAAGGTAAAGAGACATATTTTGAGACAGCCAATTCCAACCTCCCAGTCAACATGCCACAAATGCCAGAGGCTTCATTGGCTACTCCAGTGAGACAGGAGCTCTTCCTCCCCAGGACCCCTCAGCACTGGTCCCAGGGCTGCAGCCCAGGTGCTATGATTAGTGGTGACATATGTGTGTCAACCGTAAGCTCCTCGAGGGGCAGCACCTTGTCTAATTCACATTTCTTCTCTTTCGCACCAGCATCTACAGATTTCAGGCAATGCACACACAAACCTCCTCATTTAGATCTGCGAGAACAGAAGCCTGGGGGGTGACAAGTTCACATCCCTGGAGGGCGTGACAGGTAAGCACACGGACGGGGCAGGTGGGGATCTGGGGGGGCCCTGGGGAGGGCCTGCTGGCTGCATGGGCCACGCCTGATCAGCACCAGCAGCTGCTGCGCTGCAGGAATGCAGGCTTAAGGTCGCCAGGACTCTGATTTTACAAACTCAAGCAAAACAAAAAATCTGGTACTGTCAAGTGAAATCTCCTAATTTTCATATGTTGGTTCAATTTAAGAAAAATACTGTGTGGGTCAAAAATGCCCATATCTTGGGTCCAGTCAGTGGGTGGCCAGTTTTCAACCTGGTGTGTTCATTCACCCTCAGTGGGGATGGCATTTTCCAGTGGTTATTGGTGACTTTCCTTACTGACCTGCGGTCTCCAGGTGTTCCCCCAAGCTTCTTTCTTTTGCTGGTCCAAAAAGGTAGGGACAATCCCCAGCTAGAGAAGAACCAGAAACAGAGGTTGGAAATGCTCAATATTAAGGAGTGAGAGGATGCATAGAAGAAGACCTGAAAGTCCCCATTTGTACATGCAGAACTGGTTTTCCTGCTAGGAAAGAGAGGAGCTCAAAGGACACCCTGGGCTGGGGCGGGGAGGGGGGATAGGGATGGCGGGAAATAGAACGAGAAGGAGGACTTCTGAACCGGAGGGAGCCAATTCAGCACCAGGGTCGCCAGGGGTCACCCCGCCGTCCTTCTGTCCAGATTAAACGACACTCCCCCATGCCAGGAGACTCTGCTCAGCCCCTATGGTACCCAGGCCTCGTGGACAGCCCCATCTGATGACCCAGAGCTCCCTCATAGAAGACACCCAAGAGCCCTTGAGTCCTTCCTCCTCCTCCTGGTTTTCAGAAGCCCAGCCCAGTTTCCTATTTAGGCAGCCATGTTTCCAACCTCAAGGAATCAGTCCTAATTGTGTAAGGTAATCATTAATCCAGCTGCTTTTGCCAGTGACTGAAGTGGGCATAAGACAGACATAAGGGCAAGAGGGCTGGGAGATTCTGAGAAATGCTTTCCTCCTCAAGAGCGAGAGAAAGCAAGAGAGCGCGAGAGCACAGTGGAGAGGACAGTGAGATCAAGCCAGAGGAGCAGAGGCCACGAGGGGGGGGGGGGCGCCGGCCCCTTTCCCCTCTGCCTTTGCACGCTCTTGGATGAGGACCTGATGCTAGGGGAAGCAGCAGCCATCTTATGATGCTAAACGGAAGGCCAAGGACTCACAGAATATCTGACTGAAAGCCATAAGGTCTGCTATGGTCTGAATGTTTGTGTCCCCCCAAAACTCCTGCGTTGAAATCCTAGTGTCCGATGTTAACGGTATTAGGAGGGGGGGGCCCCTGGGAGGTGATCAGGTCATGAAGGTGCAGCCCTCGTGAAGGGGAGTAGGGCCTTGTAAAAGAGACACCAAAGAGCTCCCTCACCCCTTTCTCCACGTGAGTCACAGAGAAGGTGCCAGTTACAAGCCAGGAAGAGAGCCCTCCCCTGACCACGCTGGTACCCTAACTCGGACTACTAGCCTGCAGAACTGTCAGAAATAAATGTCTCTTGTTTCTAAGCCGCCCAGTCTGTGGTATTTTGTTACAGCAGCCCAAACAGATGAAGACGACTTCTTTGCGCTGCTGATCCAGCCCAGCCATCCCCCTCCTCCCTAAGAGACAATGACTCCTCCTTTCCTCTCCTCTTCCCACGCTGGCTCCTCCCACTCTGGTTAGCCTAATAGCCACCTCCAGAGAGCCCCCCCCACCACTCCCTTCTGTTCTCTATCTCAGCACCTCACATGTTTCCTTCATGCGCTCGGCACCATTTGGGATGATTTTGCACTTCTCCTCCGCTGTCTGTTTCTGCAGTGCCTTTAAATTTTGCTGTCGTTTGTGAGCTCTTAAATGAGTGTCACTGAGGAGCATCTACAATGTGCCAGACGGTGCAAAGATTTAACCCCGAAAAAACTCCTTTATCCAACGAATACATACTGAGCGTATAGGAGCTGAACACTGTGAAGACCTAATGCAAAGGGCTTGGAGTCTGGAGCTCTGACCCTGACAGAACAGGCAATGCTCACGCAAGGCTAAGTGCTTTGGTAGGGAAAGCAGAGGGTGCTACAGAGTTCCATTCCCCCGCTTAACCAAGGAGGAAATTGAGACTTTGAGAAAGGACACTTGTCTAAAGCAGTTCTCAAACCGTGGTCCGTGGACCCTGGGGTCGCTGAGATCTTTTCAGGGAATCCAAGAGGGCCTCCCTTTTCCAACTACATATCTGTGTGAGACCACATTTTCTTCATATACATCAACTAAACAACATATCGCAAGAGATTGAATGCAGAAGCAGATATGAAAAGCTAACCTTCAATCAAGCCAGACATCAGATTTGCAAAAATGTAAAACTATGCCCTTCTCTATTTTTTGTCTTGGAAAAGATAGTTATTTTTAATTTAAAATGTTATTTATATTAATATGGAATTTTTTTATCTTAACTGAATTAATATACATTTTTAAAATTCTTAGTTTCAATTTCTAATATGGTAACTATCGACGAATATAACCCACATAAGTAGACGTTCTTTGGGCTCTTCAATAATTTTTAAGAGTTTAAAGGGATCCTGAGACAAAAAAAAAAAGAATCGAGAGGCACAAGTGTCAGAGTATACCGTAACTGCTCAATAATATGTTGAATAAATTAATAGGAGTACTCCCTCCTTTACACCATCTGAATTATCAGGGCACATACATCTCACATCTTATCGCCAAGGTCATTCATCCTCAGCTCTTTTTAGGCAGGTCGATTTCTTACGTGGTTGGCGGGACTGCTTTCCTTCCGGCCCCTCGTGGCCTCGCCCCCGGCCCTGCCCCGCGGTGCTGGGCGCCCCCTGCTGCCCGCCGCTGCAGCCTGCGGCCGTTCGCCACACCCCCGAGTTTCTGTCGGCCCACAGGGAGTCGCCTGTCCCTTTAATTGGCATGTACCAAGTCCTTCCAGGGTACATTTCCCCCTGAGTCCCAGAAGTGAGGGATGATTGGTCGAAGATCCCATCGGGGGTTCTGTGGCGAGGGTGTGTGTTTCGCGGGAGTCCCGGGCCGCCAGGGAGTGAGGGCGAGCGCGGGGCAGCAGCGCGCCGCCGCGGCCCTCCCCGCCCCGCGCCGTAGTGCAGTCCCAAGATGGCGGCCACCATGAAGAAGGCGGTGAGCGGGGCGCTCGGGGTGCGGGATGCGCGGCCGCGGGGGGCCGGCCGCGGGGCTGGGGCTGCGCAGCCCCGGAGCGCGGCGGGGGCCCGGGGCCGCGGCTCCGGACCCTGAGGGCGGCCCCGGGCGAGGCCTGTCGGCGCCCTGGGCGGCTTCGTAGGCCCCCGGCCGGCCGAGGCGGAGCGCCCGGGCCGGGACCCTGGGAGGGCTCGGGGCCGCCCCTCGCGGGGCTGAGGATGGCCCTGGCCTTGTCCTTGGGGTGTGTGAAGCCGAAGGTCCATTGACTGCGGTGGGCCATTGCGCTGGCGCGTACCTGGGTTGCCACATTTAACCCTCACGTGTTCGCAAGGATGGGTGCGACTGTCCCGTGCTGTGCGAGTAGGGAAGCTGAGGCCCAGAGAGGGGGAGCCGCTTCCCCAAGGTCACGCAGCGGGAGGGGGCAGAGCAGGACCTGCACCCCCTGTGCCCAGCCCCGACACGCCCAGGGGCCCGCGCGCCCTCCGGGCCGAAACCGTGAACATTGATGATAGACGGTGGGCCGCGGCCCAGAAGCGGTCCGTTTATTAACTCGGATCTTCCAGCAATTTAGCGAGGACACGGGTCGCCCCCCACTTTGCAGGCGGAGAAACTTAGACACAGAGCGGTTAGTGGCCTCAGAGTGACTTAGCTAATAAGAAGCGGAGCTGGAATTCAAACTCAGGTTTTATTTTGTTTTTCCAAAGCGCTGCTTTTATCTCACTAAGCAAGCGAAACTTCTATTTAGGGTTTATAATCCAGTAGGTCTACCCAGATGCTTAAAAATATACAGGTAGAAGAAAAATAAAATAGGGAGGGCCAAGGAAATAACAACGTGATAATTATTGCAGGTTTACTGTGTGCTAGGCACAGTTGTAAGCGGGTTGCATGCATTATTTTGATCTTATATTGCTTTTAGGGAGATACTGTTTTTATCCTTATTTTACAGATGAGGAAACAAACACAGAGGCAAAGCTAGGATTTAAATCGACACAGGCGTTCTGACTCCAGAGCCTGTGTTTTTAACTTCCATGATGTCTGATGAGAGTCCCCGAGCTGAAGGGGTTTGTTTTCCAGGTTTTGTATATTCGCTTTCATTCCATTTCAAACCCCCCATGAGAACTTGCTTTTTTGGCTGTTTTACTCTGCATCACTGACATTGTCTGAGCCACCTGCTTCTGGTGTAGGGCAACCAGCCATCCCGGTTTGCCCGAGATTAAGGGAGAGCTAAAACTGGGAAAGCCGCAGGCAAACCGGGATGAGTTGCTCACTCTGTTGGTCTGTCATCCACAAATTCTGATTGAGTACCGGAGTAGGGTTCAGGGCCATGGTGATTCACACTGGTATGGAACTGTGAGATTCACTCGGCCTCTATTTTGTATTTAAATTGGGCCCTCTGTTGTTAGGTATGCTGTTAATTCCACAGAAGATACTAGTTGTGGTTCATCCGCTTTGACAGGTGTGGAAACTGAAGTGCAGAGAGATGACAAATGTTGAGGAAACGGTAAAAGAATGATTTGAATACTAGACTTTGCAAAACTTTTGATTACCAACATTTTTTCCTTTCATTCATTGAACAAACTTTTGAGCGTCTAGTATGGCGCAGTCTCGGGTTTAGGTGAGGGAGGTAACCATGGTGAGCGGTAATGAAGTTCTTACTGCCTTGTCAGCCGGTAGAACTGGTGCTCTGGGGGAGAGGCAGGCATTACTCAAATAGTCACATGGAAATCTGTCAAGTTTCCAACGCCAATAAGAACTATGAAAAAAAAAGTGCTTGTGAAATGAAGGCTGGAATAAGGTCTGTTTTGTGATCTGAGAAGGTGGGATCTCTCAGATTACGGAAGGAGAGGGAAGGAAAGTTGGCAAGAGAGTGAGGCGTTCTAGAGAGAGAGTATCTCCTGCAAAGACCCTGCGTGCATTTAATAAAAAGGAGGTCAGAGTGGCAGGGAATTGGGGGAGGAGAGGATGAACCTCCTCTCCTAAGGGGTAGACTTACAGAGGGGCAGGTTGTGGCCAAAACAGCAAGGATTGTCTTCTGTATCTTGGTAAGACTGGCACGACAGGTGCAGCGTCCTCTTGTGGACGTTTGCAGTGCTGTGGACAGTTTCTGATAGGTTAGCTCTGTGTACTGGACGCTTCACCTCCCCCCACTCTAGGAGGAAACATTTAGGCAGGCCAGTGAGTGAGAGTGAGATACCATAGGGCCAGCCCTGTAACAGAAATTGTTTGCAATATGCGGTATTTTACATTTGTAACACATTCTACCTCCCGACAGGTCATGACTTTCCTGGTGAGAATGTTTAGATGAGATGATCCAGTCCTTGCATCTCCAAAGTTCTGCTTTCTAAGAACGGGTTCTTGGCATGAGAGGGACTGTATTGTGATTTCTGTTCGTTGTCCTGAGTACAGCTGTCCCCTCCCCAGAGAGGCCATCTTTGACCTTCCTTTCTAAAGATGCCCCCTTCACTCCCAGTGAAGCACTCCCAGTGCTTTCAGCTCCTAAACTATTTTTCTTTCCCCGTCACACGTATCACCATGGAGCACGATCTGGTTCCCCTTATTTTTTGCTCACCTGCTCCACCAGAATGTACGCTTGCCTTTGTTCATGAGGGTAGGACTGTGGCTCTCTTTTCACGGTGCCTGGCATATAGGAAACACTAATTATTAAATGAATCACTGTAGGCATGAAAGGTGAATAAGAATACAAAGCAAAATTTTATATCACAGAGACTTGGTAGATACCTTTAAAAAACAAAAATAAGAGCAGACTGAAATGGCCCAGAATTTCCTCCTGCTAGGCTTTTAGGGCAATGAGGGACCCAGCTGTCAGTCCAGATTCTGCTGGTAATCCCCAAACTCAGTGTGGGGCGTGATGGAGTATGGTTCCCTTTCCTCCCAGAATCCCATGAGATAATGATTCTCAAGAAAAGGGTACAGTCAGGGTTCAGGGAATTTTGATTTTCATCTTGAACCTTGAGCAGTTATATTTCGCTTAGGCCTAGCAGGATTTTCCTGTAGATGTGGGTCTGTTCTTCCTTTGTAATGAGTTTTGGTAAACATTATTCAGGAAATAAAGCACTTAGCTATCATTTATTTATTTATTTATTTTTTGTGAGGAAGATCAGCCCTGAGCTAACATCCATGCTAATCCTCCTCTTTTTTTGCTGAGGAAGACCGGCTCTGAGCTAACATCTATGGCCAATCCTCCTCCTTTTTTTCCCCAAAGCCCCAGTAGATAGTTATATGTCATAGTTGCACATCCTTCTAGTTGCTGTATGTGGGATGTGGCCTCAGCATGGCCGGAGAAGCAGTGCGTCCGTGCGCGCCCGGGATCCGAACCCGGGCCGCCAGTAGCAGAGCGCGCGCACCCAACCGCTAAGCCAGGGGCCGGCACGAGCTATCATTTATTGAAAGGTGACTCCATCCCCAGGACCTATGCTAGGTGCTCATTTTATCATCCTGGCAAGGTAGGAACCAGCTTCCCCATTTTACAGATGACAAACCTGAGGTGGCTCTGAAGAACTGAGTACTGTACAGTAGTCACCCCTTATCCATGGCCTCACTTTCTGGGGTTTACTTTCCTGCGGTCAACTGCGGTCTGAAAATATTAAATGAGTGAGAGAGAGCACATTCACATAACTTTTATTACATTATATTGTTACAGTTCTATTTTATTGTTAGTTATTGTTGTTGATCTCTTACTGTGCCTAATTTATAAATTAAACTTTATCTTGCTATGTATGTATGTATAGGAAAAGACATGGTATATATAGGGTTCAGTTCTATCCGCAGTTTCAGGTATCCACTGGGGGTCTTGGAACGTATTTTCCCGTGAATAAGGGGGGCTTCTGTAATTTGCTGAAGGCTCCTGCTCACTTGGATTTGAATCCACTTTACTATTTCTACCACCTGTGCTGCCTCAAATACTACAGAATAACTCCTTCCTCTTGAATTCTTAAGACTTGTGAATGGAAGTAACTACATGTGGCTTCTCTTAAATCAGGAGTTCCTAACTTTTAGGGGTGTGGATCCCTTTAAGAATCTGATGAAAGCTATGAAGACTATTCCAGAAGAATGCACATACAATACACACCATCTTGCATACAATTTCAGGGGGTAAATGGACCTCTCAATGTCCGCTGACCCTCAGTTAAGAATTACCTTCTCCGTGCCAAAATGATGCTTCAGGCAATGTAGATCAGTGAGATTAAAATGGAAGCCACTGCTGTTAGTCCTGGAAGGTGCTGACGTCTCACTTTTCGATGTAAACAGCACTCCACTGGGTGGCACGTAGTTTAACCCGTGCGTATTTCCCTCACACGCGGATGTTAGCCCTGCACCCCGGGGAGAAAACCACCGTTAAGGAAATGAACTCCAGGGCCAAGTGTGCTGGGGCTGCTGTCTGGTGAGGCTGCGACAGGAAACGCCTGCTTGGGAAAGATAGAAAGCAGGTGCCACATTCCCTGAACAGCTTTTCAGAAACCGGGCGTGTGTGAGTCTGATGGAGCATGGTTTAGATCCAAATCCAGAGACAGTGCGTTAAGCCTCAGATATATCAGGCAAGCCCTGTGCTAGGTGCTTTCACGGGAATTACTCCGTTAAACCTCACGGTGAAAAATGCATCTGTAAATACATATTCAGGTTTTCAGGGGCTCAGTATTTAAACTGTAGGCAAGCAGGAGCTGTTTAGAATTCTCTGTTCCCTCTTTGCCTAGGGAATTGATAGCTCTTATGTAGGCAAAACGTCTTGAATACCAAGTTATCTGCACGTGGACTTTCTTTGGTTTCTGTCGTGTAGCTCAGTGCTTCCCGTCTTCTGTATTCATAAAAACTAGGCACAAGGTTGAACATTCAAAGCTATATATATCGTGATGTAAAGGAATTTTTCAGGATGTCCTCTGGGTCTCTGATGATGGGCCTGACGCATGTGAAACTGTTAGTTGGATGAAGAGAGCCTGGGCCAGGGGAGGGCTGAGTTCTAGGGGTCTGCCTTTATGTTCTCACCGCTGAGTCCCTTATTGCCCGAGACAGCAAGTTGCCCTTCAAGCTCTGGAGAAGTCAGAGTGGCAACAGACCAGGTGAAAGGATGGGTGGGGTGTGGGTATCGTGAACCTATTGCTGTTATTGGCAAAAGAGCCCAAAATAGTCCTTGTGGAAACTATATCTATCTTTCCCTCCTTTAAATTACAATCAAGTGCTCTTGTTCCTATTTTATAAATGAAGGGAAACTCGAAAGAGAGTCTGGTATTAATTTGTTTTTTTTCCCTAAATATGTGGTCCCCCTTTGAGAGTCTGATGAAAACCAAGAGCTTCCTGCTGCCCTTCATGCACACACACTTTCGCCTGTAACTTCTAAGAGCTCGTGGACCTGTCTGGACTCTGGAGTTGCAACTACCTGGGTTGAAATCGAGCTTCACTGCTTATCCTTTGTGTGGCTTTGAGCAGATTATTTAACCTTTCTATGCCACAGTTTTTCCCTCTGTAAAATAGTGGTACTAATGATCCTGCTTGTTAAGATTGATTGGAGGATTAGCAGAGATGATAAAGCACTTAGAAAGTTCTTCACATGTAGTAAGAGCTCAGTAAATGTTAGCTGTTATTTTTATGGTTTCATAGATATTTTGTCATCTAACCACTCTAATTTTATTTACAAACTTAATCACATTAAATATTTTTAAACATTCAGTATTCATCATTTTACGGTAAATTACACATTACTCATAATTAAGACATGTAAACAGATTCTACATTAAAATAAATATAATTTTTACTATTTGTGGAATATAGCCACTGGAATGCATAGTGACCCTCTAGCCAGTGTATCAGTTAGATTAAAAATTATAGAAACTGTCTGATTTCTGATAGCGTCAACAAGCTTAAGCAAGTTTTAACTCTGAGAGAATAAACTAGTATGAGGCATTTACCAAAATTAATTACCACGTCACTTTTTGCTCCCTGGGTTATCTTGATGAAAGAATGTTCCAACTTCAGGATTTCTGCTCTAGGCCAAAAGTTGGCTGACTTGATTGAGGACTTATTCTTAATTGATGTTTATCTTTGAAATGTTTTTGTAGCTTAGGCATTATTCCATAGAATATCAGAAGAGGTTATAGATTTAGGAACAAATCTTAAGCTCGTGGAGCAGAAAATTAATAAGGCCTATGTTTGTGGTATTCTTTACATCTTGTGGTTCTTGACTATGTGAGGGCAAACAGTTTATTGAGTTATTTCAGAGTTATATAAAAAGCTAACCTGTAACTTCTCCATTATACTTAATGCTACAAAAAATGTTTTTTCAGGCTGCAGAAGATGTCAATGTTACTTTTGAAGATCAACAAAAGATAAACAAATTTGCACGGAATACAAGTAGAATCACAGAGCTGAAGGAAGAAATAGAAGTAAAAAAGGTATTGAAAATATGTATCTTATTGAAGAAAAATAAAAGTTCTTTATACTATAGCTTTTTAACACTAAATTCAATAATATGTGATTGTGTCTCTGGGCTCTTTGTTGTGGATGACATAATCCACGCCGGTTAGTTTAAGAGGAAGGACGTTGTTCAAGGGGTGTGAGGTAATGGAGAGATTGTTGAGGGGTGTGACTCTAGGCTGAGGTTCCAGGACCACATCTCAGAACTTGGCTGGTGACGGGACTGCTGTTGTCTCCACTGATCCCAGAGCCGGCTCCTCCTCCCCAGTGAGGAAGCTGCCCCTCAGACCTAGGAGCGCGGGGCCGCCGCCGCTGCCCGCCCCTGTAAACCAGGGGCCTTGTGCCCAGCCTCCCTCCTCAGGCAGCTCCTGAGTTGAAGTCCAGTTCGAGGGCATTTGCTTGCTGGGATTGAAGTTATTATTTGCTTTCATCCTGTCATCAAGCGAGGCTGAGAAATGTCCGTTTGTGTTTCTGTGTTCGCTCTTCCCTAGGAAGGCAGAGCTCACAAAGTAGGAGACATTTTGAGTGGCCACAGATGCCCGCTGTCCACCACAGGTTCTTCCAGCAATCTGGAAATATCTAGAGGACGGTGTGTTAGTTAGCTCTTAAGTGCTTCCTTATGAAATGTCATCTAAAAATCTAAGAACGTCTTATTTTAGTGTGATAATGCCTTGTGAAAGGGTCCCTCAGAGGGTCAGTGTCCTCAAATTAATATTGGCTTTAGCCTCTTATCAGGGTATTTTGAATATATTTTTCATTGCTGTTTACTTTTGTGTTTATAGAAACAACTCCAAAATTTAGAAGATGCTTGTGAGGACATCATGCTTGCAGATGATGACTGCTTAATGATACCTTATCAAATTGGGGATGTTTTCATTAGCCATTCTCAAGAAGAAACACAAGAAATGTTAGAAGAAGCAAAGGTGTGTTGATGTCTTTCCCTGAGTGATGAAGTCTAACTCATAAATTAGGGTTTATATCATTATAAAGAACATTTAATATAGGTGTAGGGAAGATAATGGATTCTAGCTAATATTTTGTGGGTTCTCACAATGTCCCAGGCATGCTCTGAATGCTTTGCAAGCATGATTCTATTTAATCCTAACAATGACTCTATGAGATAGGTGCCATTAATCCCAGTGTAGAGTTGAAGAGGCTTAGAGAGGTTGTAGGTCTTGCTCAGAGTGACACAGAGGGAGTGATCTTCTGACTCCAGAGCCTGTGCTCTACACTAAAAGTATTTAGAAAGTACAGAATATTGTAAAGTGGGAAAGACAAATCACCTGTAATCCCACTACCCAAAGACGATCGTCCATAATGAACATTTTCATGTATTTCTCTTATGTTCTCTTCTCTTTCTCTGTGTAGTTTTGCTTCACATTTTGGTCAGTTAACATCTAGTAGGTGTATTTTCTCATTCCGTTGAGTGTACATTCATTTGTCCAGCAGATACTCACGGGGAGCCTGCTCTGGGCCAGGCACACGTGCTTTAAAAGCAGCATTTTTGATGACTGTTTAATGGCACGTTGGAGGACGTTGATTCAGCTCGCTGTCCTCCTGTGGTTAACATCAACTTGTTTCCGCTATTTCCCCATAGCAATATTGTAGCGAGCATTCTAATACCTAAATCTTTGTTCACATTTAGGAAATTCTTTTAAGGAAATAATGAGAGAAGCGTAATTAATTACCGCATCAGAGTATGGATTCATCGACAACATTTGAGGCATTTGAGACATCGTATGAAATTAGTTTCCAATTCACACGCCCTCCAGCTGTGTATGAGAAGGGCAATCACATTGTGTGTGAGAAGCTGATGGCAGTTAAACATTTTCTAAATCTTTTAAAAAAGTGCTTAATTAACTTGAATGTTATTTAAAATGATAGTCTCCTTTCTTCAAATGTCGTAGAAAGCAAAACTTTCCATGAATTAAACCTACATTTAATAAACCTTGGGAAGAAGTAATACTTTTGCCCCTGGATCTTTCCATGCAGAAACATTCATTGTGTCTGCCCTTATGTTTAAATCTTTTCTTTTATAGTAAAATTTTGTAATTTTATTCCTCTTTTATTTTAACCATCCTAAAATATTCTTATTGGAAGTATTTCAAGATGGTTTGTGGTTTTTGTCATTATTGTGAACATCATCTTCCCCCCATACTGAACCTTTATTTTTTTATTTATTTATTTATTCATTCCAGAAATATTTATTCAGTGCTTACTTTTGTCGGGTTCTACCATGTACTAGGGACACAGGGGACAATGAAACATGCCAGGTCCCTGCTCACGTGGAGTATATAGTCTAGATAGAAAGAGAGAAAATTAAGCAAGTAAAACTAATAATGAGTAGAAAGTGCTATGAGTGTAGAGCTGCCTTTAAGAACACAGAGCAGGGGGTCTATACTGATCTAGACTCAGGGTTCAGCGAGGGGCTCCCTGGGAAAGCGATGAGATGACAACTGAAAAATCAGCAAGTCTTAGCCAGAAACTGGGAGGGACTGCTCAGACGGAAGAGACAACGTGTGTGAGTGAGTGGTCATAAAAAGATCCTGGTACAAAGATAGAACTGAAAGATGTTTAATTGCCAGGAGATTTGGGAGCATCTGAACATGTGGCCAGATCTTGAAGAACTCTGTCAGTTGAGTTGAATAAATTGACTTTATTTTAGCAGAGGTCAGCACACTTACTGTGAAGGGCCAGATAGTAAATATATTAGGCTTGGTGGGCCACCTGGTGTCTGTCATAATTACCATGAAAGCAAGATGTGTAAATGAACACCATGGCTGTGTGCCGGTAAAACTTCCCAAACCAGCTTCAGGCTAGATTTGGCTCCTGGGCTGTAGTTTGCTCACCCTTGTCCTAGGGCAAGAGGAGCCTTTCAGGGATTTTAAGAAAACAGTGATATGCTAAGACTTGTGATTTTAAGATAATTTTCTTGTATGTTGTAATTTTACTTATTAATTAGGTTTTCTATGTGTAGAAATTATCTTCTTTCTAATAGCCGTACATTTTGTTTCTATTTCTTGTCTTAGAGCAGTGGTTCTCAGACTTTTAGCATGCATCAGAATCACCCACAGGAGGGCTTGTTAAAATTCAGATTGTTGGGCCCAACCCCAGGAAGTTCTAATTCAGGAAGATTGGGGTGGAGCCCTAGAATTTGTATTTCTAACAAGTTTCCACGTGATCTGGGGGCCACACTGTGAGAACCATTGGTCAGATCTCTAACAGAATAACATTGTCAATACTAGGCATTCCTCTTTTGTTCCCGATATTAATGGATATACCATTTGTATGGTTTCATATTTTCTTTGTCATGTTTGGGAAGAATCCTTTTTTTGATCTTAGCCAGGAAGGAATTTCTGAAATTTCATGCGTTTCATGTGGGCAAAGCTGCTCTCTCTTATAAACAAGGCACTCATTACTGCTCTCTCTCAAAGTCTAGCTCCAGGGTCCTCGTAATTAGTGACAATTTCTGCCAGATTTTGACTGTAAGTTGTTATTCTTAATTATGGGTGGTAGTGTGAATTTTTATCATTTCTTCTAGTTTCATAGTTATTTTTGTTGGAAGTTGGAAGAGGTTGTGTCAGAAGCCAGGCCTATGATAAACTGTTTACCAGAAGTGTATGTATATGATTCTTCCTTTATTAGGGTATGATAATTTAGGAATTAATTTTCTTTTATCTGTTGTGGGTTTTAAGTCAGCAAAAACTGGAAAAAAATTAAAAAAGCTTGATTTATTCTATAGTAAGCAAATATAGACCATGAATTAAAAATGCCCACATTCAGACTTTTGTTATTTAGCTGCCTGTCCAAGTTTAGAACGTTTTTGACCTAAAATCCTTCCCAAATATAACTTCATCCACAGATGCTCAGAAGTTATTCAGTTGAATAGAATTAATTTAAATTATTTTTTTTCCAGAAAAATTTGCAAGAAGAAATTGACGCCTTAGAATCCAGAGTGGAATCAATTCAGCGGGTGTTAGCAGATCTGAAAGTTCAGTTATATGCAAAATTTGGGAGCAACATAAACCTTGAAGCTGATGAGAGTTAAACATTTTATAATACTTTTTTTAATTTGTTTAATAAACTTGAATATTGTTTAAAATGATAATTTCCCTTCTTCAAATGATATGGAAAGCAAAACCTTCTTTTTTTAATATTTTCATTTATTTAATGGAAACTTGCCTATTTTCACGTCTTGCTTATTTATTTTATATTTTTAAAAGAAAACAGTATTCATCTATGTATTTTGCATAACAATTATATCAAGTGTAGGGACTTTATGTCATGTTATTAAAATCAGTTAAGCAATCTTTTATGTTTCCATATTATCATTTAGAATATTTGTTGCAGTTTTTCTTTATATATATAAGAAAATTTAACAGATGTGTCATGTTGTTTATATGTGTCTGTTTGAGTTGCTCTTTAGAGATGGTGGAAGCACTACAGAAAGATCCAGTCCTACATCTGTCTACTCATTTCACAAGTAGAACTTGGTCACATACTAAAAAGTATGTATATATTTTATTTACATATATGTAATATATATTATGTCTAAACATATGTATTTCACATATCTCTTACATATATATCAATATCATAGATCTTGGAAGAAGAACCAGATAATGCTCACACGTGTTGAGGCATGTTGAGCTTCATAGCAGCAGAGGAGAACAATAGAACAATATTTTAGAAACCAAGCTATGTATCAATAGAAAGAAGCGTTTAGTGTTTTTTTTTTTTTTAATTATAAGTTTTAGACTTTATGTTAGTGCTTTGTAATTGATTGGGGTTTATATTGGTAATGATGTGGAAGTTGAGCAGCTGTGTATTTAAAAATAAGGCTTTTTTCTTAAATAAAGAGTGCACTTGTCCCTGCCCAAAAGACATACATTTTGGGATTTGGAAGGCCTAATTTTATGAACTTTCCAGCAGATGGCACTGGTATGCCAAAATACTAATGGAAGGATCATAATACAAACATGAGCATATTTCTAGGATTAAGTATACATAATTTTAGAGGAAATGTTATTTTTTAACCTTCGAGGCTAAACATTGCATATGGATTTTTTTTTAAATGTTTAGAAACAATTCAGGCTTAAAGATAGAATATACAATATTAAAATTCTTCATGACATAAAAGCAAACTTATAAATTGCTGTAAAATTTTCCCAAATAGTGATATTCAAATTCTAGACAATGACTTTTTTACAAGGATATTTTTTCTTGCATGCATTTGGTTAGTGTTCAGTTAGAGGAGTGAGACTGGGGGCATGTATCAGTCAGGTTGTAGCAGGAACTAGATAACACATTCAAGTTAGAGTAATTTGAGAAAACTTTAGCCAAGATTACAAAGGTGTGGAGGGTTTTATACCCTCGAGGCCAGGGGAGGGAGCAGCCACCCCCTTCATCCTGGAACCCAGGCAAGGGCTGAGTTCACTTGACGAGGGACGGAGCCAGCCTGTGACATCCCTGCAGTGATAGAGCTGGGGGACTGGACACCCCGACCTCATTCTATCTCTCTCCAGAATCCGGCTGGTGCCCGCCATTGGCCAAACCCAGCTGGAATCCAGAGGTCGTCCGTAACATCAGTCTGTTGCAAGGCCAGAGGGGTGGTGAATGGATGGATCTGGAGGGGCTGATGGGAGATCTGACATGGGAGGGTGGGTAAAGTTGAACTGTTTAGAAATTTTAACGATGAAGACTCATCGACTTATGTGCCAGAAAGTGAATTATATAACTGGTTGGGACTTAAAATTTTATCAGCACATTATCAAGTAAGCCTAATCACAAGAAAACAAACATCTAACATGAGGGGAAGTTACATTATACATTGTTTTTCTTAATTTACCTATGAAATTCTAGGACGTCAGAAATATTTGATTCCTATTTTAAAATAATTTCGGAGGTGTCCAAAAGCTTTTTCTTATTTTTGTTAACAGTAAATTCCTTGAGCATGTACTGTACCTGAAGAGGCAGCTAATACACAGCCCCAGCCAGTAGTTGCCACGTAGAGGTTTTGTTCTTTGTCACCACTTTTTTTAGATAAGAATCTTGATTTTTTATGTACAATCACTATTTTTAGACAGTGCAGCTTTTTTTTTTTTTTTTAAAGCAAAGCAGGCTAAACAAAAGATATTTGTAGAACGAATGTGACCATCAGGCTGCCAGTTTGCAAACCTGTCTGCACAATATGCTACGTCTTATCCAGGCTTTTGATAGGAAATACATAGTAAGTGATTTGCCCTGTACATAGCACAGCTGCTATGCTGTGCTGCTGACTTTTATTTTTAATACCTCTCAAATCTGTCCATTTCTTTCTCTCTCCACAACCACCACTACGCTGGTCCAAGCCTTAAGAAAGTTCTAGTTGAAAGCATGACTAACTGGGGGTGGGAGAGGAATAAAATGCCTTTTGAGATCGAGTTTTGTCAGCTGGAGGCCAGGGTGAGTCTAAAGGGCTTGAATAGATCTACATGATTGGAGTGGTATTTTAAAATAATTTGGCAGTTGTTATGAGGGTTTTACTACAAAGAGATGGAGGTAGGGATACCAGAGGTTATTGCACTTTCCCTGGTGAGAGTCAGTTGGCGGAGGAAAGAAAAAAGCTGGGACTCAGAAGGTGGAGTGTATAGGTCTTGACAGATTGGAGAGAGGAAGGTGAAGGCAGGAGGAGGAAGCCAAAGATAACTTGGTTCTGAGCACAGGCCGTATACAGTCTGCAACAGGTTTTCTTTGGCTTTCAAAATTTTAAAAAAGTTTTTTAATTTCTTGCCGGAATAAAATCAGGAGATCTCACATAAAAATTCACAGTTGCCATTTGGAAATAGGGTCCCAGTGTTGCCAGTCTTCAGCTGCTCACTCATTAGGTAAAGCAGGCTCTCTCCAGTTCACCCGGTCCCCACCCAGCCCACTCCCCTCGTTTTCATCACCTGCCTGGCACCTGTCCATATTTGGCTTTGTCACACCCCCCCTCCCCCGCCCCGGAAGCCTGCTGGTGTTGTTAACAAAGGCAGGGAAGTCAGAAGCGTCTGGTTTGCATAGGCCAGGGTGGGGAAGGGGAGGATGAGGAGAGCATGAGTTTGGCTTGGACACTTGGAGCTGGTAGGCCGTCAACCATGTGGAGATGTGCACTGGGCTATTGGAAAGGTGGGTTGAAAGGAGTATGTGGGGCTGGACTAGAGACGTGCTTCTTAACATCTAAGGTACATACATATCACCTGGGGGCTTTGTTAAAATGCAGATTGTGGTTCAGTGAGTTTGGGCTGGGGCCTGAGATTCTGCATTTCCAACAAGCGTGCAGGTGATGCTGATAGTGCTGGCCCCACGGGCCATGCACTGGGCAGCTGAGGCAGCTTGTCATGAAAGAGAAGAGGACTTAGGAAAGAATGCAGTTGGGAGGAAAAAGAATCAGCAAAGGAGACAGAAGCTGCAATAGTGATGCGAGATCCACGGGAGTGCAGAATCCTAGAAGACAAAACGAGAGGCTAAAAGCAGGAGACAGTGGGGAATATCAGAGCCAAAAAGAGCTGAGAAAATGGAGCGCTATTTGATGACTAAGAGTTCTTGATTTCCTTCAAAAAGAAGGTTACCTCGGGCCCACCCACGTACACAGACACCTGAGCCCCGCACACACCTGAGGTACGCGGCTCACTCCCATCACAGTGGCGCACACGGCAGTGGTTCTCAAGGGGGCTACTTGTGTGGTTTGCAAAAGGTTTCAAGTGCTTAGGATGAAAGACAAATCAAAATATTCCCCAGTTGAGTGGTTCTCAAAGTGTGAACATGGGGCCAGCAGCATCACATCACCTGAAAACTTGTTAGAAATGCAAAGAATTTCCCCCATTGGGCATGATGTTGAGGGATATAAGGGACATTGCCTTCAACAACTATTTCATAGAAACTGGGGGTGGAGCCCAGTGTTTTAACAAGCCTTCCAGGTGATTGTGACTCAGCTAAAAACTAGCCTGGCTCAAATAATTCAGGCAGGGGCGGTGGGGGGCGGGGGGGCGGGTGCTGAATGCCAGCTGAGAATTCTTGTCATGCGATTATAGTGATGAAAAGAGTAACAAGAAACGCGAGCATCAAAGAAGATTGACTCGTCCAGCCTAGGGGTGGAGGGTCGCTGGAGGTGTCCTGGTAGCTGGTAGTAAACAGATTATAAAAGAATAAGCAGTGGGCGACATGGGATTTGGAGGTAGAAGTGAAAAGTATTTTTACAAGGAAGTTAACAGTGGAAGGAAGGAGATAGATTGTCCTTTAATGCCATTGCAGTGTAGATGGAAAGGCCTTTGTTTTGGTTTTTGTTTTATGAGGAAGATCGGCCCTGAGCTAACATCTTTTGCCAATCTTCCTCTTTTTGCTGAGGAAGACCGGCCCTGGGCTAACATCCGTGCCCATCTTCCTCCACTTTATATGGGACGCCGCCACAGCGTGGCCTGACAAGCAGTGCGACAGTACACGCCCGGGATCCGAACCTGCGAACCCGGGGCCGCCGCAGCAGAGCGCACGCACTTAACCTCTTGCACCACTGGCCGGCCCCTGTTTTGTTTTTAAGATCAGGGAATACATGAGTACATGGAGGAGTAGATGGGAAGGAACCCAGGAGAGAAGCTGATGAAAAAATCAACGGACGAGAGAGAGTGGAGCTCAGCAAGGGAAGAGTCGGGGCAAAGGAAGAGGATGGTGTGGGGCCTATCCAAACAGTACCTGGGAGAACAGACTTAGATGCACACTTGATAACAACTGGTCCCCGGGTGGCACAGCAGTTAAGTTCGTGTGCTCCACTGCGGCGGCCCAGGGTGCGCCGGTTCAGATCCCGGGCGCGCACCGACCCACCGCTTGTCAAGCCATGCTGTGGCGGCGTCCCATATAAAGTGGAGGAAGATGGGCATGGATGTTAGCCCAGGGCTGGTCTTCCTCAGCAAAAACAGGAGGCTTGGCAAAGGATGTTAGCTCAGGGCTGATCTCCCTCACAAAAATAAATAAATAAATAAAAGAAAAGAAAAACTCTTTCCTGAGGAATAAGTGATGGAAAAAAATCCAGAAGAGTGGCTAACTGGAGGGAGAAGATACGATTGGGGAGGCAAAGACAGGAGGCCTCAGTAATCTTTGTTATGGTCTGTTCTTGAGCTGGGTCATGGGCACACAGCTGTTTACATTTAGTGTGTTTATTATGGATCCTTTTATGTGCATGAGATCATTCACAATAACAAGTTTTTATAAAATTTTGTTAGTTATGGCACAAATATAAACTGGAAAAAAAATGCATATTGTGAGATTGTTACTGATGTTTAACTGCATCACTTTCAACATTTTTTATGTCATTTGACATAAAATGGAGCATTTTAAAAATGATTCTTCTTTTTTTTTTTGTGAGGAAGATCAGCCCTGAGCTAACATTCATGCTAATCCTCCTCTTTTTGTTGAGGAAGACCAGCTCTGAGCTAACATCTATTGCCAATCCTCCTCCTTTTTTTTTCCCCCAAAGCCCCAGTAGATAGTTGTATGTCATAGCTGCACATCCTTCTAGTTGCTGTATGTGGGACGCGGTCTCAGCATGGCCGGAGAAGCAGTGCATTGGTGCGCGCCCGGGATCCGAATCCAGGCCGCCAGCAGCGGAGCGCGCGCATTTAACCGCTAAGCCACAGGGCCGGCCCGATTCTTCATTTTTAAAGGTAGAAAAGCAGCAACAACGCAAACCACAATTCTCTATTAAGATTACATATATACATACACACATACATACATATATGTACATATATAAACTGTATATATGTAAGTATATATATGTACTGGGAAGAATTTAAAAGTTGGCTTAAAGATTTGGTATGAAAAATTTGGAGAAGAGTAACTAGGGCTTGTTTGTATGTAGGTATTTCCCAGTACCTAGTTCTCTGAAAGCCTCCATTCCCGTGTCTAGGAATAATTCTAATGACTGTGACACCAAGAACGAGCACTGAGTGCTTACCATATGTTGGCACTGTTGTGAGTGTGTTTTATGGATGAATTCCTTTCTTACAAGAGCCCTTTGAAGTAGATTCTGTTATCACCCCTCATTGTACAGATGTGGAGAAAGGTTCAGAGGTGAAACGACTTGTCCCGACTCTTACAGCTTACTTACAAATGGACAGTTAATGAAGGCACAAACTGTACTTCTGAAATTTATTTTGTTTGGTGATTTTATTTGTGTCCTTTTACTTACCAAAAGGAATTTCAGATAGCTTCTCAAATGTACATATAAATGTATATGTGTGTGTGCACATATATATATATTTTATTTTCCCTACTCTGTTCATGTTATATTTTATTATATGTTAATATATAATAATAATAATAAATAAAATATTTTAACAATAATAATAGTAAAATATAGCATTAACAGAATAGGTAAAATAAAAAGAACGGAAATGAGTTGAGTAAAAAAGGGAAAAGTAAATAAATTGGCCACAGAGTCCACATGTTAGATTAACGTGCTCTGAGCTTCTCGGTAGCCAAGGCAAAGAAAGAAAAATGAGGAGTAACACCACATTAAAAGGAGTGGTATATACCAGTATCCCAGGAGAAAAAAATATTGCTCAGAGAATTAAACCCTGAAAAAAATTTTCCCCCACTGGGCATTGACGTTGACCAGTGTAATAGATATTAACTTCAACTCCTGCTTCAGAGCAAATGCAGGAGCAGAATTCACATGGCCAGTTCTTGTAGCCGTTTGACTGTGAACTTCAATCCAGTGGAAGTAAATCAGAGAAAGGCTGATAATAACCAGCCAACATCCAGGTAGCCAGGCATGGTCTGAGCACTTTATATATATTTACTTAGTCCTTACAGTGCTTTAAGGTACATGCTATTATTATCACTGTCTCCATTTGATAGATGAGGAGATGGAGGTGCAGAGAAATTAAGTGCCCTGCTCAAGGTTCCACAGTCCTTAAGTAGAGAAGCCAAGACTCAAATCTGAGCAGTGGGTCTTCAAACCTATGTACCCAACCACTCCATTGCAAACTGTTATGTAAGTGTAGAATCTTCTAGCAATCCCCCTAGATCCAAGGACAACCCTTGGGCAACTTCAAATGCAGAATTTCCCTTAGAAATGGGTAGGAATTAAAGAGCAGAGTAGTGATAGCCTTGGTCTACAAACCATCTTAAAAGACCCCTGGAAACAACTCAATTTCCATCAACAGGAGAATGGATAAATTAATTGTGGTAAGTAGTCCATTCATATAATGGAATACTACATAGCAATAAAAAAGAAGAAATGGATGAATCTCAGAGACCTAATGTTAGGTAAAAGAAGCCAAACACCAAAGAGTTTATTCTGTATGATTCCACTTATATGAAGTTTAGAAACGTTGGAGGGTAGGGGAAGGTCACCTTTTAGGGAAGGGTAGTAATAACTACCATTTATGGAGCATTTACTAAACCACAGGCACTATTTAGAGCACTTGACATGACTTAACTCCCCAAACACTATGACAGTTGATTCTTTTATGATCCCCATTTGTCAGATGAGGAAACTGAGGCTCTGAGAGGGGAAATACTTGCCCAAGGCTACACTGCTGGTAAGTGCAGAGCTGGGTCCATTCCTGCTCCACGTGCTCTCATTGTGTCCTGACAGTTATATCACACCTCGGCACAAGAACCGTTGCCTGGGCTGCTATGTCAAAAGACCACACGTGATGACACACAATAAGCAGTCCCCCCGAGGCCTGGGACACGGTAAGAACTCAATAAATATTGTCTATTAGGATTAGTCCTCTGAAAATACGGAGGCTCAAAGAGGTTGCTCAAGGCCATGAAACTAAGTAATGTTGTATCTGTGCAGTTTTGACTATGAATTCTGTCGTGGGGACTGATTCTAGGCGACTCTCATAGGTACCCTGAATGCAACGCCGTATTATGATTTTCATGGGCGCTGAGCCTTCCTGAGCCCCTCCCTCCATAAGACAAATATTAAAAAGTATATTTTACGACTGCCTTGGCCTAAAGACAAATGTAACCCAGGCTGGATGATATTCATTATTGTTTCTGATTTTAAAAGAAACAAAAACATTTTCATGGGCCCCTAAGGTACCGTGGGCCCTAGGCACTGTGTCCACTGTGCCTAATGGAGAAGTGTGCCCTGCTGAATGCAGGTGGGCTTGTCAGGTGCCAGTGGTGAAGATGGTGGGTTTCTTTGGGGGAGTTGGGGAGAACCTGCGGGTGAAAAACACACCTGAAGACAGAATTCTTTTTTGCTGGGAACAGATTCTACTTCCCCTGTTCTTTTCTGGGAACAGATTCTACTTCCCCTGTTCTTTTTTAAATCGCCATCATTACCATAAAAGATTCAGCCATCAGCATGAAATGACATTTGAGTTCAAACGATAGTGAAGTCTTTTTGATTTAATGAAAAAGCAGAAAACAATCCAGAAAAAGAGACTAAAATTCATGGAAATGGTGTTTTGCATCATTTTATCTGACTGGGAATGGGGCGGGAAGAAGGAATGGATGAAATGCTACAAAATGCTAGCGTTTAAATAGGCCTTGATATAAATAATGAATCATGCTTTCAGGCTTTCAAAACACACAATTCTGGTCTCAGGTTAAATAGTAGCCTACTGGAGCCAATCTAAATATGCAGAGACTGATAGCATCAACTATCACCTAGAATACGTGTTTTGCTGAAAGTTGTAAATTACCCGTTTGCCTTGAGTCTGAACCACTCTAGAAGACCTTTGAAAAAGCACTGAGGGAGAAAAAAAAGTCCCTCAAGCGACTTAGATAGTATTTGTCCACGGAGTTTGAATAGCTCTTAGGTGGTAACTGGTGTTTGTAACCTTTTATGGAGGTCTTTAAACCAAACAAACACACAGGAACAAGGGAACTGATGCAATGCGCTGAACAAGTTCTAAATTTTACCCGGGACACAACAGGGTGCTTACACATCTTCATTCTGTGCACCAAACGACAGTTGTGTGCCACGCAGGACAGTGGGTAAGTGTAAAATATGGGTTAATTTCAGCATTATAGCTGCTATTAGCACAAAAACAAGACAGCACAAAGACAATAACATACCTTCCTATTCTGTCCACAGTGGTGGGAGTAATTGCTCTAAGGACCAAGTAATATGAGAACAGATGAATGTGAAACCAATAGGAAAGCCATAGTCAGTGCAAAGAAAATAGGTTAAGCCACCACACAATTATCTGATGCTTTTGGCCCTCATCATGATGAATGAGATTATCTTACCCCTGAACTGAGCTGTGTTCAGACCAGAAATGTTATGCCTGGATCTAACCCAGATGCCCACCTCCCATGACCATGGAGCTCACACAAAGGGATGAAGCAGGCTGGGTGAGCAGCAGCTGCCCTCGTTCGAGAGAGCAGAACTCTCTAGTTCACCACAGTTTATACCCGCCCTTATCGTCTCCTCAATGAGCAAGTCGCCGTGCCTTTTATAGAAGAGGGATTTCTAGCTGTCTTTTATTTCAGGCTAATATTACAGTTGTTAGAACCCTTGGGAGTTGGGGAGATGGCAGTAACAGGCACGGACGTGCCCCATCAAAAGGAATAAACAACCCTTTGGCTTTGCCCAGCTGCTGTTCTGTCAAAATGTAGGCAAGAGTTGCCGAAGCTTCTGATTGTTCAAGGAAAGCCAGAAATCCAAATTTCTTGCAGTGTGAAATCTCCCAAGTTTTAAATATTGCCAAATCATTCAAAGATTTAAAAGACCATTAAGAAAGGAACAATAAGGCAAAAACAACAAACATCTGCAAAACCAAGTTCACAGACCATCAACTCATAGCCAATTGACAGGGGCATATAAACATTAGCAGGAATCAGTGAGGACAGACCAAGCCTTTTAATCGATAGTAAAAAAGAAAATCTCATCCTTCCTTTGGAGTTTTATCCAAATGACACTTTTCAACAACATGTTCCCTTTCTTCAGCCCAAAGGAAAAGTTAATAAATATATGGCAGGGATATTTTTTATAACATCAATCAATGGTCTAATTGTGGGTTTTTTTTTTTTTTTGGTGAAGAAGATTAGCTCTGAGCTAACAGCCATTGCAATCCTCCTCTGTTTGCTGAGGAAGAGCGGCCCTGAGCTAACATCTGTGCCCATCTTCCTCTATTTTGTATGCTGCCACAGCATGGCTTGATGAGCAGTGCATAGGTCAGTGCCCGGGATCTGAAACCACCAACCCTGGGCTGCTGAAGCGGAGCGTGTGAACTTAACCACTACGCCACCAGGCTGGCCCCCTAATTGTGTTTTTAGTTTACATCTTAGTTGCTATGAGGAGTTAAAAGAGATTTTAATATATTGCTCAAAAGGAAAAGAATATAAAGTCTTTAGTAGATGAAAAAACAGTAGTGGACAAAGTTTTTTCTTTAATAATGGTCAAGAAAACATCTAAACAAACTCAAATACCACCAGAGAGAGTTCGTCAATAAGTCAATAAAGCAAAAGGTTATTAACCTCAAGACAGAGTTGCTGTTGGGATCAGAGGAAAACCATCTGCCATGCACCATTTTTTATTGACACTTCAGGGTAAACTAATAAAACTCTTCATTTCAATTAAATTTTGGAAACTCATGTTCCCTCTTTCCCAAATGCTGCTAATGGGCATATAACACAGCAGCCCCCTTTTTTTCTCAAATCTCCTCTTGACTTAGGAAGTGGAGCCAGTGGCACATTCTAGCATTTTCCTCACTATAGTCCTTGACACAGAGGTCTACGAGATGTGATGTTAACAAAAGGGGGAAAGGTTAAAACCCTTTTTTTTTTTTTGCAGGTGAGCTGGTAGAACCATTTTGAAATTAAATGTGACCTTGAAGTGTGCTTTCTGTTCCTTTTCGAACCTCCTAAAATCATAGATTGGAACTGAAAGGGATCTTGGGGAATTGTAATACAGATTTTATGGATAGGAGAATTGAGGCCCAGAATGGCTGACTCCATCAGGGTCAAAGAGCAAATCAACGTCAACCCCATGTCTGTGGTAGGCAGCCTTCTAATTGACTCCCAGTGACCCCTGACTCTTGGTATTCATGCCCTTGTGTAATTCTCTCCCTTTGAGTGTGGGTGGGACCCAGTGACATGCTTCAAATGAATAGAGTATGGCAGAAGTGATGAGATGTCTCTTCCGTGTAGGTTACAAAAGACTATGGCTACCATCTTGCTTGCCTTCTGTCTTATTGGTTCTCTCTCTCTCTCTTTTTCTCTGGCTGTTCTTTCATGCTTGCTCTGGTAAAGCCAGCTGGAGAGGTCCCTGTGACAAGAAACTGAGGAAGGCTACCCACCAACAACAACTGAGAAACTGAGGCCCTCAGTCGAATAGCGCTGGAGAGACTGAATTCTGCCAACATGGGCAGGCCTAGAATTGGCTCCTTCAGATGAGACCGTATCCCCAGCTGACACCTTGGTTGCAGCCTTGCAAGAGATCCTGAGCCAGAGGCACCCAGATACATGGTGTATGAATCCCTGACCCATAGAAACTGGAAGATAATCTCTGTGTGCTATTTTCAGCTGCTAAGTTTTGGGGAAATTTGTTACATAGCAATAGATGATTAATACAACATCCCAGGACTCTTGACTCTTAGGCCACTGTTCTTTGGCCAGTTGGCTGCCTTTATATTCTTTGTAGATATTTTTTCAATTACGTTGTCCTCACCCTGCTACTAATCACTGTCAGGACAATGTACTAGGTAATGTCCAGGATACAAAGACGAGAGTGACAGAGTCTTTATTCTCACATAATTTTACTTCAGTAATAGAACTAAATTTTAAAATGGCAATCTTAGTGGGATACAAAAAGAATTCTGTACAAGATCACTTTATTGGGAAAATGATCATAACAATACATTATTGGACTACTGTAAGAAACAAGAAAAGTCAGCAGAAGTAGTGCTTTGTGTGTGCCAGGCACCCCACCAAGCACTTTGTGGATATCAACTCATTTAATCCTCACAACTTCGTGAGGAAAACAGTAGCATTGCCTTCATTTTTATAGACAAGGACTGAAGCACAGAGATTTTAAACAAGTTCACCCTGGTAGAAACTGGCATAAAAAAAGATTCAAATCTGAGGTGTTTGTGTTCTAGAGTCTGTACTTTAACTATTTTATTCTCCTATTTCTATGAAGAATCATGGGATAACATATGTAAAGTGCTTAGCACAGTACCTGATGCAGATTAAGTGCTCCAGATGTGGTTGCTCTGATGACGATGATGATCATAAAAGAGAGGCTTCAATTGTTGCATCGGCTGGCAGCAGCAGATCCTGTATATAACAAAAATTTCATGAAGTTTTGATGAAAACTGACCTAAAGCATTCACACCCTGTAGGATATTCATCAAGTGAAAAAGGCTAATATTTTTTAAATGTTTAGACCTGAAGGTATTAAGATACTTTCTATTGAATGTGACCTAACAAAACCCCAAACACATAACCAGCTAAACGTTTCTCCTCTAACTGGTTTAAGCTAAGAAGGAGATTTATTGGTTCGTATAACTGAACATTCAGAGGCAGGATTGGCTTCAGGCAGGCTGGATTCAGGGCTCACACAGTGTCATTTGAATTTACTCCTGATGCCATCTTCAGTTCTGGCTTTATTCTAGCTTGACAGGAGTAGTGCCCAGCATCGCCAATCCATGCTTTTCTATCATCATGGAGAGATGACTTCAGTGGCTCCATCTTCGAATCTTTCCAGGTCTAAGCTGCATGAAAGAACAAAAGCCTTTGTGGTAGTGCTCACAGAAAACAGAGATTCATTCTGATTGGATCAGTTTAGGTCACATGTCCATCTCTGACCCATGTCAAGAGGATACGGTGGTTTGATTGGCTGGCCTGAATCATGTGCTCTACTCCTCAAGCTTTAGGTAGAACCACACCTAGACCCACAAACTGGCAGTAGGGAGGGGGCCACTAACCAAAAATGTGGGAATTGGTGTTAGGGAGGCAAATAGTGAATGCTCACTACAAAGTGATGAAGCCTTGAAATATCTCCATATTCTACAACCAATCCATTTTAAATAGAGAGTAAATATATGAGTCTCACATCATTTTGATCCTTGCTTTTGTCCTATATATTCTCTTTTGATCATCATTTTCAACAGTCTTCTTTCTTGTATGATTCTACATTTATGATAAGCTATTCTAGCAAGTCCTTTTCTATATACCTGCAAAATAAGAATTGACTACTTTTTCTGGGAATGTGCCTGCTGTAGAAATGTAGACTTTATTATTATCTCTTAGTTTTCTTGTTTAACCTTTTAAAGTGCCTTACGGCTTTCTCTCCTTCCGTATTTATATCTCCTTTGAAACAAGAGAAAAATGAGATGAATTCTTGGCATCAGAAGGAAGTGAATACCTAAGAAAATTGCATCACTTTGGAAACCAATTCGATGAACAACCACACTTTGGCTTTCCACAATACAATTATAAACTTGAATCATTTATAAGGTTGACATACCTTGGACATCACCTAAGGGATTCAGTTACATCTTGTACTAGTTATGTGTGGCTGTGTAACAAATCACTTCAAAACTTAGTGGCTGGAAACAACAGATATTTATCCTCTCACAGTTTCTGGAGGTCGGGAATCTGGGAGCAGCTCAACTGAATGCCTCTGGCTCAGGGTCTCTCACAAGATTGTACAAGGCATCTTCCAGGGATATAGTTATTACAAGGCTCTGCTGGGGGATGGCCTGCTTCCAAGCTCACTTAGGTGGCCATTGTCAGGCCTCGGAAGATCTACGTCAGAGCTTACTCACATGCTGTGGGCCTCACCGCTGGTCTGCCTCACAACATGGTACCTGGTTTCCCCCAGAACAAGCAATGCAAGAGAGAGTGAGAGAGAGCACCCAGTATAGAAGCCATAGTTTTTTGTTACCTAATCTCAGAAATGACGTTCCATCTCTGCTGCCATATTCTGTTCGGAACATCATATTCTGTTCCTTAGAAGCAAGTCAATAAGTCCAGCCCACACTCCAGGGGAGGGGATTACCTGTGAGAAGGACTACCAGGAAACCAGGAGGTAGGATCATTGGAGAATACCTGAGAATGCTGCCCATTCCCCTCTCTACTAAGAGGACTGTGTCATAGGACAGTTTGATCTCAAAGGCAACCAAAGAACCTAGCCTATAAGGTGACTACTCTTACAAAATTACAGTGTTGACTGTATGAGCGTTTAGTTTTCAAAATTGGATTAACTTTTTTTTTCTGTCTAGCTAACAACATTGACCCAGTTTGAGTAAAAAATACCAGCTTAATTATTGATTTTATTTGAAAATATTTTTTAATATTTGGTGACTTCTGACTAGACTTTGGGAGTAGAAAAAAGAAACACAGAACTGTGGATTTGCCTACGGAAGAAATGGCTTTCAATTTTACAAGGTCCACTTTACAGCTTTGTCCAAATAAAGCATCCTGAAGAAAAATTGAAAGAAAGCAATTTGGAAATGTCTGAATGAATTAACAAAGCTGTGCGCTTAAGAAAACATAGTTGTGTTTAGTTTTATAGAAAGTGGGGTTACAGAGAAGAAAAATGCTGTATAAATGGACTGATACATGGCAACTTTACTATTTTTCACTTTGGCTTGTTAATGTGGTTTTGATTCTATTCAAAGTCTGACTTTTCTAGGAAAGGAAGGAGTAACAGCAGCTGGTAAGTTATTCATCCTTCTTTCTGCTTGGGAGTAATGGAAAATGTGTTCCTCTTTCTAAAGATGTGTGAGTGTGTGCTTTCCTTTTGACTGAGGTTACTTATAAGGCACATGGAAACAAAGGCATTAAATTTCCTCCTTTTCTTATGCTATGCACCTTTATAAAGGTTGCTATAAATGTCACAACTACTTTGTTTTCTGAAAAGTAATTTTTCTGTCAGTTTGATCTGTTCCTTTGAGATACCCTATTATTAGTCTGTGATGATTTCTTTAAAGTGCATCAAAGTATATGCTTCAGCATATTTTTATCATTTCACTACCTTACAGTGAATTTTTCACCAACTTCAAGGCTTGTTTCTAAGTCACTAATTATTCATAAAGGATGGTGAGATTGCTTTATCTTATTCTCCTAATGAAATGCATTAAAGTTTAAGGAAAACCCTTAACAGAGCTTAAAATGCCAAAAGAGCTTAGGAAATGAAGTCATTTCCAGCTCAAATGTGAATTTAAGAAAAGAAGAAGAAAAAGAAGAAAGCAGACCGTGCTTAGAAACAGAGATATGGTGAGGCATTTAGGGAGGTAGAGAGAAGGAGACAGGAAAAAAGAAGCCGTAGGTGAGCATTGATGGTTTCCATATCATCAGTGTTCACAAGGTACATTCAAAAACAACCCCCGAGATGGACAGAAAGGCCACGAAGGCAACAGTGATCGCCACGCTCTTAAAACAAAGCGTCTAAACCTTTGCTTTCTTCACAATGTCTCTGATGTTAGGAAGAATATTCCCTAAGGAGAGATGATCATGAGGAAGAAAAAATCTAATGTTTTTAGTTAAACATCAAGAAATCGTTGGCTCAAGCTCACAAAATGCGATCATATTTTATTACATTTTCTAGTTATTCAAGATTCAACTATAACAGAATTTTTTAAACAACACATTTAAACAGAATGTGAACACTTTGTATTAGAAGCATAATGTAACTGATTGAGTCCATAAGAAAGACCAACTTTCCTTTTTTGTGAGACATACTGATTTAAGACAAAAAGTGGTAATCGATTGTATCTTTGGAGGGCAAAGGTGAGCTGATGAGAGAGGAAATTGAAATGGAGAGAGAGGAAAAAATATATGAAAAGTGATCTGCACATAAACATCCGTTTTTGAGATTTAATTTATTATCTCCAAGTTTTATTTTCCCCAAATGGTTATCATTATTCAAGGAACAGAATTCATTAAAATTCAGATACACATACACATGCAAAGAATCTGTATGTGTGCCGTTTGGCTGAGCCCATCTGTAAAATAAACAAGAAAGATAGAGCTAGTACCAAATAAGATGGGCTGAGAATTATAGGCACAAATGTACTATTTTCTTTTTGGATGTTTATACTGAGTTTTCTTAAGCACTCAAGACCTTGAAAGGGTTTTAAGATGCTTCATGGTATCTTTTGTCTAATTGGATATCTAGGAGTGCAACAACTTCTTGAAGAATACATTAATTCAGGGAAAACTAAGTTATTTGTGATTATAATGAGTGGGTTTCTCTGCCTCCTTTTGGAATTGATAATGAGCTTGCTGGCTCACTTCCTCATTGTCTGCATCTTTATCTCTTTTTTAAATCTTCTTCATTATCTCCTTCATTATCCGCTATTTATTTTACTAAAGGTAATCACTGCTTTATTAATCACTGCTTGACTAACCACAGTGGCATTTGAAATGAGCTTATTTGGATTGCAAAGACCACAAATGCAGGTAGTGGCTCAAGGTTGGACCTCTTGAAGTTTTCCTTTTCCTCTTGACATCTGCAAGAACTTCCAGGTGCTCCTGAAATGTTCCATGTGCCCTTGAAAAGAATGGGTATTCTGCTGTTCTTGAGTAGTGTTCTGTGATGTCAATTAGGGCAAGTTGGTTGATAATTGATTCAAGTCATCTATATCCTTACTGATTTTCTGTCTACTTATTCTATCAATTTTTGAGACAGGAGTATTGAAATCTCAGACTATAATTATAGATTTGTCTATTTCTCCTTTCAACTCTATCAGTTTTGCTTCATGTGTTTTGAAGCTCTGTTACTTGTGCATAAACATTTAGAATGCTTGGGTTGAGACAGCTCCCCATACGGAGCCAAATTCCAGGTAGTAATCAGATAGACAATCAAATTGTTACCGGATACATACCCAGGTTTTTTACCTGTCACATAAGAGGGGCCAAATAAAACTAGAATGCCAGGCTTATGTCAAGGAAAGAATTTTTATTTCAGGTGACATCAGCCAGAAGACGAGAGCTTTCAAATTTGTCCTGTCTCCCTGAAAGATGGGAGGCAAGGGATTTTAAAGGTTGTGAGGAATGTAGCTGCTTGTAGGGAGGGGGAGCCTGTGGCCTTGCTGGTCAGCGCCTTCCCACCAGCCTGTGTTGGGCCTTGTGAGGCTGCTGGCAGGGAGGAAGATGGTGAGATAAGGGAATCGCAGGTGGGTGTCCTTCAACTGTCTCTGTGGTGGATGGTGGATTCTGGTGCCAGGAAGCCAAGGAGTTGAGGTCTGAGAAGCTTTAGCTTCTTGATAGCAGTTTCCCTGTAACAAACCTCAAGAACTGGTAATTAGCCAAAACAGCAGTGTGAGCCCAGCTTGAGGCAACCTGGGCTTTCAACGATTAGTAACTTCTATCTGCCTTGTGAAGTTCAGGGATACAAAGGCTTAAAAAAACCAATACTTACATGTGAATGTAACTTAGAAGCAGGGAAAGAGGATGAGTGCTTTTGGTTTTAACTCCATATATTCTGGGTTTAATGTAGGGCAACTGATATCAGGGCTGGTATCTGTATGAATCAGATATAAAGAGTAACGAGAGGAAAGAAATGGGAGTTTGAATTCTAATGTCATTGGTGACATGGAAAGTGCAAAGCAGGATGAAATGAGTTGAGGCGAGAGCTACAGAAGTAAGACTGAGGACTGCAGATATGACCTAGACTGTGATGTTCAATGTGGAAATAGCATCTGATACAGTACTTGAAAGAAGGCAAGCAAGGCTGGACGTCGTCGTGGTGTAATGTATTTACTCTTTTGCCCCTGCAGGCCCCCAAGCAAATATATGTCATATTAACCCATTATGCTGGTACAAGGATTGATCCCGAACACATGAGGTCCTCTCCTCATGGAGATTTCAGGTCAGTGGGGGTGGGAGTGGGGAATAGATGTTCACGGAACATTCCCGCAAATCATATAGAACTATGAAGGAAAAGTCAGAGTTCAACAAGAGCATATAGCTGAAGACCTTTCTCTGATCTGTTGGGTTAAGAAAAGGATCCATAAGAATTAGCTCTTCGAGCTGAGATCTAGAGGAGGAGGTTCCTCAGTCGGCTCGGACTGCCATGATAAAATACTAGAGATGTTACTGCCCAAAAAGGGGGTTCATCTGCTTGCTGCGAGACAGGCCAATAGCCAAGAGGCAAGGAGGTAGGAAAGAAAGGACTCTTTATCACAGCTTGCTAGCGAGGGGGAAGATGGCTGACTAATGTCCAAAAAAAACCATCTTACAGAACAAAGACTACAGGCCAGTTATAGAGGGGGCTGGTCTCCGAGTGGGGGAGGCATCTGGTCCCAGGGTGGGGACATCCATCTGATCTTAGTTTCTGGCAGCCTTTTGTTTTACTTGATATGCATCAGAGACCGGAGCAACGCCGTCTACCCTGATCTTTCAGTTGTCATTGATGATCGCAATCAGCATTGACTCTCTGTTCAGGGGTCATCACATTCCCAAGGAACTCAAAAGAACAAAATTATCAACTTATAGCAGCTGGGAGGGGCCGTATAGTCCAGAGTTAGCCAGAGGTCATTCCAAGTCACAATATGGTTTCCCCTCCACAATATGGCTTCCCTTATGTCAGCCCTGTATTGAGCCGGTATCAGAGACTGGGTGGCTTAAACAACAGAAACGTATTTTCTCACAGTGCTGGAGGCTCGCAGTCCAAGGTCAGTGTGCCAGCATGGTTGGTTTCTGATGAGAGCTCCCTTCCTGGCTTACAGATAGCTCCCTTCTTGCTGTGTCTTCACATGGCTGGGAGAGAGAAAGAGCAAGTTCTCTGGTGTCTCTTCCTATAAGGGCATTAATCCCGTCATAAAGGTCCCACCGTCATGACCTCGTCTAACCTCACTTACCTTCCAAAGGCCCCATCTCAAATACCATCACATTGGAGGTTAGAGCTTCAACACATGAATTTTGGGAGGACACAAACATCGAGTCCATAACAGGAAGTGTTAATGAAATGGAAGGGGAGGACTGAAGGAGTTTTCCAAGAAGAAAGTGTGCTGCTCTCCCTCCCCATCATCACTCTTCTTCAACTGTTCCTGAAACCAACTACCTTCACATCTGCAACTCAAACCCAGAAATTACAACATACAAAGATGCCAGCCTCCCACCCTGTTCCACCTTCTCCTCCCACCAGCCCTCAGATAAGGAAATCCAGGACCTTCGGACAAGTCAAGAGTATGCTTAGGTTGAGCGGCAGTCCTCCATACAGTCAAAAGTTCTGTGTATTTGTGGCCAGACTTCCCCCCCCATCTTCTTTATTCTTCATCTCCATGGTGTTCAATGAAACCAGAACAAAAGCAGACAGATGGTCTGAGTGGGTGAGTGTTTTAGCTTAATGCCAAACAGTTGTCATCAGTCTCACCTCTTTTTCCTCCCTCTCATCTTAAATTAGTGACGTCACAGCTACCCAGCTCCCTGGCTGGTGACCACAAGGGAATCTTTCTGGTACATTTTTGAAAGATAAGGTCTACTAAGAAAATTTCAGAATCTAAAAATCTTTTCCAGAAGAACCTTACTCAATTAAGATCTCTTGATGACTGATTGTAAAACACTAATAATAATAATAATAATTAATAATGACAACAACTAAAATTCATTGTACAATTATTAGCATCAGGCACGGTGCTGAGTACCTTTCAAAGATTTCATTCTTACATCACTTATCAGTTAGATACTCATAGGCTTATTTAGAGATGAGAGTAACTCATAACCAGCTAATATTTTTATGTATGTATTCCCTCTCTCTTTCCCTCAAATATTTATGAAGTATCTACTACGCTTAAGGCACATTATGTACAATTTGTTACAGACTTTCAAGGAGCTTTTCACCTTCAATGGGAAGAAATTAACAACAATAACAACTAAAATTTATTGAGTTTGTTTATTGAGTTCTTACCACGTCTCAGACACTGCGTTTTTTCAATCTTTAGTTATTTAATGCTTTTGACAATCCTCTGATATGGGTTCTATTTTCTGCCCCATATTCTACAAACAGGGAAAACGGAGCACACATAGGTTAAGTGACATGCCCCCCAAACCACATTTTTTCTAAGTGGTAGAGCTCAGATTTAAACCCTGGAAGCCTGCCTTCAGATCTCTAGATCCTTCATACCTAACCACCACGCCATGCAGACATTTAAAATGTGGGCGCGTGCATGTGTGCGCGCGCACCCGCACACCCGCCCCCCCCCCCACACACACACATTGAAAATAATATGTAACATGAACCAGCACAGAATAAGTCCTATTTTTTCTCCCTGCAATGAGATTGTCAGCTTCTTTAGGAGGGGAATTTCACTCATCTTTTTGTCCCCCGTCTCCTAGTGCAGTGATTCGGGGGATGATGGTGTTGATTTTGCTCCCCAAGGAGCATTTGCAATGTCTGGAGACATTTTGGGTTGTCACAGCTCGGGGATAGGTTGCTACTGGCATCCAGCGGGTAGAGGCCAGGGATGCTGCTCAACATCCCACAGTGCATGTGACAGCCCCCATGACAGAGAATGACCCAGCCCCAAATGCCAGTAGTGGCAAGGCTGAGACTCCCTGCCTTGATTTAATAGTTAACATAGAGTGCTCAATATATTTAAGTGAATTTCAAATCATATACCAAGAACCTCCACCAAATAACAATTCCTAAAAGATGAACTTACACTTACCTTTCAAAACCCAGCTGGAGCATCATCTCTTCCTGGAAGCCTCTCTGACACCCTCAGGCAAGATTTTTCTTTTTAAATCCTAGTAAAATGTTAGCTGATTTTGTTAACTTTCTCTTTCACCACTTGGCTATTCAGCCCTGCTCAGTGAATGCTGATGCCAGCCTAAGGATGACACAATTAGGCCCAAATATGTTTCTTAAAAGGCTATATGATACATTTCAAAGTAAAAAAAAAAATTATCTGTGGATTTTCTATGGCTCCATAGGTAGCAGGATGAGATTTAAATTGTAAGTTTCCGACCATAAGCAGTTATCCAGCTTTTAATGAAATGCAAACCTTCTATCCAGTTGCAAAATCTCTTGAGGTAGTTTCTGTTTTCTTTAGTTCTCAGTAGGGCATTCTTTTATTTTTTTAAAGTCAGGTTTATTGAGGTATAATTTACATACAGCAAAATTCACCCTGTCGAAGGACATAGTTCTGTTTATTTTGACAAATGTATACAGTGATGTAACCATTGCAAAACCAAACAACACACTCACAAACTGTTAATGGTGAAAATTTTACTTTTTTTTTTGTGAGGAAGATTAGCCCTGGGCTAACATCTGTGCCCATCTTCCTCTACTTTATGTGGGACGCCGGCCACAGCATGGCTTGATAAGCAGTGCATATGTCTACACCGGGAATCGGAACCTGAGAACCCTGGGCTGCTGAAGCGGAGCGCACGAACTTCACCACTACACCACTAGGCCGGCCCTGGACATTTTACTTTTTACTGTGTATTTTAATTTTTTATAAGAAGCATCTATTACTTTATAAGTATTTTTGTCTGGTCCATTGAGGTACAATTGACAAACAGTAAAATTTACTCTTGGCAGCTCTGAGAGTTTTGACAAATGTATATGATCATGTAATCACACTGCAATCATGATAAAGAGCATTTCTATCACCTCTAAAAATCCCCCCATGCCCGTCTGCAGTCAACCCTCTGCCCTCCCCACGCCACCAGCGCCGGCGTCTCCTGACATGATTTTTGTCCCTGTACTTCTGCTTTTTCCAGAATGTCACATAAATGGAATCGTACAGCACTATGTGGCATTTTGTGTCTGGCTTCTTTCATTTAACAGAATACTTGAGATTTATCCATGTTGTTGAATGTATCAGTAGTTTGTTATTTTTATTGCTTTTTATTGCATTCTACAGAAGGAAGGACCACAGTTTCTTTATCCATTTACCAGTTGATAGATATTTGGGCTGCTTACAGTTTTTGGAAATTATGAGTAAAGCTGCTATAAATGTTCGCATGTAGGGTTTAACGTGGACATAAATTTTCATTTTTCCTGAGTGAATCCCAGGAGTGGGATTGCTGGGTGGTATGGTAAGTGCATGTTTAACTTTATAAGAAACTTCCAAACTGGTTTCCAAAGATCTTGTGCTATTTTATTTTGCCTTCCCACTAGCAATGCATGACTGTTCCACCTGCTTCGTCTCCTTGACGCTTCAATTGTCAGTGCTGCTTTTTTAAAGCCATTTTAACAGGTATGCGGTGGTATTGGGACCATTGTCTTAATTTCCCTACTGACTAACCACGTTGAGCATTTTTAATTTTTATTTGCCGTCCATATCTCTTCATGTTGGAGGAGGTCATGTTGGAGAGGGTGTGACCACTGACTGACCTGTGAGCTGGACCCGAGCAATTGGACGTTCCTTACCTGCTCTGTGTCCTTGGAATGTGTGCTCCGCCCACTGTTCCCGCACTAGAAGCCACTTGAAGGGCAGCCTTCGGAGAGCAAGGTGTGGCTGCAACCATCTGGACGGTACACGTGACTGAACCCTGTTAAGGCCTCTCTATAAACTTTAAGATTCTGGCAGGCAGGAGCAGAGACCCACTCGTCTTGCGTTGCCCAAGACATGCATGGCGTGTCAATTCACTTGCTGGTTAAACCTGCCCCCTGCCAGTCTGGAGCGGTCTGCCTCTTGCTTCTCTCTCTCCTTGCCCTCTGTGTGTGTTGCAAAGAGTTTCTTCATGCTGTGGCTCTTCTTTCATTCTCTTAATAGTCTTTCAAAGGCAGAAATTTCTACTTCTGATGAAGTCTAATTTATCAATTTTTTATGATTTGTATTTTTTTGTGTGCTTTATAAGAAATGATCGCCTACTACAAGGTCATAAAGACTTTTCTAAGTTCTCCTCTAGAAGTTTTATAATTTTAGATTCTACATTTAGATCTGGATTAAGTTTTGTACATAGACTGATAGTATACGTCATCTCCTATTTTTTTTACATAGTAACCAACTGTTCCAACAGCATTTGTTGAAAAGAATCTTTTTCTCATTGAATTACCTTTGCACCATTGTCAAAAATTAACTGACCGATATGTGTGTGCATTTATTTCTGTTTTCTCTATTCTGTTTATAGCAGCTTTTTAATTAATCTGTTTTCTTGAGCAAACACTTATATGTACCAAACACCATTCAAAACACTTTATACAAAATAATTCTTTTAGTATTCATTACAACCCTAATGACAGGTGCTTTTAATAGTTCTATTTCACTGAACAAGGAAATTTGAGGCACAGAGAAGTTAAGTAGATTTCCCAAGTCCACACAGCCAGTAATTGACAGAGCTTAGCTTACATTTTCTTTTCTCATTGGTGAATCAACCTTTAGTATAATTGTTGGTTTAGTTGTCTGAATTCCTTACTAGTTGGTGAACTCTTTGAGGATAGAGATTGTGTCGCTTAGCTTTGTGGCCTGAGCACATAGCAAATGCCAGCCATGGAGAACATGTTCCATGAAGGTGTATAAATGAATGAATGAGTGAATGAATGAGCAAATGCACACAGTGTGCACCAAATTGGTGCTTTGAAGATTACGCTCTTTGGAACCACTGCCACTGGCCTCATCCCCCAAGTATAAGATTGCCAATGACCCAGTTAGAAAGCTAGGTCAAACTGAACCCATAGGCTGTCTCATTTAGAGACAGAATAAAACATTGTGCCTGGGAATATCCGTTGCTGGCACACCATGGTCCAGGTTTCAATAGCTCAACTTATATATGCTGGTATGAGGCTGTTGGTAGAACATCCCAACCTCAGAGGCCACACTGGATGTCTTAACAGAGAGGTGATGATTGCCATTGTCTTGTGTGGGAATTAAGGGGTGGAGATGTGAGGTTAATGGCCCAAGTGTTCAAAGATGTCACGGCAGGAGAGGGAGGAGGTGGCAGAATCGTTAGAATCATGTTGATTTTGTTTTGGGGAAGAACCAAGGCTCAGGAGTTGGCAAAGAAGATTAAGCTGTAGGTGACAGGGGTGTGTGGAGGGAAACCCAGAAAATTCAGTCAGCTCAAGGTGACCTTTCTTTTCTTTTTATGATTGAAGCACAATAGTACATGCTTGTGGTTGAAATTATCAACAGAAAAAGAGGGTAGAAATTGAAAAGTAAACATTATCTAAACTTCTCTGATAGGCCAAGGAGAATTAACAAGATCTTTGCTTGATTGCAGAGATTTTTCTGGGCACATACCGCTATCTATCTGGCACATACAAGCATATGTGTCCAAAGATCAGACGATTTTTTTTTTGTTGCTGCTCTCACCTCAGGGAGTCATCTTACTTTCAAGTCCTATCAAAATCTCTCATACTTCGAGAGCTCATCCACTTATTTTATTTTGAATAACAAATAGCTCTTTGTTGTTCACCTTAGCTGCAAATTAGAATTGTCTGGGGAGTTTTGTTCTGTTTTTAAATGATGGATGTTTAGGCCCCACCCCCAGAGAATCTGATGGATTCAGTCTTGGGTGTCGCCTGGACATTGGAGTCTCCCCCACATGATTCTGTTGTACAGCCGGAGTTAAGTACAACCGGTTTTCAAGCTGGTTGCTTATTTCTTTTATCTGTAGCTGTGAAGGTCATAGCCTCAGAGTCTGATTGACCATTTTGGGTGAGAGAAGTGGTATTCTTTCAATGCTCCCCACATGCAGCTAGAATTGAGACTCACTGCTCTCTGAAACTTTTGAAATCAGTGCTGGTGGGGCATGCTTATAGAGGGCACCGGACATAATCCGTATAAAAGGAGGCAAAGACATTGAACGAGGCTTAGTCATTATTCTCAGTACGAGCTCACAGTATAATTAGTGGATGCTGTAAACAAGCCATTTAAAGATCACTTTAAAAGGCGGAACAGTGAACAGTGACTCTGTGGTGGTCATGAATATCTACCTGCAAGACAGAGGAGAAATGTAATTTCGCTGATGTGTCTGATTGGTTACTTGTGGCTGGAGATCTCACCTCGAGGAGGAGCATCACTCACTTAGATAAGAATGCAGATCCTCTGCTCTGGGTCATTATGTTTGGTCAGTGCTTCTCAAACTTGAATGTGCACAGAAAGCACATGGGGATTTTATAAAAAGGAAGTTTCTGATTCAGCAGGTCTGAGGTGAGGATTGAGAGTCTGCATTTCTACCAAGCTCCTGGGGGACTCTAAAATTGGTCCTGGATGACACTTTGAGTAGCAAGGTGTCAGATGACTCGAAATTGGCTCTGATGCGAGAAGAGTTTGAATATAGTTTTTCATGCAATAAAAGAGTGGAAAATATTTCAAATTGACTGTATTTTATATATGTGATTTAAAATGGATATGTAGCTAACATAATCAATGAACAGACATTGAACCATTCAACTATATACTTAAGTTTATATTTTGGCCCAAATGCTTTATTATTTACTTTTAAAGTCTTTTTTACTAGGAATGGAGTTTTGCCTTTTGGTAAGGTTAGGTGGGGGTGGTCCTGTAATATTCTGGCACATAATATGTCTCCCTCAGGGATTAGCATCTGTGAACGTAGATGATTCTCTGTAAGTATGGAACAGGTGGCAGAATGAAGTCATAGTCAGTGAAAAATCTGGGCTGATTAGCAGGTGCCCTCATCTGAAGAATGGGGATAATCTTAATGCCTACCTTATAAAATTGTTGTGAAGACAAAATGAGGAAAAATGCATGCAAACATAGCACAGTGCCTGCTTCATAAAAGGCACTCGAGATTTGCGATTTTTGTTATTATGTTGTCAGTCATTCAGGAGGGCACGGGATGCTTAGAAACGTGGTTGGACACATTTAGAACAAAGTGGGTTAAAGAATGTTTTTCTTCATTAACAGCTATGCATTTATAATTTTGCATAAATTCATACACATGAAGCTTCCATATATACCTTTTTATGTTAGTTTAGTCTTTTTCTTTCCCTTTGTTGCTTGGGTCCTCCATCCTCACGTATCAGCACTGCCTCCACTGCCAGTTAACCCAGGTTAATAATCTAATTTGTATGTTGTTTTTTTATTGGTGTCATAATAGTTTATAACATTGTGAAATTTCAGTTGTACATTATTATTTGTCAGTGACCATATATATGTGCCCCTTTATCCCTTATGCCCACCCCCAACCCCCTTCCCCTCTGGTAACCACTAATCTGTTCTCTTTGTTCATGTATTTATTTATCTTTCACATATGAGTGAAATCATACAGTGTTTGTCTTTCTCTGACTGGCTTATCTCACTTAACATCATACCCTCAAGGTCCATCCATGTTGTTGCAAATGGGAGGATTTTGTCTTTTCATGGCTGAATAGTATTCCATTGTATATATATACCACCGCTTCTTTATCCATTCCTCAGCTGATGGGCACTTGGGTTGCTTTCACTTCCTGGTGATAGTAAATAATGCTTCAATGAACATAGGGGTGCATAAGTCTCTTTGAACTGTTGATTTCAAGTTCTTTGGATATACACCCAGTAGTGATATAGCTGGGTCATATGGTATTTTGATTTTTAGTTTTTTGAGAAATCTCCATACTGTTTTCCATAGTGGTTGCACCAGTTTGCATTCCCACCAGCAGTGTTTGAGGGTTCCCTTTTCTCCACATCCTCTCCAACATTTGTTGTTTTTTGTCTTGGTAATTATAGCCATTCTAACAGATGTAAGGTGATATCTCATTGTAGTTTTAATTTGCATTTCCCTGATGATTATTGGTGTTGAACATCTTTCCATGTGCCTGTTGGCCATTCACATATCTTCTTTGGAAAAGTGCCTGTTCATATCCTCTGCCCATTTTTTGATCAGATTGTTTGTTTTTTGTTGTTGAGTTATATGAGTTCTTTATATATTTTGGAGATTAACCCCTTGTCGGATATATGATTTGCAAATATTTTCTCCCCAGTTGGTAGGTTGCCTTTTCATTTTGTTCATAGTTTCCTTTGCCTTGCAGAAGCTCTTTAGTCTGATGAAGTCCCATTTGTTTATTTTTTTTGTTTCCCTTGCCTGAGTAGATATGGCATTTGAAAAGATCCTTCTAAGACCGATGTCCAAGAGTGTACTGCCTATATTTTCTTCTAGGAGTTTTATGGTTTTATGTCTTACCTTCAAGTCTTTAATCTATTTTGAGTTAATTTTTGTGTATGGTGAAAGATAAGGGTCTACCTTCATTCTTTTGCATGTGGCTGTCCTGTTTTCCCAACACCATTTATTGAAAAGACTTTCCTTTCTCCATCTTAGAGTTTTTGTTGAAGATTAGCTGTCTGTATATATGTGGTTTTATTTCTGGGCTTTCAATTGTGTTCCATTGATCTGTGTGTCGTTTTTTTGTGCCAGTACCAGGATATTTTGATTACCATAGCTTTGTAGTATATTTTGAGGTCAGGGATTGTGATGCCTCCAGCTTTGTTCTTTTTTCCCAGGATTGCTTTAGCTATTTGGGGTCTTTTGTTGCCCCGTATGAATTTTAGGATTCTTTGTTCTATTTCCATGAAAAATGTCATTGGGAGTTTGATTGGGATTGCACTGAAGCTGTAGATTGCTTTAGGTAGTATGGACATTTTAACTATGTTTATTCTTCCAATCCATGTGCATGGAATATCTTTCCATTTCTTTATGTCATCATCAATCTCTTTCAATAATGTCTTATAGTTTTCATTGTATAGGTCTTTCACCTCCTTGGTTAAATTTATTACTAGATATTTCATTCTTTTGTTGTGATTGCAAATGGGATTGTCTTCTTGAGTTCTCTTTCTGTTGGTTTGTTATTCAAGCATAGAAATGCCACTGATTTTTGTAAGTTGATTTTGTACCCCACAACTTTGCTGTAACTGTTGACTATTTCTAATAGTTTTCCGATGGATTCTTTAGGGTTTTCTATATATAAAATCGTATTGTCTGCAAACAGCCAGAGTTTCACTTCCTCCTTGCCTATTTGGATACCCTTTGTTTCTTTTTCTTGCCTAATTGCTCTGGCCAAAACCTCCAGTACTATGTTGAATAAGAGTGGTGAGAGTGAGCACCCTTGTCTTGTTCCTGAACTCAGAGGGACGGCTTTCAGTTTTCCCCATTGAGTATGATGTTGGTTGTGGGTTTGTCATATATGGCCTTTATTATGTTGAGGTACTTTCCTTCTCTACCCATTTTATTGAGAGTTTTATCATAAACGGATGTTGGATCTTGTCAAATGCTTTCTCAGCATCTATTGAAATGATCATATGGTTTTTATTTCTCATTTTGTTAATGTGGTGTAACACATTGACTGATTTGTGGATGTTGAACCATCCCTGTGTCCCTTGTATAAATCCCACTTGATCATGGTATATGATCCTTTTGATATATTGATGTATTCGATTTGCCAATATTTCGTTGAGAATTTTTGCATCTATGTTCATCAGCAATATTGGT
Source organism: Diceros bicornis minor (assembly GCF_020826845.1). Classification (NCBI taxonomy): domain Eukaryota; kingdom Metazoa; phylum Chordata; class Mammalia; order Perissodactyla; family Rhinocerotidae; genus Diceros; species Diceros bicornis. Next base: position 8,602,968 of record NC_080758.1, on the reverse strand, counting down.
CTATAGTTTTCCTTCTTTGTGTTGTCATTGTCTGGCTTTGGGATCAGGGTGATGTTGGCCTCATAAAATGTGTTAGGAAGTGTTCCATCTTCTTCAACTTTTTGGAATAATTTGAGGAGGATAGGTACTAAATCTTCTTTGAATGTTTGGTAGAATTCTCCAGAGAATACATCTGGTCCTGGACTTTTATTTTTCGGGAGGTTTTTGATTACTGTTTCAATCTCTTTACTTGTGATTGGTCTATTCAGATTCTCTACTTGTTCTTGTTCAGTTTTGGGAGGTTATATGAGTCTAAGAACTTATCCATTTCTTCTAGATTGTCCAATTTGTTGGCATATACTTTTTCATAGTATTCTCTTATAATCCTTTGTATTTCTGTGGTATCCATTGTAATTTCTCCTCTTTCATTTCTGATTTTATTTATTTGAGCCTTCTCTCTTTTTTTCTTAGTGAGTCTGGCTAAGGGTTTGTCAGTTTTGTTTATCTTCTCGAAGAACCTGCTCTTAGTTTAATTGATCCTTTCTACTGTTTTTTTGGTGTCAATTTCATTTATTTCTGCTCTAATTTTTATTATTTCCCTCCTTCTGCTGACTTTGGGATTTGTTTGTTCTTTTTCTAGTTCTGTTAGGTGTAGTTTAAGATTGCTTATTTGAGATTTTTCTTGTTTGTTAATGTGGGCCTGTATTGCTATGAATTTCCTTCCTTCTTAGGACCACTTTTGCTGCATCCCATATGAGTTGGTATGGTATATTTTCGTTTTTGTTTGTCTCCAGATATTCTGTGATTTCTCCTTTAATTTCTTCAATGATCCATTGGTTGTTCAATAGGATGCTGTTTAGTCTCCTCTTGTTTGTCGCTTTCCCAGCTTTTGTCTTGTAGTTGATTTCTAGTTTCACAGCCTTATGGTCGGAAAAGATGCTTGTTATGATTTCAATCTTAAATTTATTTAGGCTTGCCTTGTTTCCCAACATATGGTCTATCTTTGAGAATGTTCCATGTGCACTTGAGAGGAACGTGTATTCTGCTGATTTTGGATACAGCATTATATATATATCTATTAAGTCCTTCTGGTCTAGTTTTTCATTTAGTTCCACTATTTCCTTGTTGAATTTCTGTCTGGTCATCTATCCATTGATGACAGTGGGGTGTTAAGGTCCTCTATTATTATTGTGCTGCTGTTAATGTCTCTTTTTAGGTCAATTAATAGTTGCTTTATGTACTTTGGTGCTCCTATGTTAGGTGCATATATATTTATAAGTGCTATGCCCTCTTGGTGAAGTGTCCCTTTTATCATAACATACTGCCCCTCTTTGTCTCTCATTACCTTTTTTATCTTGAAGTCTACTTTATTTGATGTAAGTATGGCAACACCTGCTTTCTTTTGTTTGCCATTAGCTTGGAGTATCATATTCCATCCCTTCATTCTAAGCCTGTGTTTGTCTTTAGAGCTGAGATGTGTTTCCTGGAGGCAGCAAATTGTTGGGTCTTGTTTTTTAATCCATCCAGCCACTCTGTGTCTTTTGATTGGAGAATTCAATCCATTTACCTTTAGAGTGATTATTGATAGATGAGAGCTTAATCCTGCCATTTTAGCACTTGTTTTTCATTTGTGTATGTCCCTTGTTTCTCATCCCATGTATTTCGGACTTCCAATTCAGTTTGGTGGCTCTCTATGAAGGTTTTCTCAGTTTTCTGTTTATTTATCATTTGTGTCTTTGTTCTGATTTTTTGTTTAGCTGTTACCATGCAGTTTGTATAAAAGATCTCGTAGATGAGATAATCCATTCCCTGATAGCCTCTTATTCCCATAGTCTAAGTAGGTTTCATCTCTTTCCTCTTCCCCTCCTAAATTGTTGTTGTCACAACTTATTCCATTATATGTTGTGAATTTGTGGTTAAAATGAAGTGATTATATTTATTTTCGATGTTTTCCTTTCCTTTATCTTTAGAGTTATAATTAAGTGTTTGTTAATCTGTTCTGATAGAGAGTTGCAATTTTCTGATTGTGTCTGCCTATTTATCTCCTTGCTCCAGGCTTTGTAAACCAATGAACTCCATCAGCTTTTATTTATCTGGGAAAGTTTTTATTTCTCCATCATATCTGAAGGATATTTTTGCTGGATATAATATTCTTGGCTGAAAGTTTTTGTCTTTCAGGATTTTGAATATATTGTTCCACTCTCTCCCCTGTAAGGTTTCAGCTGAGAAATCCGCTGAAAGCCTGAGAGGGGTTCCTTTGTAGGTTATTTTCTTCTGCCTTGCTGCCCTCAGTATTTTTTCTTTGTCATTGACTTTTGCCAGGTTTACTAATATATGCCTCGGAGAAGGTCTTTTTACGTTGGTGTAATTAGGAGTTCTGTTGGCTTCTTTTACATGTAATTCCAGCTCCTTCCCCAGGCTTGGGAAGTTATCAGCTATTGTTTCTTTGAACAACTCTCCACTCCTTTTTCCCCTCTCTTCTCCCTCTGGAATACCTATAATCCTTATGTTGCATTTCCTAATTGAGTGAGATATTTCTTGGAGAATTTCTTCATTTCTTTTTAGTCTAAGTTCTCTCTCCTCCTCCATCTGAAACATTTCTGTGTTCCTATCCTCTAGACTGCTAATTCTATCCTCCATATTTTCAGCTCTGTTATTTAAGGACTCCAGATTTTTCTTTATCTCCTCCATTGTGTTTTTCATCTCCAACAATTCTGATTGTTTTTTCTTTATAGTTTTGATCTCTTTTGTGAAGAATTCCCTCTGTTCAGTAATTTGGTTCCTGATTTCATTGAATCGTCTTTCAGAATTCTCTTGTAAGTTGTTGAGTTTTTTATGATGGCTGTTTTGAATTCTGTGTCATTTAGATTGTGGATTTCTGTGCCTTCAGGATTGATTTCTGAGTGTTTGTCTTTTTCTTTCTGGTCTGGAGTATTAATATATTTCTTTATACCATTTGATGGAGTGGATTTGTGCCAGCAGATTGTGATAGTACCTGATTGCAGGTTCCCTTTGCCGCCACTGGGAGAGGGGCAGGAGCTGTGTAATCTGAGTTTGCCATCACGATCCCTGTTAGCTGTGCCTGTCCGAGCCTGGGCCACTCCTTGAGATCACAGTGGCTCTGTGGGGTCTCCCACCAAATGGGAAAGCAGTCATGCAGGGACTCAGGGCTGCTGCCTCCTGCTCCCAGCGTCCCACCGAGTTGTGCTCCCCCCTTTGGGGCCACAACAGTATTATGGGCATTCATAGCAGCCAAGAGCTCATTCAGTTCACCTGGACTCGGAGCTCAGCCGCTGTCTGCTCCTAAGTTGCACCCGCCATTGTGCTCAGTGGGCGGGACCTCCCCTCTGGGACCAAGCCAGAGCCATTCCCTGGGACCGCAGTGGGATTGTGGACTCTCCCAGCGGATGAGAGTGGTCACATGGGGACTCAGGGCTACTGCCACCTGCTCCCACAGTCCTGCCAAGTTGTGCTCCCCCCTTCGGGTCTGCAGTGGTACCATGGGCATTTGTGGCAGCTGGGAGCTGGTTTGCCTGGGCTGCAGATCCACCACCGTCTGCTCCTGGGTCCGCTCCGAGGTCACATCAGCTGTTGTGCTTGGTGGGCAGGACCTCCCCCCAGGGTCCAAGTCATAGCCACTCCCTGGGACCATGGTGGGACTGTGGATTCTCCCACCAGATGAAAGAGTGCTCACACAAGGGTTCAGGGCTGTTGCCGCCTACTCCCACAGTCCTGCTGAGTCATGCTTCCCCACTTCGGGGCCGCAGGAGTGCTATGGGCATTCACGGCAGCTGGGAGCTTATTCTCCCGGGCTGCAGCTCAGCTGCCCTCTGCTCCTAGGTTGCACCAGCCTTTGTGCTTGGTGGTTGGGGATTCTCCACTGGGTCCAAGCCTGAGCCGCTCTCTGTGGGCTGCGCGGCCCTGAGGACTCTCCCACTGGACAGGGAAATGATCACATGGGGCTCAGGGCTGCCTGTCTCCACCTGTTTCCACAGTGGCACTGAGGCACGCTTCCACCCTTGGGGCCACAGCAGTGCTATGAGCGCTCTAGCCAGTAAAGTAGTCACATGCATGCACTGGGCTGCCTAGGGGCCAGAGGGTGCTCACCTACCTCCACCACCTCCTTGGGGGTAGTCCATCCACCTTCAGATGTATAGCTGGGCAGGTCTCTCAGGCACCCTGATGTGCTGTGTGGGTATCCTCGGCTGATCAACGAATGTCCATTGCGTTGTAGTTGGAAGGGGGAGAGACAAAGGGAACAGCTCACTCTGCCATGTTGCTGACGTCACCCCCATGTGGTTTTTAAAAAAACAGCTTTGTTGAAGTGTAATTCACCTACAATAAATTTGCACATATATAAAGTGTAAAATTTGATAAATTTTGACATATATACACCTATGAACCTCTCACCACAATTAAGATAATGAACTTACCTATCACTCTCAAAAGTTTCCTCATGCTCCTTTGTGACTGATCCCTACTGTCCCTCCTCACACCCCTTGCACGCCCCCAGCAACCACTGATCTGCTTTCTTTCACTATAGCTTGTATTTTATAGCATTTTATAAAGTATATTATTTTTTTTGGTCTTGCTTCTTTCACTTAGCATAATTATTTAGAGATCCATCCATGTGGTAGTTGTTGATTTCAGCCCTTTATTCTTTTCAGATATACGCACTTAGTGCTGTAAATTGTCCTCTAGCAGCATCTTACATATATTTTCTGTTGTGTTATTTTTGGTTTCGTTTACCTTCAGTTCAAAATACTTTCTGATTTCCCTTTTGATTATTTTCTTTGACCCTTGGGTTATATTGGGGATGTGTTATTAAATTTCAAAATATTTGTGGATTTTCCAGAAATCTTTCTGGTATTGATTTCTAACTTAATTTCATTATGGTCAGAAAAATATTTTGTATGAATTAAATCCTTTTAAATTTGTTGACATTTGTTTTGTAGCTTGGAATATGGTCTAATTTAGTAAATGTTCAGTGTGTACTCTATCGTTGGATAGAGTAACTCATAAACATTAATTAAATAAAGTTGATTGATAATGTTGTTCAAATCTTCTGTACCCTTACTGATTTTCTGCCTACTTGTTCTATCAATTATTAAGAGAGGGGTATTGATATCTTTGACTATAATTGTAGATTTCTATTTCTTCTTGAAATTCTACTAGCCATTGCTTCATGTATTTAGAACTTGATTATTAGGTGTAAAAATGTTTAGTATTGTTATATTCTGTTGATGAATTTGTTCCTTTATCATTTTGAAAGTGCCTTTTTTATACCTGTAATATTATTTAGTATGAAATCCACTTTTCCTTATATTAACTTAGCTATTTAAGCTTTCTTTTGACTAGTGTTAGCATAGTATATTTTTTCCACTCTTTATATTTAACCAATTTATGTCATTATATTTAGAGCTCATTTCTTATAGACAGCATATACTTGGGTATTGCTGTTATATCTAATCTGTCAATCTCTGTCTTCTAATTGGAGTATTTAGACCAATTATATTTACTGTGATTATTGGTATGGTTAGGTTGAAATCTATCATCTTGATATTTGTTTCTATTTGTTTCATCACTTTTTTGCTCTTCTTTTTCTCATTATTTACCTTCTTTTGGATAAATTGAGTATTTACATAACCTCTTTTTATCTCCTTGGTTGTTTTATTAGCCACAATAGTTTATTTTGTTATTTTAGTGTTTGCTGTAGGGTTTATAGTATACAGCTTTCACTTATCACAGTCTACTTTCAAGTGGTGTAATACCGCTTTACATATAGTATGAGAACTTTACAATAGTCTACTTCCCTCTCCCCACTCCTTGTGTTTGTGGAATTGTGATATATTTGAGTTACATATATGTTGTAAATTCTGTCTTATAATAAATATTATATGGTTTTTGTTTCTGTTTAAACAGTCAATTATCTTTTAAAGACATTTAAACAATAATAAAATCTTATATATTTAACCATGTAGTTATGTTTCAGTGCTCTTTTTTCCTTTTTGTAGATTGAAATTTTCACCTGGCATCATTTTCCTTCTATTTGGAGGGACTTCTTTCAACATGCCTTGTAGTGTGGATCTGCTGGTGATGAATTCTTTCTACTTTCGTATGTCTGAAAATGTCTTTATTTCATCTTCATTTTTTTTTTTTTTTGGTAAGGAAGATTGGCCCTGAGCTAACATCCATGCCCATCCTCTTCCATTTTGTATGTAGGACTCTGCCACAGCATGGCTTGATGAGTGGTGTGTATGTCCGCACCCGGGATTTGAACCTGCAAACCCTGGGCCACTGAAGCAGGTTGTTCGAACTTAACCACTATGCCACTGGGCCATCCCCTCATCTTCATTTTTGAAAGATATTTTCAGTGTCTTTAGCATTTATTGAACTCATGCTCAAGTGCTTTACATATATTAATGCATTTAATCCCAACCAATACTTTTTTAAGGTAAATAATATTATTATCCCTATTCTACAGAAGGAAAACTGAGTCAGAAAGAGGTTAAACCACTTGCCCAAGGTCACATAGCCAGGAAGCAGGGAAGCTGGGTTTTGAAGCCAGTCTAGCCACAGAACTTGAAGCTAGAGGCACTTACACGTCGTCTGAACTGCAAGTTGCTTGATTTTACTCAATAATATATCTTGGATATCTTTTCGTTTTAGCACTTAGAGATTATCTCATTCTATTTTTCAGCTGTATTGTTTGAATGTACTAGAATTTATTTCTCTACTCTTCTATTGGTGAACATTTAAGTTGTTTATAGTGGTCTGCTATTACAAACAATTTTGCAACGGACATCTTTGAATATATGCATGTTAGGGAATGTGGGAATTTATGTTAAGTGTATCTGAAGGATAAATTCTTAGCAGTAGAATTTATTCATTCAAGAGTGTGTGGCTGTACATTTTGACTGGGTCCCACCTCCACCCTCACCTATAGAAATGAAGTCAATTTATAAATTTAAACTTTCCACAACAATGTGAGAGTGGGACAGTGATTTTTAAAGGATATTTTAAAGGATGCTCTGGACATGATTCACATATTATTTCAAAATGATAGGTCCTTGTTTTCCTTCTTCTCCCTAACTTTTTCTCTTTCATATTTCAGTATGAAATAGAAAAATCCAACAATCCTATTCCAGTTGAAAAATACCAAATAAATCACTAGATTTTTCTTTTAAGAGGCATTGCCTTAATTATCTGGATATAGTAATTATGTCAACTGGGAACCCGATTCTGGCTGCTGGCTGTTCCAGACATGTTCAATCCTAATGGGAGGAATAAGTACATTTTCAATTTCCTTCTGGACTACAGAGGTATTAAGAGTCCTAGGAAAGTGACAGCTTTCCATTTCTATAGCATCTGAAATACAACCCAAAAGAAACTGAGCTCAGAGCTTTGGCCTCAAGGTTAGATGTTTGGAATGGCAGTTCATAAGTCTTGGCTCAGACTTAGGCCCTCAGAGGCCCGGCTTTGTTCTCTTCTCCTTATGTTTTCCTCTAGGACAACTTCTGTGCTTAGTAGATGAAGAATTCACAAAATGCTTCTCTCTCACTCATAGGTGGTGGATGGAAATATTTCTCCTCTTTTTCCTTCTTTCTAAAGTGTCATTAGTCATACTGATTAAGTTCTATTGAAAAAACTTATTTTCCCTTCCTTAAAATAGTTGAGCATTGGACAGTTCATGTAAATAATGAATCTACCTAACTTTACAAATTTCTGAATAGAAATAATAAACCTGGCCAATAATAGTAACTGTAGAATTGAACATATTTGCTCAGAGGGCTACTCGGTCAGGAAATTTGGTAATTAGAGTCAGCAAACAGCACTTTGCCCACAGAATGTGTTTCTTAAAAGCTCAACAAAAATAATTCTGGGAAAATAAAAAGGCATAATCTGTGAAATGCTGGATGTAAACTGTACCACATGACCTAATTGAGTGGACTGCTATGGAGGCTATTTCCAAAATATTCCATAAAATGAGCCTGATTATGGCAGTTTAGGGAAAGGGAGCCTGTTTGTTTTGGAGGTGCAAATTCCAGATAGTATGATATTAAAGAAGATGGATTTAAAAGCAAAAAAGGTTACTGTGAAGAGCAGATAAGTGAAGTGTAAGCACATTTAGTGTTAAAGATAATTTTTTTTCACAGCTACCAATATCTGGTACTGCAGACACACATGAAGTTGAATCTCTTTTCTCACAGTGAAGACACTGTGTTTAGATTGCACGTTACCCATCTAATATCCTTGATGAGTCTTAATAATATTGAAGACTTGTTATTCAGCAGCCTAAGAGTTTCAAAGTAGATATATGGCCTCATCACTGGATTGAAGAAAGTGGAGGTGTTTATTCAGCCATGTTAATGACCAAGGTAGATGATTGTTCTGTTGCTTCCAGTCAGTTCGTCCATCCATCCATCCATCCATCCATCCATCCATCCATCCATCCATCCACTCACTTGTCCATGTTTTCATCTAAATGTTTCTAAAATGTCTTCTATGTCCCTGGTGCTGTTCTAGGTGCTAGAGATACAGCAAGGACTAAAATAAACAAAGTTCTGTTCACATGGTGCTTATATTTTAGTGGAGGTTGGAATGGAGAGAGATAATGAACAAACAGATAAATAAGCATATAATACTGCTTGCTTCAGTTTGACTGAAGCAGAGTTTTCAAGAAGGAAAGCCATAGGTGTCAAGAGCAGAGAGATATCTCACAGCAAGACCATTACTCAGGGCCTTACAGCTAATGGATTTTATTCCTAGAGGGATGGGAAAAAAGGGTTTTGTGTTTTTAGTGGCTTGATCTGATTTATGTTTTAAAATACTCCTTCTGGCACTTTTTGAAGCCAGAAGGTAGTATCCCATACCTTGATTGCCATGGTAGTTACATAACTGTATGTGTTTGTCAAAATTCATGGAAATGTACACCTGAAAATGGTATGTTTTACTGTATGCAAATTGTATCTCCAAAAGCCTGACTTCACAAATGCTCCTGATAAGTGCTGTGAAGATTATACAGGGGCCAGAGTGAAAGTAGAAAGACTAATTAGGAGGCTACTGTAAAAATTCAGGTGAAATACAATGATGGTTTGAACTAGGTTGGTTGCAGAAATTTTGGTGCAAAATAGTTGGATTTTGGGTAAAGTTTCAAAATAGAGTCATTGGGACTTTGTGATAGATTATATAAATTTCCCTCCCATTCTCCACTCTTCCAAATCTCAGCAAATGCCACCACCATAAACCAGTTACTCAAGCCAGAATCTGGGAGCCATCTTTGACACCACCCCCTTTCTTAAGCACCGTTGTCTAATCCATCACTACATTTCGTTGGCTCTTCTTCCAAAACATGGCTTGAATTCTTCCATTTTTATCCATCCTAACTACCTAGTCCAAATCCCACTATTTCTTGCCAAAACAACTGCAGTAGCCTACTATCCTTTCTCCACATTTATATTCCCAGTCCATTGAAATCCATTCTCTGTACAGAAGTTGAAGTAATTATTTTGAAACTTTTATTTAACAAATATTTATTGAGTACATACTATTTTCCTGGCTGATTTAGAACCTGGGGATCTGTCAGGGAACAAAGCAGACCAAAGTCTTTATAGGAGCCTATTTAAATGGGTTTATGAATTAAAATATCTAGTTAAACGCTTATTTTAACCCTTAAAAAATGAACATGTGGCTTAAAAATATTCCTGCCAAGAAACTATAGATTGAGAATATGAATGTAAGCACAGAGTATTTCAACAAAAATTTGTGCATAATTGGTAGAAGGGACTAAAAATTGTTTCATGATTTATTAAGTATACTCAATAATGCCCTTCTTATCTTTGGAACTGTTTCACACATGACAGACATTAAAACAAGTAGTGAAATAAATCAAACTTAGAACGGTACTTTGCGATTGCTCTATCATGAAGTATGCAACCAAGAGTTTCAAAAAGGGGAAAGCGGATTCATTCACACTTGGCTTTTACCAAAAAAGATTTGTCCTTCACCTCATCTTTTTATAATTTGTGTGTGTTTTATAAAGTACATAATATGTTAGTATTGTAAAACATATATATAATTTATTAGTAAAAAATAGCCTCGTATTGGGGTGTACGCTCAAATTTTCTTATTGATGGTATGTACAATCAAAAACGTTTGTAGACTACTAATTTAAATCACTGGTGCTACATCGATGTAATGTCGATGTAATGTTTGCCAAGTCTTTATCTGTCTAAAATAAAACAGATTTATTTCTTATCCCTTTGAATTTTTACTTTGTAAGCCATCCACTGCCTCTACCGGAATGCTGGGTTGATACAGCTTGCGTGTTGAGATTGAGAATCTGGGAGAACCAGCCAAGCTACCTGTCAGCATCTACGCGTTCTAAATTGTTCCAAATGCCAACGGAGTTGAAATTCTCTTAGTGAAACGCAGCACCTTTCATCTCAGACACATGCTATTATTAGTGGATTTCTTAATTATAGAGTGCATGCAGTATTTCGTGCTGGGGAGGGGTGGTAGTGAAAATGCTGCTGCAGTTGAAGACACTAGGTGAGCAGATTCTCTTAATTTGTAACTGCAGGTTCACTCTGAATGCAGCACAGACACTTTTGGATGAAGAGGAGGTTCATTGAATGGTACTCCATTAATTCTTATTTAGGAAGAAAAAAAAGAAAGGACTTCATATACTCCTGCTCATGATGGCTTAATTTAGTGTTAAAATCAGGTGTGATAGCAAAGGAAGATTTTGGTTTGTTTAGTGGAAAAATTGAGTTCATTTCCCTGCCACCTCCATATCTGTTTGAGCCAGACATGATACCATTTATCAAGTGTTCTCCAGGAGCCAAGTCCATGCTGGGCACTTGCCATGCACTGGTAGCTTTTATCTTATGAGGTAGGCACTTCTGTAGTCTGCCTTTCCTAGGTGAGGAAGCTGAAATTCAGAGAGATTTGGTTAGTTGTTAGTGACGACATCAGGACAATGCCAAACAGTGGCTCTAGAGCCTTCATGTTTAATGGCGACTGTTGTCACTATATTGCTTTGTACCATCTTTAGTTGCACTGGTGGTGAATTTACATACAAGCTGAGAGATAGGCTAATTTTTAGGACAAGAGTGGGCAATTTTGAGAGACTGTGGCAAGAAGGAGAGGGAGGAGATGTGACGCGGCTGGCAGCAGGGTTGGGGGAACTTGGGAGTGGGGAGAACAGAGAAATTCTATTCAATTTCCAATAAGCATTGAGTGATGCGCCTTCCTCATCTCTCTGTCATATCTTCACTAAAATACACATTTCTTGTTAAACAATTGTGAGTTGGATCCTTTTGCAGAGACGTGTTTAAATGTTGAGCTGTGCTTCTAACTGGATTTGGGACAGAAATGGAAAGTGCCCAGATGCTGTCCCACTACCCGCTACTTGCACTGTTTTAGGACAAAGGTCTTTAAAGCCCTGGGGCTCATTTACTGGCTTGTGATACACGGGAGCCACAGCTGAGACTATCTGGTTTTTGTAGGACCAAAAAGAGAAATCCTTGAGATGATTTGTCTTTTCTAGAATCAAGATCCAGGGCCAGAGGTGAAATATTGTTTCTGTAACTTGGTCAAGGTTTGCATAGAGAAACACCTTGTTTCTCCCTGCATGAATTTCCATCGAAATTCTATGGAATTTATGGATTCTGCAGGAAAGGCAAAGTCTTGCAGTGGGAGGAAACTCATTGGTGGTATCACTCTCATGCTTTAGGATTCCATGACCATGAGGCACACACATCTGGAAAATGGGCTCAGTGAGCACCCAGGGCACTGATACACACAAGACCATGAGCCAAGATTCGTAACCCACGGAATCTCCCTCCCTGAGTGGGAGGCTAAGCCATGCATCTTCCCTTATATTCTCTAGAGCTGCAGGAACAAGGCTATTGCTTCATTAGTTCATTTACACGTCTCCGCTTCTTTCCATCTTCCTCACTCAGCCTTGCAATCCCAGCTGCTAACGTCGCCCAACCTCATTTTCAGAGCAGGGTTGAAAGAATTGGTCTATAATGGATGAGCATCTCAGTCTGGACCAGCACATTTCTAAATAGGAAGTAGTGTCCATCCATTCAGGGTGTCAAGAATTTCATCTCTCAGGAACAGCCCTTTTCGCCATAGCGTACAACTCCTCTGACAGCTTGAAAGTGCTGAATTAGGGTGTGTGCTCTGCAGATATCAGAGAAAGAGACAGAAAAGAAACACAATTATATTTGATCCTATACCTTTTGCCTGCCTTGAAGAAATCTAGCTGCTCACTCCTAAGACTGGATATTTGATATAGTAACATTTTCATGTTAACCAACAATGTCTTCTTTTTTCTTTCTTTTATTTTCTGTACAAGTCTCTCCTTTCTGTAAAGAACTCTGAAAAGGCAGATTTTATTCTGTTGGCAAGCTAACAACTTAGCCTGTTGCAGCTTCTTAGATGCTGGCAGAAAACACAAGGCTGCTGGGTCAGAGACAAAGCACTTTCATTACTCACAGCACAGCAGGCAGCAGGAGCCTCATGTTCACGTGAGCCCTCTTTCTCCCAGTTCATGGGAGCGATGGGAGCAGACCAGGTAGAGGTTGCATATCCGGGCATTTGTATCACAGTTGAGGAACCCAGGGCTTGGGAAGCCCCAATCTTTTATAAGAGGGCTGCTAGCAAACCTCTCCAATCTTTGCCTGGAGGGAGAAATTATCTTTATTATACTGATCAGGAAACAAATTTGCCCTCTACCCCGAGATACTATCTCTCTCTTCTAAGCCCTTTTGCTGTATAAACATCCTTGAAAAGATAGTCTGGAACAAAAGCTTCCACAAGATGTGCAGAAAAGAGAGAAACCTAACAGTTTCAGGAAAGATTTCAGCAAGACTTGTTTACTATTATTAAAATGCATACCTCCATTTCTTTTTTTTTAATAATTTTACTTATTTATTATTCCCCCAAAGCCCAAGTAGATAGTTATATGTCATAGTTGCACATCCTTCTAGTTGCTGTATGTGGGACGCGGCCTCAGCATGGCTGGAGAAGCGGTGCATCGGTGCGCGCCCGGGGTCCGAACCCAGGCCACCAGCAGCGGAGCGCGTGCACTTAACCACCAAGCCACGGGGCCGGCCCTGCATACCTCCATTTCAAATGGGAAATACTGACAGTTATTTTTGAATAAAAACAAATGTAAAAATATCTTCATCAGCTCAAATGTTAAAACAAACAAACAACAAGCAGTAGTGTGAAGTTTTGCCTAAAGAGTGCAATCTGGGATAAGATCCTGTCATTATATTTAACGTTCTTTCAATTAAAGTGCCAATTAAAATATGATTTATTTCAAGTAAATGTCCTATTCATTTCTAATTACAGTATGCTCTGTCAGTCTCTGTATTTATATTAGAAACAAAATCATTAAAGGATTGTTTGTCTCATACATTGTTAAGTAAGGCAAGGCACCAACTCACAATTTCCTCCAATTTGAGAAGAGCTGGGAGAAAAGAAAATAATGGGATATTTTATCTTCCAGAAAGTGGAGGTTCATCTAAGATATGGCTATTTGAATTGCTCTCTCATTTTTGTGAACTGCTGCTTCATTTTTACAAAAGAAAAAGAAACATATCATGAAAAGATTAATAAAAGGCCCCACTTCACTATCTTTCCGCTTTAGATTTATCTCCACGCCTTGCCTGTATTGGATATTGTAATTATGTGACTCTTTCAGGCTGATCAGCATATAGCATGCACGAAGCACCAGTCCTCTTGAAGATCTCTTGAACTTTATTCATTTAACTTTGGTTCTCTCTTTCTTCTTCTTTTTAAAATTTCTTTCTTTTTATGGCTATAAATTAATTTCAGTAGTAGTTCTTATCTGAGGGTCCATCACATGTATTGACAGTTACCTTTCCCAAAATTTAAATTTCTAAAATTTATGTAACTTAACAAACCTTAAGCTTATTTTACTGGCATTTTGTATCTTTTTGAAGGATTAATGGATAACTCCACAGGCTTTGAAGCAGTGACCAAAGAGGTTTTTTTTCTGTCCTGAAAATCACCCACAAATATTCCTCCAGCATTTTTTCTCTCCTTGATATTTTATTTCTCTCTACGGAGATTTTAGAGAAAAGAGAGAAAAAAAAAATCTTTGGAAAGGTACATGGTGATTTTCTTTTTAATAGCATTTAAGTTGAGATGTTTGGTGCCAATACAACAGCTAAAACGACACCAGACACTAATATTTGTTTGGGCTAAATCTACTCTGAATCACAATAACGTGTAACTACAGGACCCCAAGAGGAACAAACCACCAATAAGACATCAGGCAAAATTGCTGACGCTGGGCTCCTGATCTCTCCAAAATGTATCATTCAAGTAGTTGAGAACTTGGAGGGTCCCCTCCATATGCCTCAATTTTGCTTTCCATATCTTCTTTATACATTGAGCAATGTAATTGAGAATTCTCAGTTATGATGAGCCAAAGCACCAACCATACCAACTTAAGACTGAATAATTATTAAAATGATTATACCATCATTAGTCTCCTATTGTAAAGAAAAGTAATAGGCATGTATTTCTACTACTTTTCTACAATTCTAATTACTTTCTTGAGACGGTTCTGTTTTAATAAAAAGAGAAGGTTGAAGATTGCAGATTCATTTGCTTCAGGACTTTTAAAGAGCAATCACTTTGATTTTTTTTTTAAAGATGTCACTTCTTGCTGTCTTCCATATCACAATTATTTGGCAGAGAACTCTAAATTGCCACTAACAAGGGTAATAGGGGACTGGATAAACTGTCCCTCTATGGCGATAGTCAAACCATCTTGCCTATGCTAAGGTGATGATATCACCCTCGTGTCTGCTCATCCTGTCTCCTGGTCTGGGCAGGCAACCTTACAGGAAGAAATAGACCTGAAACAACAAACCCCCACCCCTCCTCGCCATAACTTGGAGCCCCCATAGTTAATGGCGGCTAACACGACCAGCGCCTCAGCTGCATCTTGGCACATAAGCTGAATGTGAAAACAACAGCATCAAAGAAGACAGTCCTGCTCCTGTGAGTCATTTTCCTGATTGATCTAATTTACCTTGAAGGTTAATGTATTCTAAACTAATTCAGAGATTAATAACCACTTAAAGATATATGAAAGACATTTAGCTCTCTGTGAGCACTGTGTCATAACCTCGTTTATTGCCTCTTCAATGACTTTGGGAGTTATTTGATGAGATTTAAAGGGAAGTTTGATCGTAGGATATGGAGAGTGACAGGTGCGATGCATAGAGGGCTTTGGAACTTATTCTTGTTAATAATAAAAACAAGCATGTAATTTGATTTTCAGTAATGTGATCTTCAGAAGCAAATATTTATTTTCAAGGTGGAAATCATTTTTATCTATTGAACGAGATAATTGAATATGCTGTTTTGCTAAAAGGGGAAGATTGCTTTTAGGATAAAAAGTGACACGCGCGTTTTTATTTCACCTCATTTCATTTATTTAATCAAAACAAGCAGCCAATTGCTGAGATACCTGCACATGGGCATCTTAAATAGAGGTTCATAAAGAGTGTTTTCTATCCTCATTTTCGATCAGTTGAAAAGTATTTACTAGTATAATGTGGTTAAATTCATTTGGGCATGCTTAAAGATGAGGTCTCCAAGCCAACAAATGGCAAGATCATCCCCAACAAACTTCTTTCCCTTTCTTTTCTAGTATTTTCCCTCAACTTTTATTTACTTTCTTTTTTGGTGGTTGTTCTCTTTTTTCCATCCAACTCAAGTACTTCCAATTTCTAAGTTCAAAGTGAACACTGATATGTAATAAATTGGATGGCATTAGTGAGGGAAGGAGTGTAGGGGAAGTACTGGTAGGATTTATGGTCATTGGAGTGGCATGGAATGAAAAAACAGTATTTCCTTCACCTCCTCGTTGAGATGTGATCTGTAGTTATCTGAAGATAAAAGAGTTGAATTGAGGCTTTTGGACAAATTATCATCATCATCATCAGCCCCACCTCACTCTACATGAGAAATTTACTAAGTGTTTTCTCTGCCTCGTCTCTTTTGTTACATATATCATTTCCATGAGGAAGATGACTTTATTATCTCCCATTTTACAGAAAGGGAAGCAGACTTTTCCTGTTTCCCTGCAATTTTGCCTTAGATCTAAAGTGAGAACAAGAGGTGCTACATGCCGTCATATTCTTTCCCCAACCCAAACAGTTGAGTTCTTCAAGGGTATCATTAATAGTATGGTTGCATCCATAAGAAGAGTCCATTTTTCTATTTCCTGGTTGGATGCTGCTTAGGCAGTGAACTTTTGGTTTTGTGCCTCTACTTACCTGAGGAGGGTAAGGAAGGGGTTGGAAAAAACTCGTGGGCTGAGACTGGGGTTGGCCCCGCACTTTCAGTGTTGATGCAGCAAAGATGTAGGAGTCTCTCGTGAGTCCTTTAAGTGGTAAGGAAGCCCAACTGGCACTTCCTTACTGGGATCTGAGCCTGTGGGCTGCTGACTGGACAAAGAAGCTGTGGGAAGTGGTAGG
The DNA here is from genome assembly GCF_020826845.1 of Diceros bicornis minor. Classification (NCBI taxonomy): domain Eukaryota; kingdom Metazoa; phylum Chordata; class Mammalia; order Perissodactyla; family Rhinocerotidae; genus Diceros; species Diceros bicornis. Next base: position 8,586,454 of record NC_080758.1, on the reverse strand, counting down.
TAGAATAGATGTTGCGGGAAGACCCCTGCAAAGCACCCAGACCTGCTACCCATGAAAGGCAGCATTTGGATGCTGCCACACGGAAGGCACTGACAGCCAGTAAAGTATGTCAGGGAGGCAGCAAAAACCACTGAGGAGAGAATGAAGACTCTGCCGGTTCAGTAAGGAGACATTTCCCTTCTTCCTCATCCTTGTCCCAGCCCCCAACATCAGAAGTGTGACAGCCAAGGAGGGGGAGATTGGGGAGATGGGCAAGGAGTGCCTCTATCCACTAGTTTGGCATGCCCTAGGAGAGGTGAACTTGGGATTGAATATGAGATTTAGGTTTTAAATTGTGCTATACTGAGTTTTAGTAGCCAAAGTGACCCAGAATTTTTGAATCTACACAGGACTGTTAAGAGATTTAGAAGGAGGGATTCAACTACTCAGAGAAAAGGAGTGATTGTGGGGAAAAAAATAGTTTCCTGGGGCCGGCCCCATGGCTTAGCGGTTAAGTGCGTGCGCTCCGATGCAGGCTGCCCGGGGTTCGGATCCCGGGCGCGCACAGACGCACTGCTTCTCCGGCCATGCTGAGGCCGCGTCCCACATACAGCAACTAGAAGAATGTGCAACTATGACTTACAACTATCGCCTGGGGCTTTGGGGGGAAAAAAAAAAAGAATTTAAAAAATAGTTTCCTGTTTACACCCCCTTTAAAGAGTTGACTCCACCATAAATTGTAAAATGCTGTATATATGTAAAGACTGTTTACCTCTCAACTATGGCGAAATTATCAGCTATCTGTATGTGCCAGGCAGTCTGCCAAATGTCTTTTTGATACAATACACAAAAATAACACATATACAAAATATATCTGAACTATGAAGCATAATAATAAAACAAACAACTTTGACCTCACCATCCAACTTAAGAAGTATTGCACCACCTGTATTGTTCAACTCCTTGTGTGTTCCTCTTTGGTCTCTTTTCCTTTGCCTAATTTATTTACCATTCTAAATTTCATGTTTATTATTCTCTTGATTTAAAAAAAGTTGTCTTACTCTTTTAGGTTGCTGAGGGCTGGGGAGTCCACTTGACGTTTCTGTCTGTGGAATGCAAGGCTCTCTTACTGGAATGTGAGCTGCATCCCACCTGGAACACAAGATGTTATCTGCCTTGTTCACTCTCCTCACTGTCTAGCTTGTTGCTAGGCACAGAGTTGGTGCCCCCCAAAAATATTTTATGGACATCCAAATGTGGGATGCAGATGATCATGGTGAAGACCATGACTATGATTGCCTTTAAGGAGCATATTCTGTGGGCCAGGTTCTGTCTGTCTGTCTTTTTCTCTTTTTCTAATCCTCACCGATATCCTGTAAAGTAGTTTATATTATTACTATTTTAGAGATGAAGAAACCAAATCAAAGAGAAGTGTAGTCGTTTACCAAAGCTACACATAACTAGTAAATGGCTGGACCAGAATTGAAGCCAGCTCTTTGAGGTGACAAAGCTTGTTCTCTCTTCGTTTTGCTAACTTAATTTAATATCTTACTTCTCAATGTCTCTCACCGGCTCAGGTCTGGAGCTTGATATGTAATTGAGATCCAGAGACTTCCAAGTGGCCCGTTGATTGACACCAGTGTGGCACATGATTCCTGGCACCGCCTTCCTGGTGAATTCAAGGCTTTCTATGCTCTCTTTGTACTGACAAAAATTGTATCTTTAACTGGTAACTACTAAAAAATGATTTAAAGGGAAAGTTGCTTCAGGAGCTTGAAACTGGTTATTTATCAGCAGCCTTTGTTGCATAAACATAGAATGTACAATGGGAGTTATACTAAGAAAATGATTTATCTCCACGAGTTATTGATTCTCTCATAAGTCAGGAATGGTGGAACTGAGCAGAGCCATGAGTGATCCATGGAGAGGTATCGATAAAGAATAGAAATAAGATGTCTCTGTAGTTGGGTCCATTTTATGCTTCCCTTTGCCACATTGAACCCAGATAAATTTCACCGTTAAATCAATTACTTGATGTGGGTACCATGCCTCATCCGACTGTTTAGAAAGGCAGGTTTAATCGTCAATAAGAATAATTTATCATTGATAAGATCCTTTAAATTTTACGTCACCCGAAAACTGTTCTTTAAAAATGCTATGAGGTTTCATATCTCTTCTTTCACAATGAATTATGAGCTCAATTTCTTTTAAGCTCAAGCCTTTTTAATTGGAAATTCTTGTTGCAGGACTTTAGCATCTCTGGGGTACTCTAATATCTTGCTTCATCTCCTTGTATCTTTGCTGATTGTATATGTAATATGTATGCATGTATATATATGTATATATGTATGTATTAATTGTTGGAATTTTACTTTGCTTTTCTTTTTTTTAAATAATCATTGGTTGGTTAAATGGCCCAGTTGGGTGAATTACATAAGGAAAAAGAAGTCTCATCCCATGGAAACTAGACGCCTTTCTTTTAAGGAGGTATTTTAGAATGGTTTTGGAGTTCCAGTGCTAATATTTATTAGCCATGTGACATTTGGCAAAACTTCACATCTTTAAGTCTCAGTCTGCTCAATTAAAAAATGAAATAATTATTCATCATAGAGGGCTTCTGTGATCAAATTGACTAGCACTAATACACGGCTTGGCACAGTGTTTGGTCGTTAGAGAGCCCTCGATGGATGAGAGCTACTGCAGGTCCTGGTTTGGACTGTGGTCATATGCTTCATCCACAGTATCAGCCAATCTTGAAAACATGTCCTCTGGTTCACTGCGAAAGTCCACCTTTATGTTATGAATCTGTTACTGAAAAGGATGTAAAAGAGACAAAAAAATAATCCTATGGTACAAATTCTCTCACCAAGAGCCAACAAATGATGAGCCCACCAACAGCAATGTGAGTGAACTCGGAAGCAGATTTTCTGGCTCCATTTGAGGCTTGAGATGAATGCAGTCCCTCTGCCAGCTGACAACCGCCTACTGAGAGATCCTCAGCCAGAACCAGCCCGCTAAGCTGCTGTGGGCTCCTAACGCTCAGAAACTGTGAGGAGTAATATGTGCTTGTTGTTTTAAATTGTGAGTTTTGGGGTAATTTGTTACGCACTAATCGATACCTGACCACTCATTACAAACTGCACACCTGGCTTTGACCTTGACATCCCTAGCTCCCTCCACTGCTTGCTTTCTTAAGATTTCTCCCTTTCTCTTTCTTCCTCTGTCTCTTTCTGTCTCTCTTTCCCTTTCTTTATTTTTTGTTTTACAGTATTTGACACCTTCTAAAATTTATTTACTCTTAATTATGTTTATTGTCTATTTCTCTCCTTCTAAAATGTAAGTTTTAGAAAGGCAGGGGTTTTAATCTGTGTTGTTAACTGTATTTTTAGTGCCTGGTAGATAGAGACTCAATAAATGTCTGCTGAAAGAATAAATGAACAAGCATGAGCTCAGAGAAATGAAATTGTCTTGCTTTATGTGGTTCAAAAGAAGCTTTCATATTAAGTTTTTTGTTTTGTTTTATTTTGGTCCCAGCTCAGGTCTACTCTAGACTTGGGACATTTTAGATTAGGTTCAGAGAGCTGAGAGATAAGATTCCTGCATTTTAGGGGATTTTTTTTTTTTTAACATCATTAAAAATCTGTTTCTTCTTCTAGGTGATGATAAACTTTAGTAAATTTGCCTGCTGGGGAAAGATGGATGAAACAAATGGCCTCTGCTTAAATGACTTTTACCTGAATTTAATTTCATTCATGCGTAGCTTCAGTATAAAGTTGCTTTAGGATTCTCTTGGTAAGAGGCAATGCTGAGGAAATGGGATCAATCAAAATGCAGGGGGCGGGGGCTGGGGGGGGACCCAAATAGCTTTGGCTTTCCTTTTTTTTCTTTATTGGTTCCAAGTTTTCATCTTCTCTGCATTTCCACAGAGATGCTGAATTTTTGTTTGTCGCTCTTGGACACATTGAGTACGCTCCTGTTGTTCTGTCTGCCTTGCTAAGAGTAGTTTGCAATTCCTATGTCTAAACATGCAATTAAGACTTAAACAAAATAAAGCACAAGAAATCTTGTAATTAGAGTGAAGCCGCAATGCTGGTGACAGATTTAAATGTCAACACCTCTAATCAGAATCAGAAGTGGGCAATTTTCCTCTTTTAGTTCTAGTCTGGAAAACGCTCTGTTGCATGCTACTAAGCAGAATCCGATGAAACCGGAACTCAGTGTACTGAGAGCAGTTCCTTTCCGGCTTATGATGGATTTACCCAGGGTAGTTTTTGGAATGATCTGTAGGCTGCCAGTGTGCAAATGGTGCAGTGCAAATGACATTATTTTAGCTTGTTTATCAATGTGTCATAGCATCTCTTCTTGCTTTGCGCACTGCATTGTAGATCTCATATTCACAGGCGAAATCTCTGAGATCCACGAGACTGCCTTGAGTTGCAGCAACATTATTGTGAAAAATACATTCATTTGTCTATATGGAAAGGATTTAAGGGTTGCTGCATTCATTTTTCACCACAGTCTGAGTACTTAATCATATGGACATTGTTCTGCAAGAAAATGATCTCTTCCTCTACCCCATTAGCAACATTCTTTCAGTCTTAAGAAATATAAATATGGGAACATATTAATGAAAATGACATCCAACGCTGATATATTAGAGCTCAAAAAGTGTGATTAAGTGCGCTGTTAATTAACTCTTTTGCCAGAATAATTGTAAATGCGTTCTCATATTTTAGAGCTATTTGAACTGCCGGGAAAAGGTTAGTAGACTGGCTGGAGATAGTTAGAAGTCAGGCATCATTAGTTTAATTAAATTCCATTAACATAACAAAAACAGTTTGAGTCTTCAATTTTAAAAAGGATCCTAATAGGGAGAATCGTGGTAGTTTCAACAGCAGCCAGGAGATATGAAATTTCCTATTTGTTAATCCACAGCCTGCATCATTCTCCAGTGTAGTTGCCATCACTATCATCACTCATTCATGCAACAGATATTTATTAAGCATGTGCTGGGTTTAGGCATCGTTCTAGGTGCTAGAGATAGAGCAGGGCGTAAAATATTCAACCCTCTTCACATAGCACGTTCATCTTGGGGTGGGGGGCAGAGTAAAACGGATGAAAAAGATAAGGATGGGAGATGATAACTGCTATGCAGGAAAAAACCAGGTGATGTGATAAAGAGGGCGTGGGAGGGATGAGAATCAACTTTAGGTTGGGTCGAATACCCACTGTCTGAGGAGGTGTCATTTAAGCTGAGACCCAAATGATGAACTGAATGAAGAGCTTGTCAGGGGGAAGGAACAGTTAGGGAAAAGGCCCTGAGCTGGGGACAGGATTGAGGTTTAAGGAAGAGAAAGGTCAGGCCAAAGACTAGAGTCTGTGGACAGGGGCGAATGTTGAAAGATGAAGGGGCCAGGCAGCAGAGGTCTAGGCATGTAGGCTATGGTGAAGAGTTTGGGTTTTGTTCTTAGGGCAATGGGAAGCCATTACAGGGGAGTAATATGATTTGATTTGTACTATTTAAGTTGACTTCAGTGCTACTGTTTGAGGAATGGACATAGAGAATCAAGAGGCGGAGTGGGAGGAGCATTGAGGAAGCTAATGCGTTATCGCGATAGTAAAATTTGCAGCCCCAAATATGGACAGGGCTGCCTGGAAGCTGACCATGATCATCATACTGGACGCACCTTTTTATGGCTTGAGGCCTCTCCACAGTTGGACCCCTCGCTCCTTTTCCAGCCTGACTTTCCTGCTGCTTCTACCGCTAGTTGATGAAGGCCACTCAATACTCCCTGGCGACTACATGCATTTCTATCCCTCATCTTTGCTCAGTTATTGGTCCTGACTGAAGTATTCCACCTATCCATTATCTAGGTCATTCCTACCCTTCAGGTTGGAGTTTGGCACAGCTATCTCCATAAAGCCCCGAGGGACCTGGCCAACCTCTCATCTCAGATTTGAGTCTGGATCAATCACATTGCAAACCCCCTTCAACAAAAGCCCTGGGATGCTTATAAAAGTGTACATTTCTGCAGCTCACTCAATATCTGCCAAATCAGGTATTTGGGTGAGGATTAGGAATTTGTAACTTAAGTATCCTAGATGATTCAGATATCCACTTAGGTTCTAGAACAAATAATCTCATGCTTCTTGGGTGTTGTTGTGCAGCATTGGTTATTTCCCTGGTTAGTGTGTTTGCGTGGGAGAGGTATGTTCTTTAGGTTTAGAGTGATCTGGGTTTGTATCTCTGCTCTGCTGTCAGCAGCTGTGTGATGTCAGGCAAGTCAGTGTCTCTGAGTAGGGGTAATACCCTCCCCCCTCCAGATTGTGAAGGTTAAATGTAATGGTACATGTTAAGTAACTGGCACTGTGCCTGGCACTATTTGTCATAGTAAGAGCAACAACACCAAATAATTAGTGTATATTATATAAGTGCTAGCAATATTCTAGGCAACGTTTTAATTGCTTTCTGTGGAAAAACTTATGTAGTTCTCACAATGACCCTATGAGGTCAACTCTTGCTCTCTATCTCCATTTTGCAGAGGAGGAAACTAAAGCACAGAGAAGTGAAGTGACTACTCCAATTCCACATAGCCAGTAAATAACTGCGAATAGCTGTAAACTGTAAATATCGGTAACTAACAGCCTGTGTTCTCAGCTTGTTATGCTATGCTTTAGTAGGGCAGCCGAGAAACTCAGGAAGGGACTCCATATATGGAAGCTTTTGTTTACTTGCTACGGCTTTTCTTTAAGATGGGAGAGCTATTGTGATATGTATTCAATATATGGTAACTCTAGTTATAACTCTTACAAATCCTTCTTCTCCTCTTCCTCCTCTGTATCACACCCGTGAGGTTCTACCTTCCAAAGCTTTTGTTTTCCAAAGCAACTTACATGGTCCTCTTACACATGAGAAGAGGTCAACAATATTTGTTGAAAAAGAGGAGATGGATGTCCTATGATATAGTACAGTGCCTGAGATGGGGAAGATGCTCAATGAATATTTCCTGAGTAAGAGAATGAAAAGAGTCTTCTCTACTTCTGTTCACTCTTGACCTTGCTTAAGGTTGTTTCATCTCTGACCTTGGTGCCATCATCTACGTAATCAATGAGCTGGACCTTGCATTGAACTTACCATCTTTCTCCCACCCGCAACACACACACACACACACACACACACACACACACACACACAGGAAGCAACATATTATCTGTCCTCCAATTTTTCATTTGCTAAACCCAAGCATCCAAACACCGCCATGTGTTTTAGCAAGTCACGGGCTCATGTGGCAGTTGATTTTAATGAAAGCACAAAGATAGCTTTAATTCTCTCTTGCACACTGAATATATCTACCAAGAAGAATTAATCTGTGTTGCTATCAAGTTCTGAAGTCCTGCCTAAAATATATCGCCTCTAGCAGATGGTGGCTGCTGTTTCTCTATAAAGAGAAATGGAATGCCACTGATGTACAGATGTATTTAATGGGAAATAATAGGACTGAGATTTCCAACAGCTTGGGTGTCTCTTTTGATTGTAAATGACAGAAAGGTTGAGCAAAAAAAGGAGTTTATTATAAGGATTCTGAGGTATCTCACACAATTTCGGGACAGGGATGTGCTTATGCCTCAGGGAAACTGGAATCGGAGACTCATAATCTATAGACATTATTGTCTTGGTCTTTTGTCCTGCTTCTCTCTGTAAATCTAGTTCATTTCTTCAGTCTTCTCTTGGTCTTTTCTTTGCTGGCACCCCTGGCCTCTTTCACATGGTCTCCAGGGAGCTCTCCTGGGCTTTACAGCTTCTAGTCTAGAACATGTGCCTCCCTTTTCGTTCTCAGTTCTAGTTCTCTTTCCCAAGGAGGTCCCTCATTGGTGCAGTCCAGATGGGGAGCCCACCCCTGGACCAGGGAACCACAGGGTGCGTTACTGTAACACTGCTGCTCCGATTACAATCATATAGATGGTTTGAAGAAGAAATTGCTTCGGAAAGAGGCAAAGGGGCAGCTTGCAGATGGAGGCCAGAGCTGAAGTATGACACTGGGCAGATGAAACAGTTCAGTGTTTACTAAAATCCCCCAGGAAGATCTAATTAGTATTGCCGTAAGGGTCTGAAGTCGTAGGAAATGATCACCTCTGGCGGATGAGGGCTGTTGTTTCCTCTGTAAAGAGGAATGAAATGCTACCATGCTACAGATACCTTTAATGGGAAATGTTAGGACCGAGGTTTCGGATGGCGAGGATGCCAAAAATCATCCTTTAGCTTTCAGAGAGTGCTTATTTCCTGTGATACAGAGTCACCTGGATCATAAATTTCCAGGATGTAACAAAAAAAAAGTAAAGTGTGCTGATTCTTTATCTAACACATCTTAGATATCTTATTATTTAATCATTTCGACAGCTCAACAGAGTAAGTTTCATTATGATTCCCATTTTACAGATGAGGAGACTGAGACTAGGAGGGGTTAAGTTGCTCAGAGCAGGAAGCAGAGGAGCCAGGATTCAAAACTCAAATCCATATCAGATCTTTCCAGCTAGTGTCCTACGGAATAGGGAGAGCTCTTGCGGCGGCTGGGAAAGATCTGGGACAGCCGGAGCCCTGGGGCGGGTCAACTTCAGCCGCAGCAGCCTCGTCCAGGGCTCTAAATCCCCTGCTGTTTACCCCAATGTGTAACACAAAGATTACCATCCTCCATGTGAGCCAGGAGGTGAGGATGTTTGGAAAGCACTGCTCTACCTCTGGTAAGACTTTACATACTTTTCTTTTATGTCAAAGAAATGTCACTTAAAAAAAAAGAAATGTTCAGGTGTTAGGATTTAAATATGTAAATATTCGCTCAGCCACTGAGCGAAGCACAGACACCGCATTCAGTTTTCCACATGCTTGCCTTTTACTCATTCTTAACCCAGTACAATCTAACCTTTCCCTTCACCCCGTTCCTGAAACCGCTCTTACAGGAACAAGACTCACATAGTAGAGAGCACCTGGGCTTTGGCATCAGACCCACGTGGGGTCAAGCAAAGGCTCCTCTGCTTTCTAACTTAGTCTAAGAAAGGGAAATTGTTGCTGGGCAGCCACAAACAGCAATATTCACTCTAGAGACAGTGATGGGGACAGCGAACAGAACAATCAAAAGGATTAAAAAGATATTAGGCTTTTAGAGAGAGTGATTAGGTCAGGGAGATAACTTCTCAAACAAAAATTACAATGAACTTGAGAAAATACACCACTAAAGAAAGACAAGTCTGGGCCTGCCCCGTGGCATAGCGGTTAAGTGCGCGCTTAGTGGCTGGCGGCCGGGGCCGGATCCCGGGCGTGCACACTGAGGCACCACTTGTCAGGCCATGCTGTGGCGGCGTCACATAACGTGGAGGAAGATGGGCACAGATGTTAGCCCAGGGCCAGTCTTCCTCAGCAAAAAGAGGAGGATTGGCATGGATGTTAGCTCAGGGCCGATTTTTCTCAAAAAAAAAAAAAAAAAGTCAGCCATTCCATACAATGGTAGAACTCACAAGTGAGGAAATAGAAATAACGGAGGGAATCACCTTCTTGAAGTGAGAAGAGGAGTGGCAGACACTTATTTTTCATCACTAATGCACCCCCATTCAATTCTGTGCCTGGCATTGGGGAATGGGTCAAGGCTTGGAAATCTGATTCTCTTTCATCTGTGGTTGATTGAGATGTCACATATCACAAGGCTCGGCATGAAAGGTAAGGGGCTTTTAAAAAATATTTTCCTTCCTGAAACAAGGAAAAAGAAACATGAGGAGAGTAAAATCATGGTCCACTCTGCTTTCTTTTTTTTTTTGTGAGGAAGATCAGCCCTGAGCTAACATCTGCCAATCCTCGTCTTTTTTTCACTGAGGAAGACTGGCCCTGGGCTAACATCCATGCCCATCGTCCTCCACTTTATATGGGACGCTGCCACAGCATGGTTTGCCAAGCCGTGCGTCAGTGTGCACCCGGATCCGAACCTGCGAACGCCGGGCTGCTGCAGCGGAGCTCGTGCACTTAACCGCTTGTGCCACCGGCCGGCCCCCGGAATCTGATTTAAATTTGGTCATATGCATGTCTGAAGCTCAGAGTTGTGGCAGCCATCTTCTGTGGATAAAGCAACAAACCTAAAACAGAAAATCCAAAATGCTGAGGAGAGCAGAGGGGGAGAAGGGAGAGAGCCCGGTGCTTGAGGACAGTTTTTGGTCCATGCTCTGCACCAAGCAAACCCTAGAACCACCTGGCTACAAACTTGTTATTGAAATAGGTGATGGATGGAGGGGAGGAACCGAAAGCCGGTTGGGTCTTTTCTTATTTAAGAAACCGTTGGTAGGGTATTTGCTGTTTGGTGACAGCATCATAACTGAAACAAGTGGACTATTAAATAAGTGAAGCAGATATCTTAAAGATGAAAAGTATTGGAAAAAAATACAGCTATTGAAACAAAAATATCTATGTGTAATATGAAATTCAAATATTGCTATTGATTCATAATGCAGAATGTGTTAGTCCCTTGTAAATAACTTCCAAAGAAAATCATCATCAATAATTTTTTGGTACATTCGCCTTCTTTTTTTTCTCTTCTTCTCTACATACATATATATATATAATATTATATGTAATAATAATTATTATTAACTTTTAAATTTCTTACAATAATTGTAACATATTATTCACGCTTTACAACTTCCTTTTTCACTTAATAGTATGCCTTTGTACAAACTGTGGATGTCTCTCTCTCTCTTTTTTTTTTTTTTTGGTGAGGAAGATTAGCCCTGAGCTAACATCTGTTGCCAATCCTCCTCTGTTTTGCTGAGGAAGATTGGCCCTGGGCTAGCATCCATGCCCATCTTCCTCTACTTTATACGTGGGATGCCACCACAGCATGGCTTGATAAGCGGTGCATAGGTCCACGCCTGGGATCCGAACCTGTGAACCTGGGGCTGCCAAATCTGAGTGCACGAACTTAACCACTATGCCACTGGGCCGGCCCCTTGTTCAATATTTTTAATGGCTACGTGGTATTCTATAGTATGGTGTGTAAGTTAATACATCCTTCAGGGATGGTATTTGGCCTTAGCTATTAAAACTAAAAATGTCCAATATTTGTATCTCTAGGAATTGTCCTGTAAATAAGCCCCAAACAATGCAAAAATGTATGTAACCTGGAATATTTATTGTAGCTTTGTGTTTACTATAACAACGAGGACCAGAAATTAGGGAAACTATGACTCTATTTTAGTTCTTGATCACATTTTTAAATTTATGTGTTAATATTTTCCTGAGTGCAATAGCATACAAATAATTGCTAACTTTAAGTCCACTTTTTAACTTTCTTTTTTAACAAGCATCCTGCTGTTGCAGTTGCTGAATATTTTGTCAATTTGATAACTAAATGCTTTTGCCAAGAAAGTGGTATGGAATCCTGAATCACCTATACATCACTGGTTTTACACTCTGTGATTATTATTGGGCTAATGGACTGTAAGGTTTTAATGAATAGAACATAAATGCAGAGATAGAAAAAGATATTAGCTTTTCTCTCCAGAGTGATATGCCTTAATTACACTTAACTTCTCAGGTTATTAGCTGCATAACTACCTGTGGAAGAACTTATAATCACTCTCTCATGAAACTAATCAATTTGCTTTTACAGATTGAATATCATTTTATCATTTACTTCAGAGACAAAAAAAAAAATTGACTGGATTTGCTGTGAAAATGATCGTTTCATGTTGTTTATTCAAATATTAGAGCACCTGTCACATTTATTCAATAAATATTTATTGAGTACTTACTTTGTACCAGGCACTGTTCTGGTTATAGCAGTAAAGAGAACAGACAAAATCTCTATCCTAAAAGATATTGCATTCTAGTCACATAGAATTAAATGAAAATTCTATGTGGATTGCCCTAGCTGAAACTTAGGGGAAAAAATTCATGTTTGGCAATCACCTGGACATGTCTAAATGGCTTACGTTTTTACTGAAATGAATATTGTTTTACAAATAATTGAGAAGAATCAGTTGCAAAATCAAAATTCACAACTATTAGTTGAGTGACCAATTAGAAATTTAGAAACATTTCTGTAGTAGTAGACTAGTGTTTGACACTTCAGGTAGGAGAACCTGTAGTGGGATTATATTGAAATTTACTTGAAATCTACTTTTTCTCAGTTGTTTTTTGCTGTATAACAAACCATCTCAAAACTTAGTGGCTTAAAACAGCAATTTTTTCCCCTCCCTATTCTGTGGGCTAGCAATTGTTGCTGGGCTCAGCTGAAATGATTCTCTGTTCCACATGATGCTGGCTTGGCTCATTCAGGTGTGGGAGAGGAAGACAATTCCTCTACCCTCTAGGTCCTTCTGGCTGGCGTAAAAATTAAATTGAAATGAGACAGAATAACAGGAGAAAATCAAAGTTTAATAACCTATATACATGGGAGGAATGCAGGAAAACTGAATAACTCAACAGAATGGCCGAAGGCACCACCTTGAATACCATCTTCAGCTAAAGACAAAGGAGGATGTTGGGAGTAGTGGCTTGGGACTTCAAAGGGGAGGGAGGCAATTTACAAGGAGATGGAAAAGCAAACGTTTGATAAACAAGTGTTTGCTGGGCCATCTGTAGACCATGGGACCCAAAAGAGATCTTTTGATAAAATGGCCCTGCTAGATGCCTTCTTGTCTACCACATCTAGAATTATCTATGGTAATAGATCCATCCTGGAACAGCCCCTTCTATCTTAAATTCTTTTAGGAAATTTGGGGGAAGGTCAAGACTTTCAGAGTCTTTTGTCCTTAAAAATAATCAAGCCAAAGAGACACATTTTGGGGTGGCCAATTCTGATCCCCCACACAAGCATTTGCATGTAGTTGGGAGGTCATCTGGGGGCTGTCTGCTCCCAAATGGGCCTCATTCACATGCTGGCATTGGCTAGGGCTCCTGCATTCTCCTCTGTGTTGTTTCTCTCCAACAGGCTATCTCGGACTTGTTCACATAGCAACAGTACTCCAAGAAAAAGAGAGCAGAAGCTGTAAGGCTTCTTGGAGCCTAGACCCAGAAGTCAGGCAATGACATGTCAGCCGAATCCCATTGGTTAAAGCAAGTCACGAGGCCAGCCACGTTCAAGAGGGTGAGAAATAGACACCGCGTCTTTGTGAGAGGAGCTGCAAAGAATGTGCAGCCGTTTTAAATCTGCCACATTCTATTTTATGCTGTTGTTTTTAACGAGTTGGTAGAAACTAAATAGAAAATCGTACTTAAATTTTATGATGTTTTGATCATAATTTGGTATAGTTAAATTTGTCTGAAAGCCAAATTAGAATTCTCTCACTTAGGCATCACCAACGTGGAACAGGGAGTAAAATCTCCATTCTCTTTATAGCCGGTTAAGCACAACGTATCATTTCTACTAAACTACACTTTCTTCCCAGCTAAGTTTTCCTAGTCTGTTCTTGTCAGGAAGACACATGAGCTGCAGCTCACCAGGTAGCTAGGTTAATTTTTAATTGTCATGTTTATTCCAGTGAAAAGTAGATTTGCCTGATGAGCTGAGAAAAATGAAGGTGATGTGAAAATGGTGGGTTGAATTCTTATGGTGCTCAATTTACTCTTTTGGAAGATATACAATTGTCATGTTGCCAAGGTTTGGGAAACAGGTACTCTTACACCCTGTTGGTAGGAATATAAGATAGCAGCCCCATTTTGGAGGGCACTTTGGAGATTTCCATGACATCTAACCATGTATTTTATTTTAACAATCTTTACCTGTTTCCTCTTATTGGGCATATTAAGGGGTCATTTCCCAAACTGTGTTCCAAGGAAAACTAATTCCAGTAGAAAGTTAATAAATGGCTCCAACAAAAGGCTCACCTGAGCAAACTTGTCTCGGAAATACTTGATACCTTGGTCCTTCTTTGAGATTTGCACAATCTATTAGCATTTTAAAGGCTCTGGGGAGCTGAGCAGTATGCATCACAAAGCACATTAAACTTTCCCAACTTAAGTACAGAGTGTTTCCTTCATACTTCCCAGTACACACACCCATACACATAACACAATTACTCACTTCCTACGCCCAACCTCCTAAAGCACCGATCTGGCAAACTGCTGGAGAAGGAATTTGTGCATCAAAATAATGACTAGACTGGAAGATCTCTGTTAGCCTATGATTCTGTTTCCTTAGCCTGAGCTAAAATTTTGAAATATTTTCCCCTTAGCTTCTACTTTTTAATATACTAGTTTTAGTGACTAAATTGTTGTAATTTGTCAATTCGAGAACAGTATAAACTGGCATTTGTGTTGGTGAATATTTCTTACTTTCAACGTAAATAACGAAGTAATTCATTACAGTTGGACCATGCCAATATCGTCTAAAATCTCATATGGGGACAGTATGTAGCTGGCCCCATCGAATTCTGCTGCATCTGTTTGTGATTAAGTAGTGAATACATAGTAAATGAAGAATGTTTGAGCTGGGTAATTTGTCACCTAGTTAGGCGTTTTAAAATACTAATTACGAAATCTAACGACTGTGTCCAGTGATGGGATACTTAATGGGAAACCCTACTCAGCAATGTCTGAAAAGGTTGAGAGCCTCCAGAATTTTTTTATTCCAGTCTTGGAAGATCAGTGGTCTAAAAACACTTGACTACTATGAGCCATGTTTGTCTGTGTGCTCGGAAAGTAGTGCCTTCATGGAAAGAAAGCTCTTCTCTCTGGGGCCTTACGGGAAGGGAGGTGCTGCTTCTAATGGCTCAGATTGCTCATATCTTTGAAAAGGGTGAAGGAAACAAAGGCATTCCAAGAGACATTGTTGTAGTGTGGCCCCTTAACTCTGAAGACCTCTTGCCAAAACCATAATGCAGGTGAGTGTCTGCTGGGGCAGCACCAGACTCTGACCTTCAGTGGTGTGCTGTGCCAAGTTGTTTGTGTGCTAACAAGATGTAAAAAGTAAATAGTACCAAAAGGCATATGTTAACTTGAGAGTTTCCCTGCGAGCAAAGCATGTCACCAAGAATAATTAATTAGAAATTTGCCACTAGTTCACATTTGGGCCAAAAATACATGTGAAATTGCCAATAGATACACAGTTTTTCCATTACTACAATTACTGTTTCCTTATACCCCAGCCCAGGGCAGAGAGCTTATGGCCCAGGGCAGTGGCTCAGTCAGTCTCTGAACTACCAAAGCAACATCAACTAGCATCTAGTGAGACCTCAGGGTGCATAGTACTGCTTCAGTACACACTGGAAATACAGTATTAGAAATCAAGAATGTTCCCATCAGAACTCTGAGCTCTGCACTCTAAATATTTGATCCTGTGTTTTCATTTTAGAGAGACAGTATACAGCAACATGATCACTCATATAAGGAAAATTGTGAAAGACTTTGAAATTTGGTGGATGTCCCAATCAATTCATCCATCCAGGTGCTCTCTATCCTTGTCTTTGTCTAGTCCATTTCACAACTCTGTAGGAAAGCTTATGGTAATGCAAATAATTCCTGTCCATAGAAAAGCCAGCTGTAGACTGGCTTTAGTAGAATGCAATTGATTATTGCTCTGTGGATACTGACCAGTTTTGCTAGTTTTGTGACCATTTATAAATTCATTTCTGCTTTCCTTATCTGGCTATAAATGTGTGGCACTTTGATTCTTTTTGAATCGTAACAACTACTGGTTCCCTTATTAATAAGTTAAATCAAATTTTTGACATGTTCATTTTTTAATTGTGTGTCATGATTATATCCCCTTTTAAAAGTTATCCTTGAACACTAGCATAAACTCCAGAGTCTAATTGCCTAGATTCAAATCTAGTTACCTGGCCTTACCATTTACTTAGATGGACTTAATTACCTAATTCCATTCTACCCAAATATGAGCCTCCATTTCTTCGTCTGTAGAATGGGGATAATTGTAGCATCTAACTTGTAGGGTTGTTGTATGGATTAAATGATATGTTATAAAGTGCTAGTACATAGTAAGTTCTGAAAAAATAGGTGCTATTATTATTAATTAATTATCAGTATTTATGGAGCAACAACACTGTATTTGACATGAAGCAGTGAACAAAATATACAGGGTCTCTGGATTCATGAAATTTATAGTCTGGTGACTACTCAAAAATTTTCCACTTACAAATCAATTTGAAATACCACCATCTTCCTCTACTTTATATGGGACACCGCCACAGCATGGCTTAACAAACGGTGCGTTGGTGCGCGCCCGGGATCCAAACCTGCAAACCCCAGGCCGCCGCAGGGGAGCTCGTGCATCCAACCGCTTGTGCCACTGGGCGGGCCCCCACATTGTGAGCTCTTAATGAGTATTGGTTAGCTGCCTGAATGGATCTGAATTTCCCAACATCTTTAGTTCTGTAGAACTCAACATTGAGCTGGATTTTTCCAAGAGGGCAATCAGGTTCTCTCAAAGCTCCTCAAAGACCTAGAGAGGAAATGTTGTAACACAGGGACCTGATAAATTACCATCTTTTTGATGATCCATTAGAGAAAGTGGAATGATGATTCATTATGCTTCACAGTGAAGCATAGGGTTACTGTGTTCCAGGAGGCAGCATTGGTCAGGGGTGAACACACATGTTTTGAGCCCTCCTGGGTCTAGGCTTGAACCCTGCCTAGGTTCCCGACCAGACTTGTAACTTTGGGTTGAATTTCTCTGAGCCTCTGTTTCCCCAGCTATCAAGTGGAGGTTGTGATAACATTATATCTTATCTTAGATTCCCCTGAAAGCAGAGCCTGAGACAAGGACTTGGATGGAGGTAGTTTATGTGGGGGTAGACCCTTGGTATTGAGAATGAGGTGGTAGGAAGAGTGAGCAGGGGAGTAAGAAAAGTCATTACAAGGGTCTTTCATCAAGGACCTCCTGAGGAGCATAGGGAACGCCTCCCAGAATTGTCCACTGGAAGGATGGGAGGCAGGGTCCCCATTGGTTGAAGAATGTCCCCTGTAGCGTTAACTCTTTTGTGCTAAGATGAGGGTGCTCCCACGAGGCAGAAGCAAAACTTGAGGTTGAACTCTGTTGGTGCAAGGTGAACCCAAGCTTGAATGGAACTGGCCACTGCAGCTGCAGATAAAATCAGAAGCCAAGGGATGTGACATGGAACGTCTGTTACAGGTTGCCATGAGGATGCCATGAGATCCAGCTTACAAAGCCTTGTATATAGCAAGTGCTCGAAAAATGCCAGCAGCATGTACACCTGCTCAGTGCTGCTTTGGGCAGCTTCAGGTTCACTCCCCTATTTTTGAGAAACACAAATAATTCTGTTGACTCTTTTCTGTCTTTGTATTCTCTCTCCCTCACTCCATATTCACCAAAATAATAATATGTTTTACTGGGATCTCGATAAGAAGCAGGCCTGAACAGATCTGGGAGATGTGGTCAAAATTCAGAGAATAAATGGTTATAGATCCTTTCTCGCCCTCCCTCCAATGTGCCATTTTACCTCAATGCCAAGAGAAAATGGAATCAATACCGATATAATATGTATTTATGTGTGTATATATACATACAAATAAATTTTTTTTTCTTCCCTAGGTACACAGTAAGAGTGAAAACTATAAATAGTTGTTGTCAGGGGCAATGTGTGCTTCCCCAGGTTTTGTTCTGTGAGCTGAAACCGATCTTGCTGTTCTAAATGCATCACCACGGCTGCCCTGATTTAGGCTGGCAGTTATGATTCCCACTCAGAGCCAAACACCTCCCAGCCAAGACTCAATGAGCTCGCCAAATTGTGTCACCTCTTTTACTGTCAGAACTCATTGGGCCTCCTTACATCGCTGTGCTTGCCTATCATATTTTAGGCATATTAACCATAAATCCTAGTATTGTTTATCTACAAAAAATTGAAGTCAGGAAGTCATGGAACAGCCATTCATCGTGGGCTTTGGCTCAGTGGCTTGAAACTGAAAGTATAATAAAAACAAAAGCGCTGATTGTGTAGAGGTGGCCAAATGCCTGGAGGTTAAGCGAAACGGAATTCAAGAAAAAAGAGGTCCTATCTAATCTGTGTAGAACTTCAGCAGAGATTATTTCTTTCCAGAAGAAGCCTCTTCTCTATGAGACTTTTTTTGGGAAGTATGCTATGGATGCTTTTTTGGTCTGTTAATCCGCTAAATATTCATTTAGCAATCATTAGAGAACGTTTAATGACAATTAAAACATTGTTTTGGGGCCAGCCGGGTGGCAGTAGCGGTTAGGTTTTCACGCTCCGCTTCAGTGGCCCAGGGTTCGCGGGTGCAGATTCTGGGCACAGACCTATACGCTGCTCATCAATCCATGCTATGGAGGTGTCCCATATATAAAATACAGGAAAACTGGCACAAATGTTAACTCAGGGACAATCTTCCTCACCAAAAAAACCCCATTATTTTCTCTGATAGCCTTATTTTAATTATGAGGATTCTATAAATGTATTCTAACACTAGTATTTGGTGTTTGAGAGTAAGGTTGTTAAACTAGTCGATGAGATATAAGCCTGGAATTGCTAGCAAACTTATTTTCTCTAGACAGAAAGAACCTTCTTGAGAAGGAAGCCAATACGAGCAAAGCAGAGCCTTGATTTTGATACTTGATGACGTAATTTATACCCCTGGAAACAACCAGGCCTGAAGCTGGTTATTTCTTACTGCATGAGCCAATATATTCCAGTTTTTGTTTAGATCATTTTGAGCCAGTTTTCTGTTACATGCCATCAAGAGTTCTTATTAATATACTTTTCCAACACCTAACCTGCTCTTGTTATTTTTAGCATGTAAGTTATCTCATTCAGTCTGAAAAGTTGAATCTCCAGGAAAAATGTGTTGCATACGTGCTGCTGGAATGTGTACTTCCATCATTAAAAAAAATCCACCTGAAATGTTAATTTAAACAACAGACTTATAGTTTTCATTAATGTTTAAAATAACATTGCATGCTTTGCAGGATTATGTAATACAAGCCAGAATCAAGGTTATTAGTTAATAGGGCTGGTGAATTTGTCAGTTTAATATTTTAACTACCTCTCTCCCTACCTGTTTTCCTTAGACACTATCAGGTTACAGGGAAGATTTAAGGTATAAGGGTGAAGCAAAATACAAGATAGATAGCCTAAAACCTAAACCTAAAAGTAAAGACTGAGCCAGGAAAAAAAAAGCAAAAAACCCTAGAACATATTGATCTATACACTTACACAAATGTGTAGCTGAGGTCCAAATTTGGCTCTGAGCTTCCAGCAGGTAATGAGAAAATTGAAACAAATTATTTACCTTAATAATATAAAAATTATCCAAAATGCTCAGGAATTTATACATCTCTTTTGATAGTAGGAGAACACAGAAAATTTCACTTAAAGACCTACGATCCTCACAAAAAAGAGAATATGGTATCATAAATCCAACTCAGTATAACAATTTGGGGTGGGGCTGGAGGGCAAAGGAGGAAATAATTGAGGGTGGTGAGGTCACGTGACTTGATTCAGGAGAAGGTCTTGGAAACACTTGGAAGAGTAGATGAACCCCCTGTGATTCAAGCATACCTTTGCTGAATATCATTCTTCTTATCACATTTTTAAGAAATGGGTTTGTAACAGACTGTAATCTACATTTCTTTAGAACCCTGAACATACCTACTCTATATAGATACCTATCCTCAGAAATTCTAGCAAAGACACTGTAGTTGTAAAACACACTAAAAAGTGATCATGGGAATTTTAATGTCCCTGGAGGCTAAGCCAACATCTGCTGCATGTCTAGGTGCTTCTGAAGTCGCCTCTAAAAAGGTAGACTTGGAAATAAGCCTATCTCAGCAGGGTAATTTACATTTTGCAGATGCAGGTCAGGAGAGGCCGTTGAGCAAAGATACACAAGGTCAGGTGACAGCGCGACAGAAAGGTGGAATCTAGTTGCCAGAATGTACTGAGCATATTTTACTCATCACTTCTCTTTCTCTCTGAAAAGTGAGAAAGGAAGCTTGAGTGTTTGTAAACAACCTTGTACCTGACCCTCTTCGGTATATACTGCCTTCTGGCAGTCTGCACACATTTGTTCTGGTTACGCTCTTCCGGTACCCCACTAAGGTCCCTTAGAGAGAGGAAAAGGAGAGAGTGGGTGTGTGTAATCTCAGGTCTAGATCGTGAGAAATGATAAGTAGCGATGTGTAGGCATAAAGCATCTTCCATAAAAGGGACGCTGTGGAGTTGCAGCATTGTTCTGTAGTTCATACTGTAACCAACATTGGTTTAGAGATTTCTTTCTGGGTTGTTGGTGTGCTAGGTTATAGGATTAGCTGTGTGGTTGTGGTAATTGGTTTAATTAACTTCAACAAATGGATCTTGAAATTGGGTGACAGGTTGAATGCTTGTTTGGTAGCATAGGATCCCACTGTGGAGAGTGTGTATGCTGTTAAAGGATCTTTTGAAAAGGCAAAACCTTCATTCTCATACAAATAGAACATGAAGATGTGTCAAAGATTTTACTTGACTTATGAATTAATGGTGGAATGAATCAGAAGTTACAGCTGGTTCAAAGGAGAATCCAAAGAGTAGACAAATACATAGCCCATCAGAGATGCTGAAACGAATTTGCTTGATAGATGCAAAACTTGTCAATATCCACAGAGGAATTATTGATTGCATGCCACCAGACACAATTGACATTTCTACGGACAAGAATTATTTACATTACCTTCAGTTTTTAGCTCAAAGGCAATAAAAGATAGAGACAGCACAGATGTGTGAGCTAGACAGGGCACCTGCCTATCTGTTTTTGTTTCTATTTTAAAATCTTTCACAACTTTTCTTGACAATGCCTCAGCATAAGATACATCTTTTATGGGAAATTTTGGCTAGCTATCATATTCAGAACAAAATCCCAACTCCTTAGCACAGCCACAAAGTCCTTATGATATGCGTCCTTCCTAGCTCCCTGATTTTATCTCTCTTACCTTCTGTCCATTTCTTAATCTCCCACCCCCCACGCACTTTTTTTTTCTTTTTCTTGAATATGTCAGAAACCTCCCAAAGCAGAGCATTTGTTTTCCCAGCTTTACTGAGATATAGTTGACATATAACATTGTGTAAGTTTAAGGTATACAATGTGATAAATTGACACATGTATATATTGCTAAATAATTACCACATTAGGGTTAGTTAACATCTCCATCTCCTCACATAACTATCTTTGTGTGTGTGTGATAAGAGCAGTTAAGAGCTACTCTTTTAGCAACTTTCAAATATATAATAGAGTACTGTTAACTATAGTCACCAGGCTTATATCCCCAGAGCCTATTCATCTTATAACTGCAAGTTTGTGCTCTTTGACCGACGTCTCCCCGTTTTTCCCACCCCCAAGCCCCTGGCAACCACCATTCTACTCTGTTTCTATGAGTTTGGCTTTTTTAGATTCCACATATAAGTGGTATCATACAGTATTTGTCCTTCTCTGTCTGACTTATTTCACTTTGCATAATGCCCTCAAGGTCCATCCACAACGCAAACGGCAGGATTTCCTTCTTCCTCATGGCTGAATAATATTCCATCGTGTGTGTGTATACGTATGTATATATACCACATCTTCTTTGTCAATTCATCCGTCAAGGGATGCTTGGGTTGTTTCCATATCTTGGCTGTTGTGAATAATGCTGCAGTGAACATGGGCGTGCAGATATCTCTTTGAGATCCTGATTGCATTTCTTTGGCCATATACTCAGATATGTACTGTTTTCTGGCTGTACAAATTTACATTCCCACCAACAGTGTACTAGAGTTCCCTTTTCTCTACACTCTCACCAGCACTTGTCTTTTTTATAACAGCCATTCTAACAGGTGTGATGTGATAGCTCATTGTGGCTTTGATTTGCATTTCCCTGATGGTTAGTGATGGCAAGCACCTTTTCATGTACTTGTTAGCTGTTTGTATATCTTCCTTGGAAAAATATCTATGCAGGTCCTCTGCTCATTTTTTAATTGGATTGTTTGTTTTTTTGCTATTCAGTTGTATGAGTTCATTATATATTTTGGATATTAACCCCTTAGCCCATAGATGGCTTGCAAATATTTTCTCCCATTCCGTAAGTTGCCTTTTCATTTTGTTGATTATTTCTGTTGCTGTGCAGAAGCTTTTTAGTCATGTGGTCCCACTTGTTTATTTTTGCTTTCGTTGCTTGTGCTTTTGGTGTCATATCCAAAATACTGTTGCCAAGACTAATGTCAAGGAGATTTTTCTCTATGTTTCTTCTAGGAGTTTTATGTTTCAAGGCTTATGTTGAACTCTTTAATTCATTTCAAGTTAATTTTTGTGACTGGCATTAAGATAGGGGTCCAATTTCATTCCTTGATGTGATTATCCAGTTTTTCCGACACCATTTATTGAAGAGACTGTCTTTGCCACGTTGAATATTCTTGGCTCCTTTGTCAAATATTAGTTGACTGTATATTCATGGGTTTATTTCTGAGCTCTTGATTCTGTTCCATTGGTCTATGTGTCTATTTTTATGCCAGTACCATTCTGTCTTGATTACTATAGCTTATGATGTCTCAAGCTTTGTTCTTCCTCAGGATTGCTTTGGCTATTTGGGATCTTTTGTGGTTCCATAAGAATTTTAGGATTGTTTTTTTTATTTCTGTGAAAAATGCCATTGGATTATTGACAGGAATTGCACTGAATTTTTAGATGGCTTTAGGTAGTGTGGACATTTTAACGACATTAATTCTTCCAATCCATGAACACGTGCTATCTTTCCATTTATTTATATCTTCTTCAATTTCTTCCTTCAAACTAGTATAGTTTTTTGTGTACAGATCTTTTGCCTCCTTGGTTAAATTTATAGCTAAGTATTTTATTGTTTTTGCTGCTACTGCAAATGGAATTGTTTTCTTTATTTCTTTTTCAGATATTTTGTTGTTAGCGTATAGAAACACAACAGGTTTTTGTATGTTGATTTTATGTCTTGCAACTTTACTGAATTTGTTCTAACAGTTTTTTTGGTGGAGTTTTTAGGATTTTCTATATATAAGATCATATCATCTGTAGACAGAGACAGTTTTATTTCTTCCTTTCCAATGTGGATGCCTTTTATTTATTTTTCTTGACTAATTATGCCAGACATTGTGCTGGAGGCAGGGACACAGCTGTGAACAAATGATTTTTTTCTTAGAATTACAGCCTTTATGACTATTAGAATAAGTTGTTTTGGACAATAATACTTATCAAAAGCTTTCTAAGAGGGGTTACACCTTGTTGAAAAACTCAAAGAGGATATAGGACAGAGATTGCAATTTAATATTTGGGAATAATATTTTCAGGTGAAGCCTAAATAAAGGATTGGAAAAGAAAGTATAGAAGAGGGAATCTGAAAGCAGAAATATATTGGATTAAAGCAGGTTTTGGCTCTAAAAGCTGAAATCAAATATGATGTTTTCAAAAAGATACTTCAGGTAAAGGTGAACTTTTAGACTTAGCATATCTGAATTATATTCTCTTTCCTGTTAACTCCCCTCTTAACTCCATAATGATAATTGAATCTGATGAGATGCAAATACTCATTGTAACTTATGTTAAGTCAATTTTATAGACACAAGTTTTATTAGATTTTCCTACGAGAGTGATAACATAATTGAATCGCCGTCTTTTGATTCTTTTTCTTAGCATCTGTTTAGACAGACGTAAGTAAAGAATTTTATCAATAGGAACACATTAACCCAATTAATTTCTAGTTCTGCAGGAGATTTTTTCCTCCAAGAGAAAATGCATATATCCACTCAATAGAAATCTACTATGACAAATTAGCTTTTATCCTTTGTTCACAGCTCACAGTAGGAAAAATGTAATCAGGTATTAACCACACTTGTTCTTCCAATAGAGTGTAATTTTAATGTCTTGCAATTTGAAGACTTAAAAAAGAAATCACACCAAAGCAAATCATTCCGTTCAAAATTCAGTAATAGAACTTGCCATGAAGGTCAAAATTATCTAGGAAAGAGAGAGCTAATTCATGTGGGTAAACGAAAAGTGGGCTGTGGGTTAATACTTAGGCTTAGTGAAATATTGACCTTTGGCTCTGGGTTTTTATAGCTTATTAAATAAATCAGCCTAAAGAATTATTTATTTCACTCTAACCATGCTTGGCAAGCAACACAGCAACCAAGCCAAACCTAACTTTTTAGTATCAATCGAGTTTATAGTTTTGGGTTTGACGATCTTGAAATACTTGCAAAACAATATTCTTAAAGATTGTTGGGATTGTAGCTACTTTGTAATTTGCAACCAGAATTTGGCCCTTGTCATATAGAGAGTGACTTTCTTCTATGTGCCTTTCTTCTATGATGCTCACTGTGTATTAGTTATCTATTATCACCTAACAAATTACTTTAAAACAGTGGCTGAAAACAACAACAAACATTTGTTATCTCACATGGTTTCTTGCATCAGGAATTCAGGAGCAGCCTAGCTGGGTGGTTCTGGTTGGGTTCTCTCTTGAGGTTGCACTCAAGATGTCAGCTAGGGCTGCATCAACTGAAAGCTTGACCAGGGCTGGAGGATCCATTTCCAAGAAGGTTCACTCATGTGGTGCTGGTTGTTGGCAGGAGGCCTCAGTTCCTCAACGTGAGGACCTCTTCACAGGCTGCTTAAATATTTTGTGGTATTACAGTTGGCTTCCTCCCGAGGGAGTGACCCAAGAAAACAAAAGGGTAGCCACAATGTTTCTTATGACCTAGCTTTGGAAGTCACACTCTTGTCTTTTCTGCAATGTCCTGGTCAGCCCTATTCCATGTGAGAGGGCATAACATGCTAGAAGGCAGGGATCACTGAGGACCATCTTGGAGGCCGGCTACCACAAGTTTCTTGTGAAATAAATTATGAGACATATCACATTTTGAGGATCCTTAAATTGGTAATAAATAAATACATACAATCTAGAAGAAATATGGTATTTAGGTATCTAAGAGCAAACTAGTTACCATCAGATAAGCTTTTAATTGACCTTGAAATGCACCAACCCTACACCTAATAGAAACAATCACTCAGTCTAAATAATTAATGTGCTGGCTCTGAAAAACAAGTATCTAATTCTGGCAGGGATAATAAAACAGAAAACAATCACTCTAGTTTTCTCTGGAATGCATTGGCAAATGTGTACTTTTCTGCATTCTCAATTGGTGAGCATCCAAGAAGAGATTCAATTTTCTAGAGAGATGGTAGGTTATTGCTAGAGTCTAATTCTCAACTATGTTGTTTGTTACCAGACTGTCTCAAAATTTTCCTACATTTAATGTTTGAAAATATATTTTCTGAAGCATTTAATATGAAGTTTGTTGAATTATCTGCAGGTAATTGGTGCAATCTGTACATGGAACCGATTGATGTGGATATGACCAAAAGATGCAGTTATTCATGGACCATTAATCTTTCCATTTGCTGCTATAATAAATCCTTCAGTTTACCTTATATTAGATTAATTAAACCTCGAATCATAAGACTTTGTTTCATGTTAAATGATCTTGGACAAATCATTTAAACCTCTCCAAGTCTTGGTTTTCTCATATGCGATGTTTTTTCATTTATAGACATTCCATAAATATTTATTGGTACCTGTGTGCCTCCTAGTATTCTAGAAGCTGGGGATGCAGACATGACCAAGAGACAAGGTTTCCTCTCTCATGGCCTTTACATTTTAGTAGAGGACACATAAAATAAAGACAGACATGCTATAAGCCGATGATGATAAGTGCTCTGAAGAAAGATTAGAAGGGTAATGGGGATTGCAATTTCAGATTACAAGTTAGGGAAAGCTGCCCTGTAGACAGCAGGGATCTAAAGGAAGGATGGCATTGGTCCATGCAGAAAACTGGAGGGATAGTATTTAAGGCAAAGGGACAGTGGAGGCAAAATCCTGAGGTAGGCGTGTCCTTGATATGTTTGAGGACAGGACTGAGGTGTGACTTGAATTGAATGAGTGATGGGGGGGAGATTGGAAAGGGAACTGGGGGCAAGATCATGAGGGCTGTTTGTTTCACCGTAAGGATTTAGAATTTTAGTATGACTAATAAGAGAAGCCACTGGAGAATTTTGAGCAGAGAACTGACATGATCTGACTTAGTTTTAACAGGATCACTGTGGATACTGGGTGAAAAATGGGTAACAGAGAATCCAGCAGGGGTGGATTCAGCCCATCAGTAGATGGAACAGTACTCTCATTAGCCCAGGAGAAAGACGATGGTGACAATGTGTGGGGGTTGCTGGTGGGGAGAAATGCTTGCAGTCTGGGTATCTTTTGAAGGTAGTGCTTGCTTGTCCCCCAGATTTCTCAAAACCATTAAATAAAATCAGGACATAAGAACATACCCCCTCTGTGCTGTTAATAAAAATCGTCTCATATGTCTATTTATTTGGCTGCTGCTCAACCCCTTTATAATGCTCATTTAGTCTGTACAAAAATAGTTTTACGAACTATTAATATGTATTAAGCTGAATATTAAACTGAATGTGCAAACCTGGTTGACAAGCAAACATTTTATAATTAGCCACGTCTTCTTTATTTACCCCAGGGATTTTATAGTCACCATAATGACAGAATGGTGGAAATACCCAGACATCAGCAACATTCCTTCTCGTTCTTTGAGCATAAGAATTAATATCTGGCGAAGAATGCTGTATCTTATGGGTGATTTAGGGGATAATTTAGGGTTATTTTTTCTATGCTCCAGATCAGTACTATTTAAAAGAAATATAATGCAAGCTATTTATGTAATTTTAAATTGTCTAGTAGATACATCAAAAGAAAGTAAAAATAGAAAAGGGAAATTAATTTTAATGATCTATTTTACTTAATATATTCAAAGTTGTATAATTTCAACAAGTAATCAATATAAAAATAATTAATGAGCTAGTTTACATTTTTTTCATACTAAGCGTTTAGAATCCAGTTTGTATGTATTTTACATTTACAGCACATCTGAGGTTAGACTAGCTATTGTTCAATTGCTCAATAGCCACACGTGGCTAGTGGCTACCATTTTGGATGGTGCATCTCAAGACTTTAGAATCTAACTTCAGTTTAAGAGGAAGGAAGGGCTTAGGCGGTGGTTCTCTGGATTCCCCTTAGATTCATCAGGGAGATTTTTTATAATACCAAAGCCTGGGCCTCACTCCTGATCCATTAATTATAGTCTTTGGTGCTAGTGGAGGTCAGACAGCAGTACTTTATTTCTCCTGGTGGTTCTAATTGGGCAGACCATGTTGAGAAGCCTTGCAAAAGAATGAGGTCATTTAAAGAAAAAGTCACAAAGTAAGGGCTCTGCAAGGAATTTGTATGCATGGTTAGTTTTACGAGAATCTTTTTCAAGAACCTCAACTTTCATTTGTTCTCTTTCCTACAACTGAGGAAATGCCTTGATCAAAGCATCTTCTTTGTTTTACTTTCTTGTCTCTCTCTGATAAATTACCCTCTTCCCAGTTTGTTAAAGAAAGGCCTACCTCATCCAGAATCTTACTCTTGTGCGTTGACTCTGAAGACTAAAATTCCAGAAATCTCAGAAAACAAACAAACAAAAGGAACAAAGAAAAAGATAAAAATTGGTATAAGGGAAGCAGCCTTTGACCAAGTCAGGGCAAATCATCCTCAACCCCTGCCCAGCCATCCCTCTCCTTGAAGAGATGCACTTGCAATAAATTTCTTACTAACATTTGCCAGATAGGTATGTTGTTTGGCTCAGTCATGTGCTAATAATAATCATAATTACAAATCAATTGAGTGAAACATTTTAATGCCAAGGGGCTTATGGTCACAAGAAATTTAAACAAAAGTTTAACATTTTAGTTTGCCTTATATATTTTTGTTGCAGAGAAGTAGATTGATCAATAGAATATTTTAAAGCATAAAAATATCTTCTTTTAGAGTAAGATTCTGTGGTGGATGTGAAATAACATAATTTCAAGGGAAAAGGCAAGCCATTTAAAATTTCTCACTGCCGAAGGAGCGTTCTTGTTCTTGTATATTTGAAATGGATGACTGCAGATGTCAAATTGGAGTGATATTTATCTTCCTTCAAATAAATATAGAAGAGTGATGTAACTTTTTCTAAAGTCAGTACTTTCAATATTCCAGAAATTATATCCTTTTCAACTTATGATGAAAAGACGTAGGTGTCAACTTAATATGTCAAGGTATATAGATATTTTCAAAATTTTTTAGATGCTTAGGGAACAAAAAGCAAATGAAGACCATGACTTAGTATACCTGTCAACCAAGATTCGAATCAAAGTTCATTCATTTCCTACTTAAATGCTCTTTGTCAAGTTGTTTATCCACCTTAAACCTCAGTTTCTTTATCAGTGAAAAAGGAATAACAATACCTACCTTCTTTAGGCTGATATGAAGAAGAAATGCGATACTGTAAATTGACATGTAATAAGTGCTGAAAATTGATATCCTTTATTATCATACTAGTAATTGTCAGAATGAGTGGAATAAATGGTGCTGCTTATAATTGTAAAACCCATGAGAAACTCATGCGGGGTTCCCAAGAGTAAGTTCCAAATCTTGTCCACTCTGCCCACCCCTAGCTTTCGGCATGCTGGTAAATAAGTGCCCAGTAAAACAAGCTGGAGTGACAAGGATTAGAAATAACTTGGCATAAATATTAATTCAACTGAAGAGCAGTCCACCACAGACCATCCATGGTCTCTTCTTCACACTCATAATCACCAATGTGGTTTGCAAATCTGGGTAATTCTGACAAAAAAAACCCAAACACAAGCAAACCACAAAATAACACAACCGGGTCAGATCAGAGTTTCTTAAAGACGTGGGAGATATTGCTCCTGTTGTGCTTAACAAGGGAGGGTCCCGGAGGCTCCAGGAGGTCTGCTTCTGCCTTAGAGTTGTGGGTCTCTTCCTATTGACGGAATTTTCTCTTGGCTCTGGGTCACCTCTCACTTCTGTGAATGTCTTGTAATTTTTAAAATTGTTTTCAGGATGTTAGACCGGGAAGAACGGTGCAAACTGAAAGGGAATGCCCTTTGCTTTCTCAGCCAGCTGCTGTGAGGTGTTTATCAGTTTGATCAAATCTGGGGTTGAGCAGATTTGGGGAAGGTTTGTGACTTCAATCATCTGGCAGCACCTTAGATTTCAAGTACCTGGAATCAAAGTACTTTTTTAAAAAGTGGTAAAAAAATTGTGTTAAAATACACACACACAATTTTTTTTTTTTTTAATGAGGAAGATTAGCCCTGAGCTAACATCTGTTGCCAATCCTCTTTTTGCTGAGGAAGACTGGCCCTGGGCTAACATCCGTGCCCATCTTCCTCTACTTTATATGGGACGCTGCCACAGGATGGCTTGACAAGCGGTGCGTCGGTGCGCTCCCGGGATCTGAACCTGCGATCCCCGGGCCGTGAAGCGGAGGGTGTGCAATTAACTGCTATGCCACCGGGCCAGACCCACAAAAAAAATTTTTTTTAATTGTGGTAAAATACACATAACATACAATTTACCATATTAACCATTTTTAAGTGTATAGTTTGGTAGTGTTGAGGACAATCACATTGTTGAGCAACCCACCTCCAGAACACTTTTCATCTTGCAAAACTGAAACTCCATGCCCACTAAACAATAGCTCCCCATTCTCCCTTCCCCCCAGCCCCCTGGCAACCACCATTCCACTTTCTGTCTCTATGAATTTGGCTACTCTAGGTATCTCATATAAGTGGAGTCATACAGTATTTGTCTTTTTGTGACTGGCTTATTTCACTAGGCATAATATCCTTAAGGTACATCTGTGTTGTAGCATGTCAGAATTTCCTTCCTTTTTAGGACTCAATAATATTCCATTGTATGGATACCACATTTTGTCTATCCATTCATTTGTTTTTTTTGTGTGTGAGGAAGATCAGCCCTGAGCTAACATCCATGCCAATCCTCCTCCTTTGTTTGCTGAGGAGGACCGGCTCTGAGCTAACATCCATTGCCAATCTTCCTCCTTTTTTCTTTGCTCCTTTTTACTCCCCAAAGTCCCAGTAGATAGTTGTATGTCATAGTTGCACATCCTTCTAGTTGCTGTATGTGGGACGTGGCCTCAGCATGGCCGGAGAAGCCGTGCGTCGGTGCGCGCCCGGGATCCGAACCCGGGCCGCCAGTAGCGGAGCGCGCGCACTTAACTGCTAAGCCACGGGGCCGGCCCCTATCCATTCGTTTGTTGTTGGACACTTGAGTTGCCTCCACCTTTAAGCTATTGTGAATAACGCTGCTATGAGCATGAGTGTACAGATATGTCTTTGAGATCCTGCTTTCAATTCTTTTGGATACACCCAGAAAGGGAATTGCTGGATCATATGGTAGTTCTATGTTTAATTTTTTGAGGGGCGACCATACTGTTTTCCATAACAGCTGCACCATTTTACATTCCCACCAACAGTACACAAATGTTCCAATTTCTCCACATCCTCGCTAACATTTGCTATTTTCTGGTTTTTTTTGATAGTATTCATTCCTAATGGATGTGAGGTGGTTCTTTTGCTTTTGAGCCTAGCACTCAACTTCCTGGGCAGCCAGAGCGCTGATGTCTTTGATCTTATCGGAAGTTGAGTTCAGTTAGACACAGTTTACCTCAGGGTTCAAATACTTTGAAGCTGAGTTTAGGCCCCTCCTTCAAGTAGAGCACAGACCAAACATCACAAGAATTCTAGACCTTGAATCTGGTAGACCTCAAAAATACTAGACATTCTGATGACAAGATCAGGATTCAGCAACACTGGCAGATGGCAAGACAGGGAGGCCTCATATGAGATTGTAGACGGTAGGACAATGGCACTATGATTCTCCCAGACTACAAGGTTGTGGGAGCTTAAGGCTGCGAGACCAGAAAACTGCAAGCTCGTGACACTAGAGATACTCATGTTTCAAGATGGCAAGAGGCCCCAGTGCAAGAACATGAGATGTTCCATGAGTCCAGCCCCATCCTTTGCCTCCGCTTACTCAGCAAAATTCTCAAGAGAATTACTTGCATGAGAGAATCTTCTTTGCATTTGTGGCTCCTCCAGATTCAAATCCAAAGGGCCAGTCCACAAGTTCATCAAAAGTTTGGCTGCTTTCTATTTGTTCAAGCAAAACTCTTGGTTGCTTTTCCTCTTGCCCTGCCCTCAACCACAACAACTGGCCCCAAGTATGCAAACATCATCTACACCTTGTGCATCTGGGAGGAGCTTATCCCTCTGATTTTTTATTTTTAGATTTCTGTGTGTCTACATCTCTTTGATGGCTTTCAATAAAAGTATGAATTTTTTTCTTTGTATATCCAGTGATTTCTTTCTAATTGGCATAAAAAACTTACCCATCCTTCTCTGTTTGCTTTTGATTTGGTTTTGTTTGTTTAAAAGTAACAGAAATCCTGGGGCTGGCCCAGTGTCATAGCAGTTAAGTTTGCGCGCTCTGCTTCGGCGGCCTGGGGTTCACATGTTCGGATCCTGGGCGCAGACATACTCACCTCTCATCAAGCCATGCTGAGGCAGCGTCCCGCGTAGAGCAACTAGTAGAATGTACAACTATGACATACAACTATCTACTGGGGCTTTAGGGAGGAAAAAAGGAAAAAGATTGGCAGCAGATGTTAGCTCAGGGCTAATCTTCCTCAAATAAAATAAAATAAAATAAAATAAAAGTAACAGAAATCCTTTCAAATTAGCTTAGGAAAGAAAAGGTGAATTTGTTATAAATACCCCTAGTTGTCTCAGACTTCAAGGGAAAAGGGAAAGCCTTATCTCCTTAGGAACAAGAATCAAGAACCAGAAAACCATCAGGAAGCAGGGAGGATGCTTGTTCTTGTTACTCAGTCTCTTGTTCTTATTATTTTTCTCATTAAATGTCTGATAGCTGTGCATTTTTGCTTCATTTTCCTTCCTCTCTCTCCAGGTTTCTCTGTCTCTTTTTACACAAAGAAAGATGGCCTCCCTTGCCATGGAATGAAATCATTTCCCAGCTCTTGCCCTGAAATTGACCAACATTCCAATGCTCCATTCCAGATTCCCAGGAGGGAGGATCTGGTTAGCACAGCTTCAGTGAGGGGTCTACTCCTGGACCAGTCAGCTGTTGCCAGGAGGTCAGGGTCTTTTAATATTAAACATGGCCACAGTGTGTCACTCCTATGGTTAGATGGCTCTTCTCAGAGAGGAGAGATGTGGCATGTGCCATCTAGATATTGCAAAAGGCGACTTAAAAGTAGAGCCCTCTAACCCACTTACCTTCAACCATACACCCACTGAAAAGGTCCTTAGTGTAAAGTCCTATGTGGACGTTACTGCAGGAAATAACGGTATACGCTTATGAAAGGTCCGTCATCAATTAGCATACATATTAAATGTCTATCTTATTTTCAAAAATTAATTTAGAACTGTCTAACCATCCTCTTTTCAAAAACTAATTCGGGACTCTCTGACCAGCTATCTCCTCCAATGGCAAAAAACACTTCTTACTAATTTTATTGAATAATCAGAAAGCAATTCTCATTTATTGCCTAATGGTTAGATAATTAGACACGGATAGCAGTAGTATCCTCCTGTGTGCACTTGTTGAAGTTTATAATATTTTTCACTGATTGATTTTTAATTAAGAAAAATGTTGAAGATCTATATTAAAGTATTATTAAGGGTATCTTATCAAGACCCGGGGGCAAAGAATAAAGTATGCAGGGGTGGTAGAATGAATGGGAAGTGAGTGAGTGATATTCCTTTGAAGTCTCAATTTAAGTTTTAAGTTTGGGAGGATCCATTTAATAATTTATTAATGAAGAAGTTTGCCGAGATGTGGCTTCCGTCGTTAGCTCATTCAATGGCACTATACATAGAGACGAGCTAGAAGGCTCTCTCTTCTCAGTGATATCAACAGAAATTACTCACCTGTTTATCTTCTTTCTAAACACTTGGCAACATTGAGTCCATGGGGGCAGAAACTAGTTTAATGGTACCCTAATAAGCTTCCATGCAAGAGGGAAGAGATTTATGCCTACTCATGTTAGCAGCAAAATAATGTGTCCATTCGGTCAAATCCTTCTGGAATTGAGAAGTTGCCTCCTGGAATCTGGAATGCCCTATAAATCAACACAAGGCCCTAAGTACTGAGGTCACTGCAGAATTATTGGTAAAACATAGCGTTTGAATATAATGAAAGACAGGCCATATGCATGTCCATAAAATGAAGCCCCCATAGTTTAGCAGTTATAAGCCCAGAGTGCAATCTACTCGATGACAGTTTTCAAGATGAAGAGCTGTATAACTCAACGTTGTACTAAATATATAGAAGATTTAGAATTGATCTATAGTCCTCAGAGGCCCTTTGATTACTCTCTTATGTCAGCATTGCTCATGAATTATGTTTCTATGTGTTCCTCATGAATATAAATCCCAATCTCTCTGGTGTAGTTATATGTAGTTAGATCATTTATGTGATGACATTTCCCATGTGCTGAAGGGAAAAGGGAGACACTTTATAGGGTTTAAAAAACATGAATAGTTTTCTGGCACCAAGAAAATTATCAAGGGTCTAGAAAAACGCAACAAGCCTTCCAACTCCTGCCAGCGTACAATATGTCAACTTAAACCCTAACAACAATTTTATTTCAGATCATATTTGCCTTCCCTGCTTCTCACCTTCTGCATCATTTCTCGCTAAATTTAGGGAGAAAAAAGTGATAGTCTTAATTAAGATAGTTCGCTGACAGTCTTTATTTGGAGCACCTTAGCTTCTCAGTGTAGATCATTTGGGCTCAAAATTAATTACTTAGTTTCTCTTTTCTATCTTTTAAAAATGGTATTAGTAAGGGTCTGTATCAGTCAGAGTTTGCCAGAGAAACAGAACCAGTAGGAGGAGATGATAGATAGATAGAGACTTAGTTCAAGGAACCAGCTTACATGATTATGATGGCTGGTGAGTCTGAAATCTGCAGAGCAGGCCAGCAAGCTGGAAATTCTGGAGCTGGAGTCTTGAGTCTTGAGGCAGAATTTCTTCTTCTGTGGGGAAACCTCAGTTTTGCTCTTAAGATCTTTCAACTGACTGCATGACGTCCACTCAGATTATCAAAGATAATGTCCTCTACTCGAAGTCAACTGATCGGAGATGTTAACCACATCTACAAAAATACCTTCACAGCAACACTTAGATTACTGTTTCATTGAAGAACTGGGAACAATAGCATAGCCAAGTTGACACATAAAACTAACCACCACAGAATCTTTCCATTGTAAGATACAAGACAACTGAGAAAACTGGCTTCATAATAATCGCTAATGCCTACTGAGGGTTACTTTCATGGCAAGACACTGTTCTGACACTTTATATGTGTCATCTCATCCCCAGGTCTTACAGCTAGTAATGGCAGAGGAAAGACTTGAAATCAGCTGGTCTGACTTCAGAGGTTGGACTTTGAACTGCTGTGCTATATTGACTCAAGTATTTCAAAATAGAATGTATTGAATTATACATTTGGATAGTCAAGGGATACCTCTACCTTCAGGCATAGCTGGATCCAGGGATCAAAGGATGTGATTAGAACTTCATCTCTTTCTCTATCTTCTTTGGCTTCATTCTCAGGAAGGTCTTCTTTAAGTGACAGCTCCAAGTTTATTTTATCTGAACTCAATAACTCCAGAGGGAGGAGAGAAAAGAGAATTTCCCCTTCTCAGTAGTTCAAACAGAAGCCCTGGGATTGCCTCTGAGGTGCTTGCTTGGGTCATGCACTCATCCCTTAACCAATCCTCAAGTTCAGGGGAATGGAATGTGCTGATGGGCCAGGCCTGGGTCCTTGGTCTACCTCTGAGGTGAACAATGGTGCACTGACGTCACCTGAATCACTTAGGATGAGTGTGAAAAAGCTGGTTCCTCAAGAAGAATCAGAGTGTCAAAACTGGAAAAGGAAATAGATGCTAAGAAGGCAAGAAAAAAAGATGTCCCCTATAATTTTGCCACTGCAGATTAAAAACGTCTTACTTCTACAGGATAAACTTCAAATTTCTTAGCAGGGCTCAAAAGATCCTTCTCAATCTGAACCCAATTCTGTCTCCAGCCTTATTGTCCTCTCCTTTTAGTTTGCTCCTGTCAGTGTGAATTCCTTCTCCTCGCTCCCCATTATGCTGTACCTTGTGCCCCCATGCCTTCGCACAAGCCATTTCCCCTGCCCAGAATGCTTTTCCCAGACACATCATCTTTGTGCAAACAACGACTCACATTTCACCTCTTCAGTGAAGCCTACACCACGCTTGCCTTCATGACTGATTCATTCCTTCATTAATTCATTCATGAGCACTCCAGCATGTGCTGGAATATAATAACAAAGTGTTGAGGACACCCTGGGAAATCAGATAGACCAGGCCTCTTTCCTCGTGAAGCTCATCTTTTTTCATAACACTTGATGATGAGCCTGTCTAGGATACGGTTGGTGTCTGGTTCATCTTTGTATCTCTAAAACACACGGTGTAGCCCCAGAGCAGAGGTAGGAGCATGGGGACCTGAATCAGACAGACCTGGATTCTAGGCTAGTTCTACTGTGTAAACTTGGGTGAGTTGCTGAACTCTACTTCAATGTCCTCATCTCTGCAATGGGGATAATAATTCCTATCTTGTTAGAGGGTTTTGAATATTCAATAAGTTAGTATATGTAAGATAAGCATCATTGTATCTATTATATCATAAGCACGCAATAAAATGATAGAGAGCTATTATTATAATAAATGTTCAGTATATGCTTGAATGAATTCCTGATTAAATTAACCATGTAATTGTCCTGATGCCCCTTCCCTTGGGGTGGGAAGGAACCAGCTTCCATAGCATTGCCTTCTTTCAAAGCGAAAGCCCTGAATTTTAACACAAAGATTAAAAAAACCTTGAAATGTTATAATAACACTATAATTTAAAGGCATTAACTCTTTTCCCCATAAAACAACTTCTATAACAAAAGATGATTGGAGTTTAGGTGAGTTTGAGAGGAAATCTCACTGTAGCTCACAATCCAGATTCTCCTTAGAATAAATTTTCCTTCATTGATGGAGTCAGGATTGGCGACTCCCCTTGAGAATAGGTAAGGAAGCAAAGGTTAACATTTTCTCCCTCAAGCAATGTAATGATTAATGGAATGTATAACCGCCTTCCCATGTTATCAACCCATTTACCCAAGGACTCAGTACCATCCTTTTAATGTGATTTTCCACTAAATGATGAATGCTGCCCTACGTCTGGAGACTTGGATTCAAATCCTAGCTGAAGTTACAAATAAAAGTGGATTTAATTGTCTCTGTTTAGCCCATATCAGCAAATTCATCATAGAGTCAACACTATCTCTCAGGAAAGGCTGAGGCACTCCCAGTTAAGGCTGGAGGGGAAGTTTGTGTATTGAGCTGAGGAGAGTTAAAAAGAGAAAGTTGCTTGTGCACAAGGAGACTAATGCAGAGATGTTCGCTGCAGCCGTTTATCATCTCTAGAAAAGCGAAACAACCTAATTTTCCATGAACGAGGGACCTGATAATAAACAGCAGTGTATTCATGCAGTGGATTATGCTTCAGCAGATCTATGTGAGTTCTACATTTATAACAAGGATAAATTTCAACAACATATTATTGAGCAAAAAAAAAGTTTACCATTTATATTTATAAAGAACAGGAAACCATATTATATGTTGCTTAAGAAGATATATAAGGAGATATATACATGTATATAAACGTATAGACATATCTCAAAGTCTAAAAATATGTACAGTAGTTATCTCTGGGGAAGGAAGGAGGGAAAAGTGTGAGAAGTAAGGCTTAAGTCAACTCTATAATTTATTTTCTTTAAAAGAAAAAGATGAAAAGAGATCTAAAGAAAATATAAAAATATATTAACTACTGTTAAATCTTGGTGATGTGTATATGGTGGCAAAATTATTTTCTGAATGCTTAACATATTTATAGTTAAAGCTTTATAATTTTATAATTAAAACACAGACACACACAGAGCAAAGACCAAATTTCTGTTCTCAAAAAAAGAACAGAAATTTGCAAAAGAATTTTGTGAATGTTGGGAGACTAACACACACTACCATTTCAGAACTTCTGGAAAGTAGACGATTTACTCCCAAACTTAATAACAATTGCAGTCATAACATGAAAGAATATTCTATGAGCTATTGAATTTTACATCAGCCATAAAAATAATTTCTGGCCCAGCAGGTATTAGAAATTAGGAGTAATAATAAAGAAAAGTAGCTGGTGCTTCTAAAATATCTCATCTCTCGTCTGTTTCGGTAGAAGGTTCTGTCTGGGGGTTGAGGTCCTTAAATTTCAGAGTTCTGTTGGACACCACCCTCTTTTCACCCTTGCTTCAATATTCTGCCTGGTACATGCATTTCCAAGAGTTAATTGTTTCTTTAGAATGGCTTGTACTCTTAGTGCAATTGTTTGCTAGGGCTGCCGTAATAAAGTAACACTGACTTGGTGGCTTAAACAATAGTAATTTATTAGAGTTGGTTTCTTTTACTTTTATTTTTATTTTTATTTTTTTTAGAGTTGGTTTCTTCTGAGGCCTCTCTCCTTGGCTTGTAGATGGCTGCGTTCTTGCTGTCTTCGCATGGTCTTCCCTCTGTGTGTCTATGTCCTAATCTCTTCTTCTGCTAAGGACATATTGAATTAGAGCCCACCCTAATGACCTTAGTTTCACTCAATCACCTCTTTAAAGACCCTATTTCCAGATACAGTCATATTCTGAGGTACTGGGGGTTAGCACTTAAGTATATGGATTTTTAAGGGGACATGATTTAGCTCACATCTAGATTTTTAGATTTTTTCTCTATTTTCATTCTGCCATCCCAACTCAAGCCCTTTTCTCTCTGCTTCCTATTTCTCTCTCTCTTTCCATCCAGTTTATGTTTTGCTTCTCAGTTCATTCTCCTAAAACACTGCTTTGATGATGAAGTGATCCAGGGCTTGGGTCTAAAGTTTGTACTCACTTTGAGCACTACCTTCATTTTAGATGTGTGGCTTTGGGGATGTTATTATGCCTTACCATGCCCTTTCCTCACCTGTCAAATGGAATAATAATAGTTCCTACATAATAGGTTAGCAAATGCACCACGGATATTTTACAAAATGATTTTTAGGTAGAGTGTCTAATTTTAATTTTTTAAAAACTTCTATTGATGACAAGAGACCCTCATTTTCCCTTTATGGTGGTGATTCAAAGTTTCCCTCATAAATAAAACAGTAGTTATGTAAAATGACTCTGACTTTCTATGATGGTTAATTTTATGTGTCAACTTGACTGGGCCATGAGGCGCCCAGATATTTGGTCAAACATTATTCTCGGTGTGCCTGTGAGGATGTGTCAGGATGAGATTAAAGTCTGAATTGGAAGACTGAGTAAAGCAGATGGCCCTCCTTTGTGGAGGGCATTGTGGATGGACCTCTCCAATCCGTTAAAAGCCTGAATAGAACAAACGAGCGGAATAAGAAAGAATTCTCTCTCTCTGCCTGACTGTCTTCGACCTGGGACATCAGTCTTCTCCTACCTTTGGACTCAAACTCGGACTGGAATGTACACTGTCGGCTCTCCTGGTTCTCAAGCCTTTGGACTTGGACTTGAACTATACCATTGCCTCTCTTGAGCCTCCAGCTTGCTGACTGCAGATCTTGGGGCTTCTCAGCCTTCATAATCGTGTGAGCCAATTCCCTGTAAAATATGTTATATGTATTATTCGTTATGATAGTTAGATAGATCTCCTGTTGGTTCTATTTCTCTGGAGAACCCAGACTTAAACACCTTCCATCCTGCAATGTCATCACAAGAATAATCTCTAAAACATTGCCCTTATTGCAAATGAATATGTTTATTGTTTAAAAAATTAGGAAATGTAGAAAAGCAAAAGAGGAAATAAAAATTACTTATATTTCCGCTTTCACAAAATAATCAGAGGTAACATTTTAGAGGGTACCCATCAAATTGTTTTTTCTATCTCTTCTGTATATCTACCTCTAGTGCATTGGATAGTGTGCCCCCCAAATTCATGTCCCCTGGAACCTCAGTATGTGATCTTATTTGGACGTAATCTTTGCAGATGACTTAATTAGCTAAGATAAGGTTGTACTTGATTACGGCCAGCTCTAAGTTCAACGACTGATGTCCTTATAAGACTAGGAGAAGGCACACAGAGAGACACACAGAAAAGAATACTGTGTGCAGATGGAGGCAAAGATTGGACCCGTGCATCTACAAACCAAGGAACGCCAGGGATTGCCAGCCACCACCAGAAGCTAGGACAGAGGCAAGGCACAGATTCTCCCTCAGAGCTTCCAGAAGGAACCAACCCTATCGGGTTGTTTCCAAAATCAAAAACCTTGATTTTGTACTTCTGGCCTCCATAATTGTGACAGAATTAATTTCTGTTGTTTAAAGGCATCTAGTTTGTAGTAACTTGTTATGGCAGCCCTAGGAAATTATAAAATTATTATAGATTTAACATATAGCTATACATATATATTTGCATACATATAGATTTTAAAAAGGAGAATGAGATTATATTGTATAGGGAATGTGTTTTGTAACATTTCTTTTAGTTAAGATGTTTAGATCATCTTTCTATGTCATTTAATATTCTTCTGTAATGTAATTTTTAATTTCATAATACTTTGTTTTATGGGTATACATTATTTTATTTACCAGTCTCCTATTATGGTTTCAGACTTGTAGCTTCTCCTCAGTTTTTCATTATTACATGTATTGCCATGGTGTGTGTTCTTATAGCTAAATATTTGAGCTAAATACTCATAAAGTTTTCCTTAGGATAAAGTCTTAGGTGTTACAGTCCCATAAGAACCAGTTTGCAGGGACCGTGTCTGTC
Organism: Diceros bicornis minor; assembly: GCF_020826845.1. NCBI lineage: Eukaryota > Metazoa > Chordata > Mammalia > Perissodactyla > Rhinocerotidae > Diceros > Diceros bicornis. The sequence continues at coordinate 8,546,634 of NC_080758.1, read as the reverse complement.
GTGACTCCTTCTCCATGCATCAGATAGTGCCAGACACATCGTAGGAAAATTGTCATTTGCTTAGACATGCTGGGTACAGTAAAATTGAAAGTGTATGTACATTTTTACAGCTTTGGGAATATATTGCTAAAATATATATCAGACAATTTTTCAAATGTCAAACTAAGGGAATAATTTTTTTCCTATGTGCACTCATGCAATCTAACTCTAGCAATTAAATTTTTTTTTGTCCCAAAGTCCTCTCATATGCAATAATTACTTAATGAGTCCAGAAGTAGTTTGATATGCAAGCCTCCTGATTTAGTTATTTTAGTCTACCCATGATGTCATTAATTTTTTGATTTTGTATCTTCTCCTCTGGCACAAATCATACCTCATACCATTCAATTAACTCAAATTTAGAACGTAGGCACAGGAGATAGAAATTACTCAACAACTTGGCACTTGTTTTGATTTGAGTCACACTGATATTTTAAAAATAATGATTATGGATCATGAGTCAGTGAGTATTTCTGTATGTTATCAGAAATATTAGTAAGAGAGGCAAGAAAATGTGTAGTAATAAAGATGAATTCATCACCAACTATTGAAAATTATTTTCAATGATTTTTATTTTTTCCCCAAATAGCAGGTGGCTTAATTCCTTCAACCAGCTGCTGAGAAAAGAAATATATTTGAACAATAAGGAGCATAAAATTAAGTTCACCCTTATAACGTGTACAATAAGAAAGTCTTAGAGGTGCCTATATTTCTTTTTATTGAATTATCAGATAAAAGAAAGTAAAACCTAATCAGCAGAGCCCAAGTCTGGACAAAATTCTTTGTATAATTTTTTAATGGTTGTTCTAGGAATAGCAATATACATATATAAATCTGAACAATTTACTTAGAAGCAATTTTTACCACTTCACATGGAATGTAGAAATTTGGACAACTATATAACATTTACATACATTGAAAACTCCATCAGACAGTGTTATAATTTTTGCTCTCATCATTCAAACGTATTTTACGGAACCTTAAAAGAAAAGAATAGTTTGTTATATTTACCTCAATATTTACCATTTCTGTTTCTCTTTCTATAAAAATACATTTTAAATAGATGTGAGAAGATAAGAAGAGTTAATATAGGTACCCTTCAAATGATCTGGAATAAGTATTAAGAGTTTTATCACTCAGGAGTTTTAGTTGCAAGCAACAGAAATCATCACTTATTTGTTTTAACAGAAAGGGTTTTACTAGGAGATAAGGGTAGCTCACAGATTTCCTGGAATGGCCAAAGAAACAGGCTGGGAGACTATGCAGCCAGAAGCAATGCCCCAGTTTGGAGACATAGCTGTCATAGCTGCTTGGGCAGGGATTCCATAGTTTGTACCGCCAATGCTACCGGTGGTGGCCCTGGGACGCTGCTGCTAAAACCACTATTTGCTGCTCCCTGGAGAATGGACGTCACTACTGCTCTTTAGCTAACTTGCCTTCTTGGTGTTACTAATACCTTCCTTATACTACTACTTTGATTCAAAATCTTGTGTGGATGTACCTGAATTGCAGAGCTTAGAACATGTGTTCTAGTATGTTTTAGCTGCAACAGACTCTAGGAAAGTCAGTATTTAGCAGTTTCAGTTTCTATAACGGAAGGAAAGCTCTGACTCATAAGGTAGGAAATATTCCCCGAAATGGAAGCTAAAAGAAAAAGGCAAATTCCGTTAGATTCAAGCTTTGAATCAGACATTCTAAACCTACAATGTATGTGGTCTTGGCGGGATGAGTTACTTTTCTACAGGTTTTTCTAAGCATCAGTGTTCTATAAGATGATAAGTTTCACATCGAGTCTGTTATGATTAACTGAGACAATGATTGTCAAACATTTATTACAGAATTTTGCACAGAATAGGTAATTACATGTTATTATTACATATAATCTGGTAGTATCATAATTGTTGTTATTGAATGAAAAGTCATATCAGCAGGAAATGAAGGACTATTTTGCAGGGATAATTATTAATTTGGTTTTGAACCCATTCAACTTGAGGTATCGGAAAATAACAACGTCGAAATAGATTGCAAGAAGATGGTGGCTCTACCGGTCCGAGTCTCCAGAAAGTTCAAGGCTAGAGATATTAAATTAATTCTCCACTTTGTGGTAGTAGAGAAATATATGGGAGAAGCTTCTGTGGAATTAAACCATTCACAACATTTGCCTTTTGCCCGAAAGGACCAAATCAACAACCAAAGAGCCCCTTTACTGTCTGATTAAGACTTAGATCCAATATAAAAGGGGAATGAAGATGATACATATTTTATGCCCTACCCTCTCTAGTAGTGATTAATATTTTTTCATGCCCTGGGGATAAAGCATGTTTATAGGCATTTTTTTATAGGCATTGTTTTATAGGCATTTTCGCAAAAGGCATAAAACACCTAAAGCTGTAAAAGATGGGCTGTGTGTGTTTACGGTCAGGATCTGCTAAGTTTTCTTGGAGATTACCACAATTTATATATATACATACACATATATATCACATTTTCTATTATATATTGAAATATATTTATATTATAGTTATTACTTTATATATTTATGTTAATATTTTAATATAATAATAAAATTAAAATATTTTTATAAGTATTTATCAATATAAATAACTATAAATTATTATCTAATTGCTATAAATTATTCATAGTGTAAATATAAATATATGTATTTGTCTTTGATTTATGGAAGGTTATATATGGGCTTTCATTTGGAGAATAATGTAAAATTTTCTTTTCAAACCTATTTATGTATAAAATGTGATAATTTAAAAAGAAATATTAAGTAAGCAATGTTACAGATAGTTTAGAGATAAGGCAAAACTTATAAAGGAGATAAACTGTGAAGTTTGATAATGCATGAATATAGCAAAAAGCTGCAAAGATAGTGTTCAGATGTCTGATGGGAAAACGGAGCTATATGGTAATACCCAAGGTCCTTTCTTTTTAGCCCTTGACTGGATCCCTAACTTCATTGTGGCAAAACCGCTCCCCACTTTCTTCTTTGGTAACAGAACTCCATTTTTTCCTTCCACCAATTGGCCGTGCCCATCAGGGGAAGCTGAGTGAAGCTTAATTGGTCCAAACCAATCGTGATGTGATGGTCTCACTCCTTTGGCTGCATGACTGGTTTAGGCAGCAGCATGTAACCCCATTCTAACCAACAGACACAAGGGCTAGTCGACTTGGGTGGTTCTTATCAATTTAGAGAAGTTCTCATATTTTCCCCTGGATGTAGTTACGAAAGGAAGAAATGCCTGAAACTGTGGCAGCCATCTTGAGACCTGGAAGCCTAAGGGCTGAGGGCCAAAGCCGATATCCTGAGGATGGCAATACAGAAAGAGGCCAAGAAATAGAGTCTTTGAAGACAGTTTTGGAACCTTAAATTAACTATTCATGGAAATGCCCTACCTCCAGACATTTTGTTTAATAGAATAATACATTCCTTACTGTATGTGTCCCCTATTTAGATTGTCTCTTACTTGCAGCTGAATGCATCCCAAATAATTCACTAATCTCCTATCTCTTCTTGCCTTATAGTTTACCCTCCAGAAGATTTTCTACCTGTCATTCCTCTCGCTCTTCAGCATATTTCTGGCTTCTGAGCCTTTTCTCATATGACTCCATCTGCCTGGAATGCTATCATCCTCCTTCCTCCCATTGCTAGGGTCTTTAAAAATTGAATTCAGAAGTCACCTTAGGAGCCTTGCATGATCCAGGTGAGGGTACCCCTACTCTGAGCACTCAGTGCTCACCCTATTGGCTGTGATTTTTCTGTTTATGTGACTGTTTTTCTTGCTAGGCTCTGCTCCTCAAGGATAGGAATGATGTTCTATTTAACTTCGTGTCCCAAGATTCCCATTATATCCATGGGCAGAGCAGATTATTAGAAACGTTTAGCCAAAATATTTCTTCCATGGAGCAGTAGTGTATAGTCATTAAGAGCTTGATATCTGGAGGCTGTGTGCCACTCCTGATTCTATTGTTTATGGGATATTGAGCAAGGCACCACAAGTCTCAGCTCCCTCATCTGGAAGATTGATGCAACAATAGTATTTACCTCTTATTTATTTAAATAATATAATTATGCACATAAAGCGCCTAGTTCATGATAAAGTCTGTCATTATTCATAATTCATTAGCTTTCCCCCATGTGTTTAGCTGTGTGCCCAGAGATATGATAAACAATTCTACACTTTTTAATCTATTTATCTCTGTATCTAGCTCTTGATGAAGGAATTAGAATCCCACAGTGCACTGACATTGTATTTTAGAACTTCAATCTCATTTCAGTACGTGCCTGTTATATTTGAGAAATATGCCTCATCTGGTATCCAGGCCACAAATGCATATTTGTGTGTTTAAAATAAAGAACAGATGTTTGTGATGGTGGATGCATAATTTAACCTTTTCATCACTTGATATGAAGTCTAAATTAATCTAAGACACAATATCAACATAAGGTAAAATATCTGAACTTTGATGATGCTTCAATATCTTGACATTCTTTATTCATTCCGAAAACTTTTGTTAATTTTAAGTGACTCCCTTTAATATATGTTCAAGAGTGTTTATTGAGGCATAGTTTGAAAGGGCAAAAAGAAGAGAGAAAGGAAGAGGGAGAGAGAGAGAACAATGGGATGGAGAGAGGGAGGAAGAGAGGAAGGAAGGAAAGAAGGAAGGAAGAAAGGAAGGAAGGAAAGAAGGGAAGAGAAAAATTTATTTCATAAATAAGTGAAAGGATGTTTGAATAAATTGTAAGATATCTTTGTATAGAATATCATGTAAGTATTTGAAAGAATGATGTAGATCTCTGTAGATTTACCTGAAGGTATGTCCATGATATATTAAATGACAAATGCAAGTTGCAGAGTAGCACGTATAGGATGTACATATGTATTTGCTCTTATTGTATGAGCTAAAAAATTTTATATATATGGAAGGGGAGACACCAAACCTTGTAATAACATTGATTACCTCAAGGAGGAAGGAGACAGAAACGTTTAATGTCTTTACATATGTGTATACTATTTGACATTGCAATGAGCATATAATTTTTTAAACATTGTTGAGATATAATTTCTCAACCATTGAAGTGTACAATAAAAATTTTTTGGTAAATTTATGAAGTTGTGCAACCATCACCAGAATCCATTTCTAAGACATTTCATCATCCCAGTAAAAAGCTTCATGCCTGATTACAATTAATCCCATTCCTGCCCTCAGCCCCAAGCAACCATTAATCTGCTTTCTGTCTCTATAGATTTGCCTTTTCTGGACGTTTCATATAAATGGAAACATACAACAGGTGGTCTTTTGTGTCTGCCTTCTATCACTGACCGTAATGTTTTTGAGGTTCATCCATGTTGCAGCAGATCTCAGTACTTCACGCCTTTTTATGGCTAAAGAGTATTCCATTGTATGGATATAGCACATTTTGTTTATCCATTCACCAGTTCATGGATATTTGGTTAGATTAAATACAGAATGCCCAATTTAATTTGTTCCACATAATGTGGGACATACTTATGCTAAAACTGATTCGTTGTTTCTCTGAAATTCAAATGTAACCAAGCATCTTGTGTTTTTATTTACTAAATTTAGTAACTTTACATTTGGAGTTTCTACTTCTTGGCTATTATGAATAGTGCTGCTGTGAACATTTGCATCCAAGTGTTCGTGTGGATGTGCATGCATTTCTGTAATTTGGAGAAAACTTTTAAAATTAAATAAAACCTCTCTTTCTGAATGGATGCCAATAGCACCAGAAATTTAAAAGTCCGTAAAATAGCTTAAGGTATTGTTAATGAATCTGTTGCAGAGAAAAGCACATAAATATTGAGCTTTGCTTTAATTATACGCCAACATTTCCTACCATGGCAACTCTCTGCTGCCTTGCGTTGTTTTATTACTTGCTGGATTGCCTATGGTTATTTAAGAGGATCATAAAACTTAGATACCAGACCTTCTTGACATCTAAACAATCTAAGTCCAGCTCATTAAAAGCTGAGATCAATAGCTTGGTGAATACTTTAACACAGATTTCTTGTTTTTAGTTTAGGAACATTTTGGATTTCGAGAGAGAATGAGATTCGCTATCTTGCTGTCAGTATTACTGAAGAAAGCTAAATACAGTCAGCACATTCCCGCCTCATCCTTTGTCCTTCCTGCTTTCTGGGCCTGGAATGCTCTTGCCCTGATGGTTGCATGACTCACCTTCTTATTTTATTCAGGTCTCTGTTCAAATATTCCTCAGCAGAGAGGCCTTCCATAACCACCCTAATTAAAAGAACTTCCGCACTCAGGCCTACCCTGAACTTGGCCTCTGCCCTATCTTTCTTCATAACTAGAGTTGATAGATTTATCAAATCAAAATACAAGGTGCCCAGTTAATTTCAAGTGTCAGATAAAGAACAGATAATTTTTTAGTCAAAGTATGTCTCGTAATATTTGGGACATATTTTGACTAAAAAATTATCTGTTGTTTATCTGACATTCAAATTTAACTGGGTGTCGTGAATTTTATCTGGCAATTCTCTTTATAACACTTAGTACAACCAGACATTATATCATATATTTATCTGCTTATTTGTTTTACTGTTGGCCTCATCCTAAGAGAACACGGCTGTATTAGTTTCATAGGGTTGCCATGACAAATTACTGTGAACTTGGTGGATTAAAACAACAGAAATTTATTCTCTCACAGTCTGGAGACCTGAAGTCTGAACTCAAGATGTCAGTAGGGCCGTGCTCTGTCCAAAGACTCTAGAGGAGAATCCTTCCTGGCCATTTCCAGTTTTTGGTGGCTCCTGGCGTTCCACGGTTTGTGGCCACATCATTCCAATCTCTGCCTCTGTCTTCACATGCCTCCTTCCCTGTGCCTCTGTGTGTCTTTTTCCTTTTCTGTCTCTTATAAGGATACTTGTCACTGGATTTAGAGCCCAGCCTCATCCAGGACGATCTTGTCTTGAGATCTTTAACTTAATTACACCTTCAAAGACCCTTTTTCCAAATAAAGTCACATTTACAGGTTTGGGGTAGATGTATCACTGAGGGGGGCCGCTATTCAACCCACTACAGTGGCACATAGGAGTTTGACAAATATATGTTAAATGAACGAGTGAGAAAATCAGTGGAGGTGGGCATTCTGGGGTTGAGCTCTATTCCATGAACATCTGTTCAGAACCTATTGTGTACTGAGGTTAGGAGGAAGCTGGCTGCACCTTTCCGTTTTAAGGTTCTTGAGGGACATTCAGATAGAGATGTTCAAAGCTGAGAAATCGAGTTTAGAGCTGTATCACAGGCACCCACAGCCTATGGATGACAGTGGAGGCATCTGAGCATCTACATGAGGAAACTGCAGAAAGTTTTAGGAAGGGGGGCTGAGGATGGCACCTCAGCGAGCAGCAACCACATGGGGTAAAGAGCCGAAGAGAGACAATGGGCAGAGACAAATCCATGCACTCCCATTCTTTATTTCTACACCAAGAGCCCATGCCTCTGTGTCCTCAGACAGAGCTCATCTCAGCAGCCAAGAGCTTGAGCACAAGCAACCAAGAGAGTCGGTTTGTCAGGAAGCTTTACCTTTTGGTTTGGAAAAATTATTTTGACACCTGTTCAGGCGTGAGGAGCCCATAATCAAATTTGCCTGCTTCCTCTTAAAAACTGGAAACCAAATGGAATTTTCAGGAAGCCTAATTACCACGAGAAGTCTGTGCCTAAAATTGCTGCTACATTTTGCCAACATGGGAGTAGTGCTAAGGGGGAAACACAGTGCAAAGAGTTATTAGAGAGACACTTGCTTAGTTTTTGATGAACATTTCCAAAAGCATCATCCTTTCCAAATTAATCACCATGAAAGGATATATTCATATTTTCAGGGCTGTCTTTCTGGAGGTGTGACTTGGGCCATCACACAGGGCCCCATGCTTGAAAGGGCCTAGAATACTATCGAATGCTTGGTTTAATGCTCTATTGTCACTGTCTTGAGATTTTTAATAATTTTTAAACCAATATGACCCCATATTTTCATTTTGCATTGTGACACACAAATTATATAGTTCAGTCTTGCTTATTTTAACAAGGTTATGTTTGTGCAAAATTATTTTGGTATTTCTCTCAGGAAATTGCTTTTAGGGGAGAGAAAGAGCTCTGTAGGAAAAGTAGAATTGTTAGTGTAAAGAATGTAGATCTTAGAGCCAGTGGGACTTGACTTCAAACGCTGGCATTGCTACTTACTAGATGCCTCTCTTCTTTTGGCCCTAATTTCCTCATCTATGAAAGGTGACTAATGTGTCTACCTCATGGGGTTGCTGTGAAGATTGAAAATATGCATGTAAACATGTAAAGCCTCTAGTTCTGTGCCTGACATAGTAGGGGTTCAATACATGGGTGTTGCTCTCAGATTCACAATCTGTTGAGAGAGGTCGGCCAAATAAAACCTTTACTTTGTATTTGAGCATCCAGCCTTTATTCAGCAAGTGGTCATTACTTGCCTGCTGTGCCCCAGTTGAATAAGCAGATTAAATCCCTGACTTTACTGAGCTTTCCTTATAATGATGGGGGAAGACAATAAAACAAGTATGCAAACAAATAAATAACAGAATTTCAGGCAGTGATAAATGAGAGGGAGGAAAATAAAATAGCTTAAATGAATAGAGTTCGCCTGGGGCAGGGCTGGGGTGAGCTCCTCTGGATATGGGGGTTAGGGAAGACCTCTTTAAGGAGGTGACTTTGGAGCAGAGACCTCATGTTGCGATGGAAAGACTCTGTGGATCTTATGGAGGGAAGATTCTTCTAAGCACAGGGAACCGGAGTGAAGATGTTAAAGTGGAACCGAGTTTGGATAATTTGGGCATATTTCATTCACAATCATAAACAGAATATCTGCAGCAAAATATGTTCATAGGTATAATGGGTTGATTTAATAAATGTCACTTAGGTCCCTTACAGTGTACAACTAACTATGTGGAGGGAGGAGATACAAAAATGAATCCATAATAGTCACATTCAAAGGAGCTGACAATATAATTGAGGAGACAAATGCATATAAATAATTCCAGTGAGCAAATAAAGGAGTGATCTGGGAAGAGGGAAATAAAGTATTTACTAAGGTCAAGATTTCAAATATGAATGTTGTTTCCTGGGGTGAAAAGGTCATTTTTAAATCCTTTCCTGGGATGAGGTTGATGAGATAACTTCCCCAAGGAAGTTGGGGTAAGCAAACGAGTGGAGAAAAACCCTTTAAAGATGCCATGCTCTCAGCACCATCGTGCATAATTTAGCACTGGGAGGAAGGAGACAAAAGATTAATGTATTCCAAAAATATAAATGCAAATATGTGTAGCCCAGAAATCAGTGGAAGTCACTCTATTTCTTAAGATAGGGATAAGATTGGCTCCACATGACCATTCTGTGTTCTGGGGAAAGTCTATGCTTGCTGTAATATTTCTGTAAATGAGGGGTCTCATGTTCCATGTTCATATCTGTACTTGACTCCTTTTTCTACCAACGTTCCCAGCAAGGCTTGTTTTTTTCAGTACTTATATCAAAGAAATAGAAACTATAGGATATATTTCTACTCCAATCAATTTTTAGTAAGACATTTCCTAAATCCTATTAATTGTTTCTCTCTCTCTCTCTCTAGCAGTGTATTTATGCGTCTTTCTAGCTATAATTTGTCACTCACCATTTGGAATAGAATAGCTAGCATCATTTTCGTGAAATTCAGAAAAGCATAAGGAAAGTTAGTTTTAAAACCAGGGTGTTTTGGGTTTCAGATTATTACAATGTTACGTAATAAATTTTAAAATACAAATACATTAATATATCTGTGTATTTATTCATACATTGATTTATCTTGCATTTTTTAATATTTGGTGATCTTATAGCTTTAGATTTTTTCATTTATTAAAAAACTTTGGATCATCCCAATATTAAATTTTGCATTTTCTTCTTTATGGTGAAACAAGGCTAATAAGCAAACAAAATGAAAATGCCATTGCTTATTGAACCACAGATATAAATCTCAACTCCTATGAGATTCTGGAACTGGGGATCTATTGGAGATTATTTGCTCCAATAAACTTTCTCTGGAGATGCTATGTGTAAATTTCTTTTCACTGCAGATTCGAAACATTTACTGCTCCAAGAAATAAACAGGCTGTTCTTTTTTGTTAAATAAGATATGACCCAGTAGCTAATAAGATTAACAAATGAGTTTACATTATCTTCTCAGAAAATTAACCAGAATGACTTTGCATTACCCCACAGAACCTTGCTATTGGTAGAATCTAGAATCATTTTCAAGTAAATACAGTAAAACCACCATACGTTAGCCACACATTTTCTTTTATTTTAAAATAGCAGTTGTTAAGCACTATATTTATATTTATACATATGTTTACTGCTGAAGAAGTCTAGACATCTTGTCTAATAACCTTTTGTTTAGGGGGAGTTAAATTATTACAGCTCAGATCCCTCATCTCACTCCAAAGCTTATCAGGATAGTAAGATCTATGTGTAGCAAAAAGTTCTTTGACGATTCCTGTATCCACTTTATTATTACATTGTGGAATGCATGTTTCTGAATAATATTTACTATAATTTGTGATAACAGGATTCAATTGTTAGACATAGTGAGATATTTAACAGCTATATTCACCTGAATTTAATGGAAAGAGGTTGTGTTTGTAAATGAGAAAACATTATTGTAAGGATGTTAATTCTCCTAAATTAATCAATAAATTGACATTTCAATTGGAATCACACTGAACAGGATTTTTCAGGGAACCTAAAATATGTGCTATAAAGTTCATTTGGAAGAATAAAAAAAGGTCCAAAACTATTTGACAAAGAATAAGAAGGAGGGGAGCATTTCCCTTATCTGATATCAATAGTTATTACAAAGTATGGTAATTAAATGATTGAACCTAATAGCTTAATGGCTAATCTTACCAAAACAGTTCTTGCATCTGACTTATGCCTTGGGTGCTGTAGGAATAGGAAGACATACATGAAGACTTGAGGACATGGACAGAGCAGGCAATATTTAGAGGCAGTGGGCATCGAGGTATTTGTTACCTTTCCCCTTGTCCATGGCATTAGTTCCCAGATGTATGGGAGGAACTGAAACTTATCAATGCTGAGGAGTGGTGTTGATACCAAGTAGACTGCTGTTGAGTTGGGAGGGGTAGGGAAAAGACCATCTATTTCCTCCACTGCTTAAGATTCTTGACTTTGAACAAAGAGGAATGTCCTTGGACAAATCCTTAGTGCTCGTTTTATCACTATCATTAGAAAATTAAGCTTATTAGGCATCATATTTTTCCCTAAGAGGGGGCCTCGCTCCTAGATGTACTCCAGGAGCTGAAGCAACAAGCTGCGCTCTCCTTCTCTGAGAACAGGTCTAGCATTTGAATTTGGCTGACAATTCTCGTGATGATGTGTTGAGCAGGATGCAATCCAGCTTGTTCCTGCACCGTTTTATTGGCTCTGCAAGTTTTAAAACTCATAAAAGATGTTTTGTCAGTAAAAGAAGCCAGCCTACGGGGAACAGATAATTATGCAAGAAGACATTATTTCCCATGGTCTAATAACCATAACCTGCGTTAACTATTACACATTGTAATATCAATAAAGCCTTGGTCATTTGTTATCTATTTTTCAAATCTTCTCCTTTCAGTAAAGATATTAGAAAAGGTCAGAGCTGCTGTCAAACCCCAGTGATAAAGAGCAGAACGGTGCTTTGGAAAATGGCACTTCTCGCGGCGTTAAGGACTATAAAGTTTTTAAATTGAATTGTAAAAGTTTATAACTAATAAAGAAACTCTTTTAGGTGATTTTAATGTTATTTGGTCGTTTGAAATATTCCACAGATGGAAACAGATGGTAAGGTCATGAAATGGGTGAGTATTCAGCATCATAAAATGCAAACGCATTTTCTCCGTGTTAGAGATGTAGGATTGTGGTCACGAGAATGTTCTAGATCATTACCTAGTATCTACGCAGATCAGGTACTTTAACATGGCAAGATAAATGGAGAGGGGGCTGAGGCTTTTGCCTGCAGAAAAGGGGCTGAGAATAGCCAACAGATCTCCTTTTGGTAAAATAAATATATATTTCCCATTTCTAATTCAAATGACCTTGACCAGTTCCTTTCTTGTGAGCGTAAGGTACAGTTCACCTGAGATAAAAATGGAAATTCATTATTAGAAAAGGGTGATTTTAATGAGGATTGATTTTTAGGAAGACAAAATTGTTAGACTGCAAATTTCTTGAGGGCAGATTTCTTGGTCTTTCATTTCAGAGTCATTCATTCATTCAACAAATAATTAGTGAAGAGCTAGTACGTGCCAGGCATTTCTCTACACACTTAGGATATGAACAAAATAGAAAATAGAAATGAACAAAATAGAAAAAAAAAGTCCCTTTACTTATGGAATTTACATTGAAGTAGGATAAGTCAGGCAAAGAACAATAAATAAAATAGATAAGTAACTTAGTAGTTATTGTAAATCTAGTATGTTCAAAAGTGAAAAGTGTGATAAGAAAGAGAAAAGTAAAGCAGGTTAAATGTGAGCAAGAGTGCTGAGGTGACATGTGAGGTCCCCTAGAAAATAATCCCTAGTATTTTAATATGTATTCTGCTGATCTTTATTTTACAATTCATATATACATACATTTTGAACAATAATAGATTCTTGATGAATACACAGCATTGTTACTTTGTTTTATTCAATCAGCAATATGTCATGAAAATTTTTCACGTCAATGACTATTTTTCTAAAATGTAAATAAATGAACATGGTAGTAAGGGAGGTCCTCATGGAGAAGGGGATATTTGAGCAATGACTTGAAGGGGATGAGCAATGGACATGCATACATGGATGAAGAGAATTCCAGAAAGAAGGAAAGTCCAGTGCAAAGACATGGGGATGGCATGTGGCTGGCATGAGGCCAATATGGTTGTAGAGTCTAAGCAAGTAGGGGAGAAGGAGAGGGAAGCAGAGAGGGAATGGGTAGGTGGTGTGGGGTCATTTAGGGCCCTGAAGGCCATTGTCAGGCCTTGGGACTTTACTTTGAGTGAAATGGGCTGCCTTGGAGGTTTTAAGTAGAGAAGTGACATGACATGATGTGATTTAAAAGGAACCTTCTCAGGGGGATATCTGCACTCTCATGTCCATTGCAGCATTACTCACAACAGCTAAGACAGGGAAACAACCTAAGTGTCCATCAGCAGAAGAATGGATAAAGAAAATGTGAGATATATATATAAGAATATTATTATATTATATATAAAGGAATATTATTCAGCAATAAAGAAGGAAATCCTGCCATTTCCAACAACATAGATAGACCTTGAATATATTATGCTAAGTGAAATAAGTCAGAGAAAGACAAATACTGTATGATCTCACCGATATGTGGAATCTAAAAAACTGAACTCATAGATAAAAGAACAGATTGGTGGTTGCCAGAGGTGGGGGTGGGGGGTGGGGGAAATGGGTGAATGTGGTCAAAAGTTACAAACTTCCAGTTACAAGGTAAATAAGTTCTGGGGATGTAATGTACAGCATGATGACTATAGCTAACAACACTGTATTGTATATTTGAAAGTTGTTGAGAGAGTAGGTCTTAAAAGTTCTCATCACAAGAAAAAGTTGTAACCGTGTAAGATGATGAATGTTAACTAAACTTATTGTAGTAACCACTTTGCAATATATAAATATATCAAGTCATTATGTTGTACACCTAAAACAAATACAATGTTATATGTCAATTATATCTCAATAAAACAGGGGGAAAAAACGGGACCATCTGGAAGTTTGTTGAAAATACATTGTTAGCAGGCAAGGGCTGAAGCAGAAAGACTAGTTGGGAGTTTGCAGCAATCCTGGAGAGATGAGGGTGCTTGGATCAGAGCTGGGCATTGGAGATGGTGAGAAGTGGTCAGACTCTGGATATGTTTGATCATAGAGCCAACAAGATTTCCTGCAGGTTATATGTGGACTGTGACAGGAAGGAAAAGTCAGGGAGAGCTCCAAGGTTTTTGGCCTGACCAACTGAAGGATGAAGCTACCATTTCCTGGGAAATTGGGAAGGCTGCAGGAGGAAGTGGTTTCATTTCCATTCTGGAAAAATTGAGTTTGAGATGTCTGTTAGTCATCTAAGTGGAGATGCCAAGTAGGCAGTTGGCTATTTGGCAGAGTCTAGAATTTGAGAGAGAGGTCTGGACTAGAGATATGAATTTGAAAGTTATCAATATATACGATATTTAAATCTAAATATCATATGATATATGGTATTTAAAGCTAGGAAACTGGATGTGTACACTAAAGGCATGAGTATAGACAGAAAAGAAGAGGTCTGAGAAATGACTTTGTGATGAGCTCAATAAAAGTTAGCTGAATTGACAAGCAAAATGAATGAGTCATAACAGCAATTAGTGCACTCCTCCACAAAATGATAACTCAGATAATAGCACTAAATATGTAATTCATGAAAGTAACAATATGGAGTTATTTATAATTTGAAATGTGGCTTCTTCTAGGTCCAGGACAGAAGTGGGGACCTGACGAAGAAGGGGGAAGGTAACCACAACTGTGTCATTTGTTCACTCATTCATTTATTCATTCATTTCAACAGATAAATGTTAAATGCCTAATGTGTGCCAGACACTAATCTCATGTATTGGACATTTAGCATTTTTTGCCACCCAGCGTCAGTTTCTTCTTTCTGATCATCTCAGTTTCCCTTCAGGCATTAATTCTTTCCAGTTGTATGCAATCCTGGAGGAACAGTAAACCCAGAAGCTAGTGCCTCATTGGTACTGCCAGGAGACAAGACACATGACCTAAATTTGGCCAACCAGATTCTTTATACCAGAGTTTTGGCTTTTCAGCAAAGAAAGAAGAAACGGTTAGTGCATGTGGTCCAACAGAATATAATTCAAGTCATAAATGCAAGCAACACGTATAATTTTAAATTTTCTAATAGCCACTACCAAAAATTAAAAGAAACAGGTTTAACTAATTTTAATTATATATTTTGTTTAATCCAAAATATCATTTCAACATGTAATCCTTATAAAAATTATTCAAGAAGGATTTTACATTATTTTTCTTGTACTAAGTCTTTGAACTCTGGTGTGTGTCATACACTTATAGCTATCTCTTTTCAGACTAGCTACATTTCAGTGCTCAGTCGCCACAGGTGGCGGTGTTACTGTATTGGAGAGTGTAGGGTTAGAGTTCTTTCATTTCAGAAGCATCTCCCTGATCAAACAGTACCTTCTACAGGGTCATAAGAGCAGTCAATGCTTCCTGGCCCTTTGGAGCTTCCTCAGTTCTTGCAAAGTTCCGTCTAAGGTGTCCAGCCTCCTGAGAGGAGTGAGTTGATAAGACTCCAATAGCTTCTAATAGAGTTTCTTTTGCTTAGGTTACGAGAGTAATTTCCGGTTACTTGCATTCAAACAAACCTCACTGTTGCACTCCTTTTCCAATGGAAAAAGGAGGGGTGTGTGCCGGATCAAGATATTCTCACAGGTCTAATCTCCACGGTGGAGTCAAGAAGTAGACTAGAGCTTCAAAAAGGACAACATGGGTCTGCGTGTGTTTAGATGAAAAAAATTTCCAAAATAGAGCTTTGAGTGAAAAGACGAACTGCATAAAATGTGTTTAATATGATCCTATTTGTTCAGTTTTTTTCAAAATGACACATGTATGCATATTTGTGGGCACACATATACAATTTTTAAACAGAAAGAAACAAACTTGTTGAACAATGGTGACCTTTAGAGACCATGGATAGGCGATAGGCAACAGGCACGTTGTAGGCTGAATTGTGTCCCTCCAAATTCATAGCCCCCCGAAATGCATTTGTTGAAGTCCTAACCCCCAGTAGCCCAGAATGTGACCATGTTTGGAGATGGGGTCTTTGCAGAGGTAATTACATTAAAATAAGGACATTAAAGTGGACCCTAATCCAATATGTTTTGCGTTCTTGTAAGAAGAGGAAATTTGGACACACACATATGGAGAGATATGATGTTCAGACGCAGAGAAGAAAGCCATCTACAAGTAGTTGAAAAGAGAGGCAGACTTTTACTTATTTTAAAGGTTTCTGTCTAATATTTTTACACATGTACTTCTATTTAAAAATCAAGAAGTGAAAATACTAAAAAAGAGAACTCAGAGTCCTCCCTTACCTTCATTTCCTCTTCGGCTTCCTTCTTTCGACACATTCCCTGCCTGGAATTTTGCCACACACGGCGTGATCTGATAGGAATAAGAGAGACTCTGATGTCTCCAGAGGTAGGAAAACAGAATTTATGACCTGATTCTTCCATACTCAATCTGAATGTTGATATACTTTCCTGCTTGTTTAATTGTGGGTAGGTTATGATGTTTATTAGGATGACTATGGAATCATCTTCATTTTATTTCACTCTCTCTTCTTTTGTAGAGTTCATTATTACACTTTTATGAAGTTCCTGATCTGGAACTATGTGAGTTATGGTTCTTTGGTTGCAAGCAACAGAAAGTGTATCTTGTAAACTTAAGTGGAAAAATAATTCATTGAAAGGAAATAAGGGACCTAACAGATTCTGGGGGAAAGCTGTAGAATCAGGTTTGGAAAAAGACAAGTCAGAAAAGTTCATGGGGAGAGGGGAGTCATAGCCAGAACTGATGGTCTGTTACTTTAGGATGCCACCAGTGAAGGTAATCAGCCTATGCTTGCTCTTTTTTTGTTTCCAAATCATTTCCTTTAAGTTTCCATACTCAAAGGAAAAAATGTCTAGCAGGCTTATGTGGAGTCATAGACCCATCCGTTCATCAGGGAAGGCAGGGCACTGATATTTCTATAACACTCTCTCCAGCAGGGGAAGTGCTCACTACAAAGCAGGCTCAATGTGCTTTTGCCAGAAGGGGATCCTAAGTAGCAAAAATAACATGAGATTTCTCTTAGATGATAATTGATTTGTTTATTCCACAGTGTAAAAGTTATCTGACCAGTGGCAGTGTTCTCTAGGAAGATCTTTCATACATTGTAATCTCCCATAGGGCAGAGTTGGATTTAGAGTTTTCTTACATGGCCTCCAAGATGATAAGTGATTAATAGATGCCTAGAGTTATAATGCAAAATAAATGTCATTACATTTTGCCAGATAGCTTTCTTTTTACTTGTTGTATGGGTTCCTTCTCTAAATTTTGCTTCTTGCTATAAATTTGGTCTCCTTTTTCAAGGCAGTTGTCACTATGTTGGCCAGATCTTACTTCTGTCCTCAGGTAATTGAAAAACCTATCCAACACCCTCGTCAGTGGAAAAAAGTGTAGACTATTAAAGTCTCTTCTTTTCATCTATTACAGATCCAGGGAAGGTTTGTGTTAATATCTTTATAATGCAAGTTTTAGGAACAAATTCTTAAGGTTTAGAATTAAGTTATCCAAAGTACATATAGTTATAGCCCAAACACTTGATTTTATTAACTCCAATGGAGTATTACACTTATTTGGGCTATGGTTATGAAATTCCAATTTTATTTCTACTTAATTAAAATAGAAAATTAAAATGTTGAAGTTTAGATCTGAATTTTAATTGTATTCCTCAAAAGTGACTTTGGTGGAGATTTTATAATGTAGTAGAAAGACTCTGAGCTCCTGGAGTCCTGCAGATCTGTGTATCCTCAATATAAAATCAGTTGCCATTTCAGGTAGGAAATACGTATCAAATGAGAACCAGTGTGTGCAAACTTTCTGGCAGAAAATACATGGTATGCGTTCAACAAATGTGAGTTCCTTTTTATCCATGCCCCCTTTTGAATGGCTACGCTCGGCAGAAGAGAAAGAAGCAAGATAGTTGTGAGCATACAGTTTAAACCCAGACCTGAATTCAAATCTGAAATCTGCTCTGTCCTAGCTATGTGATTGAAGGCAAGTTACTTAAATTCTCACAGCCTTAGTTTCTTCATCTATAAAATAGGGCTAAAAATATCTAATTCTTACTGTTATCATTAGGATCAGATGAGACATTAGAAGTGTCTATTTCCTGCACACAGTGAGTACTTGATAAATTGTAACTATTATGATTGGGCAACTAACATATTTACGTGACTCATTTCTGTTCAGGAGAGCAAATACTTTATAACACATTTAAAGCAGTTTAATGATTACTTGTTTGTGTAATCTGTCTCGATCTATTTGCTTCCTATGAATACAATAGTTGTAATCTGAAACTGGAGCAAATCGTATGAGCCACAATTCCCTAAAATGTTTCTAGAGCACACCTCTGCGCTAAGATGTAAGAAAATGGGTCATCAGAAAAATGTTTCGTGTTCAAACAGGATTGGGAAACTCTTGATTAACAAAGCCAGATTATTGTCTTGATTGCAAGACCCTTCAGAGCCTTTAACATACAAGTATGCATTGTGACTTTCCAGAGGCAAATAATGCAGGCAGAGTTTTCTAACTTATTTGACCAATAAACTCATTATCATTGGGTAGGGCTATTCAGAAAATACTGTGAGGAAGTGATGGCATGGTTGTTTTACCATCCACTTGTCAAATGGCACAAGAAGTGGTCACGGCCAACAATCCAACTTGCCCAGAGCAGCCAGTGTGAATTTAATCTAGTCGCTCTTGAAAGCCGGACTTTTTCTTCCCCCAAATTGAGTTGCAGCCTATGAGGGAGAAACAAATTGCCTCCCCACTGTTCACACTTCTGCTCTGTCTGTAAATGTTAAGAAATGCCATAAAAAGAAATTTGAATTCCTGCAGCAATAAATATGAAAATACACATTTTCTCCAAATATGGCTAGGGCATCATTTCCCCCTTTTTACCGCCTCAGAGTCCCTAAACAGGTTTGAATCTGTTGACAAAGCTTTTTAAAGCCATCTAGCTCGCTTTCTCTTTTGTGTGCTAGCAATCTGTTAACCATATTCCCAGGGAACTTGGATGGTGAGCTTGCTCTCTCCCCCCTCTCTCTCTCTCTGCACACACACTCCTTTCCACTCTCCCTCCTTCCTCCCCTGGCTCCTTCTTTCTCTCTTTTTTTCCTCATTTCTTATTCCTTGCCACTGGAAGGGCAAATTGAAACTCATTTGATCACGTGCACACCAAGCGCAGAACTTAGTCGGTCACATTCTATGCCATTGGCTAAGTAATTACTTGACATTTGTTATCCACAGTTTAATTCTTTGTTTCCAGCCTACCATTGACGTCAAAGGAGTTTTGCCTGCAGAAGAATGAGGTCTTGTTCTTTATGTGTGAAATGTTCTAGTTTGCTCCAGACTTGTGTGCCCAAGTGAATCTGAGGCAAAAAAAAAAAAAATAAAAAAATAAAAAGGGTTCCATACATCCATCAACATTTAAAGTGCAGCGATGTTTCCATCCAAAGCTGAAGTTGGAGATGGGACAGGAAAAAAAAATCTTGTGGACTATAGTCAAACTGATTGCTCAAAGCTTGCACCTGAGGTCAAAGAGAACTGTTCTCTAAGATTTGCACAATGCTTAACTTGGGCAAGATTTTCTTTAGCCTCTTGTACTCTGTTATATTCAATGATGGTATGCACAATTTCAGGATCTTAATGGTGATGCGTGTTAAGGCGAGATATAGTCGTGTCTTCGTACTTATGGGAATAATTTGAACCTTGCAAAATTGAGGCAGAGTTGGGGTACAATGTAGACAAGGCAGACGATAGAAAAGCAGATTTTGCACCATGGTATGAGCTCCTCTCTGTGCTGCCCATGCGTGTACTCCCAGTGCCTAGGAGAACAGTTAGCACAGAGTAAGTGCTCAGTAACTATTCGTTTAAGGAATAGATGATTATCTTCAAAGAGGCTGCTTCAGCCATGGACACTTGTCCCTTCTATCTTTGGAGATCATGTCATGGCTAAGTTATGCCATCACTAAGCAGTATGACATAATAGTTAACACTGGCCTTGGAGTCACAGAGCCTTGAGGGTTAAGTCCAGGGCCAGCCCTGTCCCATCTGTGTGGCCTTGATCAAGTTACTGAGTCTCTCTAAGCCTCACTCTCTTCATCCTAACAGTGGAGACAATGACAGCTCCCAAATGTTTAATACAATGATTAATTAAGATGACGTATGTAAATACCTTTGCATAGTCCTTGGCATACAGTGTATTCAATAAATATTAATATTATGACCATAAACTTTGTATCAAATTGGTTCAAACTGGATAAATCCCAGGTAGAGTAGTATATAACAGGATGCTATGCAATGTAAATTTTGCATAAAAATTTATAAATGCAGGTATTGTGTCCAAAATGCAAATGTGACACAATCACATTGTAATAAATCACTGTGCCCCTTCCCCACCCCGACCCAGCATCGTTGGTATGTCAGGGCAATAGTTGATAGCAAATCTCATAGAACGCCTTATAAATAATTATTTCAAAATGTGGCTCTGGATCAATGGTTCTCAACCGGAAACAATTTTCCCACCTCCTCTAGAGTATGTTCAGCAATCTCTGGAGTCATCTTTGGTTGTCAACACTGGGAGGTGGGGGGTAAGCTGTGCTACTGCCTTATAGTGGGCAGAGGCCAGCGATGCTGCCAAACATCCTGCAACACACAGGACAGCCCCACAACAAAGAATGATCGACAGTGCCAAAACGGAGAAACCCTGCTCTGGATTTTTTGGTTTTAAAAACATGTAGCTTTCTTTTGCACTCTGTTAGAGTCAATGCTTCTTGAAGATGAGTGATTTCTAAAATTATTTTCAGAGTTTGAAAAAGGGTTAGGTCAAGTGGCTGTGAGAACTGGGTAACAAGATCATTTTGGGGAACCGCGAACCTGTTACTGTTCCTGGAATGCATTTGCTGGTGGAGGATCAGGGTAGAGAAGTGCAGTCTGCTGAAAACGCCTCAAGCAAATATCCTGTTTTGGAATGATTTTAATGAGTCGTTTTCAAAAACTCGAATGCACTGATTAGTGACAAAGATCCTAATTAACCCAGATTCCACTAAAAATAGGAAGAGCCCATTGCATTTACGCAGAATTTTTTTCATTAGATGGTAAAACAACCCAGTGAGGTAGGCAGAGAAAATATACTCTGGAGAATAATAATAGTAATAGCTATTGTTTATTCAGCACAGGCACTGCGTTAAGCACTGCAGGGGGGAAAATGAGGAGGAACTTAGGGTCTGGAGTTGCATTCCCAGCCCTATCACCTACTGGCTGGGAATGGGAGTCTGGGCAATTTGTTTTTCTTTTCCGCATCTTATGTTTTATTCTGTAAAATGGGAACAGTAATAGTATCTGCCTCATGGAATGTCGTGAGAATTCAAAAAGATAAAACCTCTAAAACTCTCAACACAGTGACCGATGCATATACTTCCAGGAAATGTGAGTTAATGATCATTGGAACAATCCTCACAAAAACTGTGTGGAAGGGAGAGATTTAAAGATGAGAACAATTAGAAATGAGAAAACTGTGTCAGAAAGAGCTAGCGAGCTGTCTAAATTCCCACACGTAGTGAGTAGCCAAGTTGAGTTGAATTCCGAAGCACTGGGTAACCTGGGTGCCTAGAAAAGTGTCTGGCATATGTTAGGATGCCGCTGTATCAGTGAATGAAGAAAGCCCTCCGACACTGTATCTTTGGTAACTCACATTTTAAGCTGATTTTGCCCTGTTTATTGCATTTCCACTCTGGCTGACATCACAAGACTGGGGTCTCGGGTCTCCAGTGGTTGCATTAGGTTATTCAAATGACACATATGGCACATATTGCACTTGGAAAATTGCCCATGGAGAAATAGCGAAAAGGGTGTCAATGTTTTCACCAAGAACTAACTCTCACAGAAGACAGGTCATCATGAGAAACTCCTCTGATCTGATCATGTTGCTGGATGTTATTATTGTACCTTTCTTTGAGTATTCACTGGAAGAGGCCTCAAGAAAGAGACAAATCTGTAGGCTGCCTAGCAGAATTAGGACAAGCACATTTTATGTGTGTCTGTGTGTGTATGTGTCCCCTTGTGTGTATGTATATGTATGTGTGCATGTGCCGTGTGTGTGTGAATCCACATGTTTGTCTATGTTTGTGCCCTCCGTGGGTTTGTGTGAGTGTGTATGTGCCGTGGGTATGTTGAGCGTGTATGTGTGCATGCCCGTGTGTGTGCTTGTGTGTGCGTATAAGTCCTCCAAGAGTGTGAGTGTGTCTATGTGTCCGTGTGTGTGCCCGTGCGTGTAAGAGTGTGTGTAAGTGTGCCCCTGTGTGAATGTGTGTGTACACGCCTGTGGGTGTGTGCTTTGTCCACAGACCTGAGGCAATCTTCATCATGTAATTACACTGACAAATGCAGTGGCATTTGACGAGTTTGACATTGGAATCTCAAGTATGACTTGGAGTTGAGCTTCTCCTAATTCTATTTAATTGCACAGCCCTGGATTTGGCACTGAGTCTGGTTTGAGATGGATGGTGTGATGGGTTGAATGCTTTTCCCTGGCTTGACAGGACTGAGATGTAAACAGTAGCTGATGAGCATGGCCTCACCCACAGCCGTGAAGACTTTCTGCTGGAACCTCCCTGAATGCCACAGGGTTAAACCCACAGTGTCACTGGGCTGTGACAGCGTTGGATTTAGGACTATGCAGACCTTTGCTTCCTTCATTGCTTACACTTTTTTACTGTTTGATTCCTTTCCAGTTTACTTTTTGGCCCAATCATCTGATGATGCGTGAATCGAGGGAAATAAACACCAGAAATGACTCCGGTTGTTAAATTCATCAGTGTCCTCCCCGTGGCAGGAATTCTACTGCATCATCTGATACAATTGCCCGGGGCTGAATACAGCATGGGCCTCTCACCAACAACCATTTTTTACAGTTTTTAATGCCAAAAACGTTTCTCGTGTTAACCCTGTTTTTAAAATATTTTAGATATTTCTGATATTGATTTCCTTGCAAACTTCATATTCTATAACCATATAACTGTCTACCCTTTGAACTAGTAATTCCTTTTCTAAGAATCGCTTCTACAATTTCTTTTGCCCAAGTACAGTAGGACAGACAATAAGGACATCCATTTCACCATGATTTGTAACTCATTTGTTCATTCCATACATATTTTTTGAGTATTCTCTATGTTCAAGACTTTAGGGAATCAGCTGTAAACAAATATTTAAATTTGTTTTTATTTCCCTCATAGGACTTATGTCCTTGTTGGGAAAGACAAACAATAAACAGAATAAATAATTTAAATAGACAATATTAAATTGTGAGAAGGGACTAGGAAATTTGCAGGGGGTACATTTGTGATTTTAAATATGGTTACAGGAAAGGCCTTACTCAGAGATGACATTTGGGTAAAGACGAGAAGGAGGTGAGGGAGGGACTCATATGGACATCGGCGGGGAGAGGGATCTGGGGAGGGGGAACAGCAGGTGCAAGGTCCCTGAGGTAGGACAGTGCCTCACATGTTCAAGGAGCAGCAGGGAGGCCTGTGTGGCTGAAACAGAGTGACCTAGGGGAAAACGAGGAAGGAGGCGAGGCAGAGAAGCGACAGGTGTGAGAGCGGGAACAGAGAGTGCGAGAAGTGGTTGGCCATTGGGATGACCTTGGCTTTTCCTGGGAGTGAGAGGAGAAAGAACGAGAGGATTCTGAGCAGAGAAGTGACATGAGCTGACTTATGTTTTAATCAGATCACTCTGGCTGTGGAGTGGGAGTTAGACTGTATGGAGGCAAGGGCCAAAACGGGCAGACCAGTGAGGAAGCCTCTGGAAACCTCCAGCAGAGATAGCACAGCTTGGATCAGATAAAAGAGGTGGAAGCAGAGAGAAATGTCAGCACTGGATATGCCTGCAGGTAGAAACAACAGGGATCATAAAGAACCTAAATGTCTATCAGGTGGGTAATCTTTTAAAAAAAATTACAGCATACCCATTCAGTAAAATAATGAGATAGAGCTACAGGAATATTTCTATGTTATATAGTTGCATGAAAGCATCAAGATGAATAGCAGTAGGAGAGTAAAATTCCTGGGCTATAAAAATGCATACATATACACAAATATGCAATTTTCGTTTTTTTAAAAAATCTGAATACACCAAACTTGAACCGTAGTTTCCTCTGAAAAGGGTAATTGCAGTTGGTGTGTGAAAGGGAAGTTTCAAGTTTTACCTTGGTTAGTTTTTGCAGTTTTTCTTTTCCCAAGGGGCCTTCCAGTCACTGCCTTTCATGATTTTTTTAATAAAAGGAGAAGGGAAAATATTCAGAAGAGGAAAACTTTCATCTTCTAAAGCTCATGAAGACATTTTTATAAAGACCCCAGTGAATCCCACGCCCCATAAAGCAGGCATGTATTTTCTGAAGGGTCATTGTCAAGGTTTGGTTCAAAATTTGGTTTACCGTTGCCAATTATAAAATGTTTGGGGGAATGTAATCTTTTATTTCTATATTGATCAAAAATTTTCCCCTTCTCTGTGGCCACTGAGAACAAAATTGGGTCTTGTTGATCCCCAACAATCTAGTCCTTAAGGGAAGCAAGCCGTAATAGCTCTTCAGCTGACGGCAGTCAGAATTGAGGCGGAAGATGAAATTCTTCCAGAGACTCGGCATTGCTCTCAAATTCGAAATTGTTCTTCTGGTATATGTCGGAGGCCATATGAAATGAAACTGCAGTGTTTCAGGTGTATTTCAGTCTTCCAGTTTACACACTGCATCTTCCAAGGATTCAAGGAGGTCCCGATGACAGCACTATCAATGGATTAATGAAATGTGACTAAGAATAAATGGCTGTGTTGAAGGCCTAATCTCACCTAATCTGATGAAATCTCCTGTAAAATCTTGCCCATATCAAGAAGATAGGCAGTTGATAATAAAGAGAGCTTTAAAATTTCAGGGAAATCTATGTCTAACTGCAAATCTGGGCTTTATATGGGACTTTTTCTAAAGGTGAAATTGACAAAAATAGCTACAATCCTACTATATATATTCCTTAAATAGTCAAAAGTGATCCAAATAATGGAGTTGTCATATTTCTCAGGAGTAGCAACAGTTACTGTTTAATTATTTGCTAACTTTGAGTCCACTGTGACTGAATCATTTTTTAAAGTATGTGAAATCAGACATCCTAGAGACTGTCACAAAATGCTGCCAGTCTAAATTTCCTTTTGCTTAAGGGAGCTGGTGACAAGTCATGGAGCAACATATGGATTTCTTTGAGTTTGGAAGTCTGCCACCAGCAAGGATAGGGCCACCGTGGATTTGCTGCATCAGATTGGAAAAAATTGAATTATAAAGAGTAAAGAATATTGTTCTCAAGTTACGTCCTCCATTGAGATGGTGGCTGCTCAAAACTTGTCATAGTGTTCAGTCCTCCTTCTCCTTCTTCTCCTTCTCCTTCCTCTTCTTCTCCTTCTTCTCCTTCTCCTCCTCCTCCCTCTCCCTCTCCCTCTCTCTCTCCCTCTCCCTCTCCCTCTCCTTCTCCTTCTCCTTCCTCTTCTTCTCCTTCTTCTCCTTCTCCTCCTCCTCCCTCTCCCTCTCCCTCTCCCTCTCCCTCTCTCTCTCCCTCTCCCTCTCCCTCTCCTTCTCCTTCTCCTTCTCCTTCCTCTTCTTCTCTTTCTTCTCCTTCTCCTCCTCCTCCTCCTCCTTCTTCTTCTTCTTCGTCACTTGCAGATTTTACAGATTGGAACATCAAAGAGCATGAGTTAGCTCCAGGAAGACATTAACTACACCAGTGTTCCCCAAAGTGAGTGGTACCAGGGAAGAGTCCAGATCAATGGTTCTCAACCTAGTACAGTTTTTCCCAGGGAACATGTGGCAATGTTTGGAGATGTTTTTGGTTGTCACAACTTGGGGAGGGTGTATTACTGGAATATAATAGTTAGAGACCATGGGTGCTGCTAGACATCCTACAATGCACATCCTACAATGCACTACAACAAAGAGGTCTCCTTCCCCAAGGGTCGGTGACGCTGAGGTTGAGAAACTCTAACTTAGAGTGAACTTGGGTAGCTTTTTAATCCTTTTGATCCTTAATTTATCACGTATACCTGAGATGCCAATAGCAATAGCTATTCACACAGCTAACTTAAGATCAAATAAGATGATATATGGTGTGTTAGTCAGCTTGGGCTGCCATAACAAACCACCATGCACTGGGTGGCTTAACAACAGAAATTTGTTTTTTCACAGTCCTGGAGGCTGGAAGTCTGAGATTAGAGTGCCAGCGTGGTCAGATTCTGGTGAAAGCTCTCTTCCTGGCTTGTAGATGGCTGCCTTCTCATTGTGTGTTCACACAGCCTTTCCTAGGTGTGTGCACTCAGAGAGAGAAAGAGAGAGAGCTAGCAAGGTCTCTGGTGTCTTTTCTTATAAGGTCACTAATTCCTTCATGAGCCCCCTCCACCCTGTGACCTCACCTAACTCTAATTATTTCCCAAAGGCCCCATCTCCAAATACCATCACACTGGGGATTAGGGCTTTACTATAGTCTGAATGATTGTGTTCCCCCCCAAATTAATATGTTAAAATCCTAACCCCCCGAAGATGATGGTATTAGTAGGTGGGGCCTTTGGGAAGTCATGAGAGTAGAGCCCTCATGAATGGGATTACCGCTCTTATGAAAGAGATCCCGCCGATCCCCCAGCCCCTTCCACCATGTGAGGACACAGCAAGAAGGCACTAGCTGTGAGCCAGGAAGAGGTCCCTCCCCAGAGAATGTGACCAAGCTGGTGCCTTGATCTTGCATTTCAGCCTCCAGAACTGGGAGCAACAAATTTCTTTTGTTTATAAGCTACTCAGTCTGTGGCATTTTGTTACAGCAGCCTGAACAGACTGAGACAAACTTCAATATATGAATTTGGGGAGGAGGGCACAGCCATTCAGTCCATAACATGTGGGAAATCTACACAAATGTTGATTATTATCATTGTAGGTCTCATAATTGTTATTATTTGATAACCACGTGGAGGTGTGATGAGAACACTTCACAGTAAATAGAGAAGGATTGTGGGGGTTTATTGTACGTGACCTCTACAATCTGAACATCATCAAGTTATGTATGTCGATATGTTGGCCAATAGCAAAAGGCAATGTTTCCATCTCTTAATTGTAAAACAAATACCCATTCCTTGGAGAGCTCCTCTCTGGTACTGAATTAAAGGAGTTAGGACTCTGAGACAGCAGTTTAAGAATTTTGTTGATAGAGAGATGTTTTCTTGATTTATTTACAAAATCTTGAAACTGATGTTTTCTCTTTCCTCTTCCAAATGCTAACTTACGGCTGGTTTTCCAGGTCACATATAGCTCTTTTTTGGTATTTGTGGACTGTTTGTAAAAATAGTAATTCAACAGGTAGACATGGAGTATTTGCTTATTAAAGTCTCTATATTCCATGATGGGTGGTGAATACGAGAATGAGTTATAGTCCCTACTCACAAGGCTGGTTCGTATATGAATATATTTCATAATAGAATATTTCAAGTGCCATGGCAGGAACGACTGATCTATTAGAAGAGAGTGACTCACCAAAGATGGAAGAGAACGATGCATTAGGGAACCACATCCGGGGAGCACAAGTGGGTCCTAATCAAGGGCATCCTCTGTCTTCTGAGTGAGGAGCCCTCACAATGCGTGATCATCTGGATTTCAGAATCATTATGGACGGGTAACCGTTATGTGCTCCTCATTCCTCCACTTTTTGAATGGAAACATCTGCTGCGTTACCTTGTCCCCGCCTGTAAAAAGATTGGATATTTCCCAAAGAATTAAGGAGTCCTTATTCCCCTTCACAGAGAAATGGCATGATCTAGGTTGCCGTTTTTAAAGATCCCTCTGATTTCTCTGGAAGAATGCATTGTAGGTGAGCAAGAACGACAGCACTGAGAATTGAAAGACTATCGCCATAATCCAGCGGAGAAATGGTGATGGTTTGAATTAGGGGGTAGCAGTAGAGATGTAGAGAAACAGAAGGATTTCAAATATATATTTACAGATCTTCGAGGTAGATGATAGAAAGAAAGGAATCAAGGATGACTCAAATATAAGGCTTGAGCTGGTATGTGAATGGAAATTTCATTTAATAAGATGATAAAATCTGGGGAGGAAATAACTCTGAGTGTACTTGTGATGTGGGGTGGAGTGAGGGCTGGAAACAGAAACTCTGGATTAGATGCACTAAGTGTAAGATGGTCTTTCGACATCAAATAAGCAATTGAGTATATGAATGTATCTGGAGTATAGTGACTTGGGAAGGAGATCAATATTTGAGAGTCATATCATATAAATAATATTTAGGGATAGGGACTGGATGAGGTGTTTCTGGCTGGAAAACTGAAGAAGAGGGTTGATGATGAATATTTGGGACACTGCCATGTTTGGAGGTCACGTAGAGGAAGAAACTGAGGAAGAAGTACAGGTAGCAAGAAAACAGAAGTGAAGAAAGGGGAACGTCTTGGGAAGGATGGAGTGAGCCCACTGCCCAACTGCTGCTGAAGGACAGAGAAGGGTCCGGTGGCTTTAGCAACATGGAAATTATCGGTGAATATGACGAAAAAATTTCTGTCGAGCCTTAGCGCGGGAATCCAGATTGGCATCACTTGAAGAGAAAATGAGAGGTGAGGAAAATTGGCTTAGAAATGAACACTCTTCTTTTGTCATCAATCAGTGTCCTAGACTTACGAATTTGAGACACTAATAGTCAAATAAATAAATAAGAACAAACCAAATCAACAATAAGATTTTATTTAAATTAATTTTAAAATTTTGTTCAGCTGATTTTATACGTACAGCAAACACACTAGTAAATATCTTCCGTGTGTTCATTTATCTTGTAATTTTTTCAACAAATATATATAGGATATCTATTACACAGCTTTCATGGTAGGTGCTTTGGGTTACAGAAGTGAAAAAGACATAATTTCTCTGCCCTCATGGAACTTACTTTCTACTGGACGAGACAAAAAAAGAAACAAACAAACAAACAAAATAATTTTGTAACTTATGTAAGCGCCTTGGAGGAAACAAATGTGGTGCATGGAGAGTGAACAATGAGTGGGTCGAATTTTTGATGGTTGGTTACAGATGGGCTCTCTGAGGAGGCGATATTTAAACTGAGATTTGAATGATGCAAAGATCCACCATGCTGGTCACTGGAGTGAAGCAACGGAAAAAGTATAGCCCTGCAGTACAAAGTGTATGGCAAACACCTTGAGTGGGTAAGAGCTACCATATTTATGAAGCAGAGTGTACAGGGGGCATATGCTTGAGCCGGAGAAGTGGGTAGGGGCCAGATTATGTGGGGACTTGTAGACTCATTTTGAAGATCTTGGCAAAGTTGCCTTAACAACTATTTATTAAGAAAAATTCTTTTTGAGTAGCATAGGAATCAGACAGAAGTATTTCCTAGCACAGCATTTCTAGACAGTGTTTTAGCTATTTGTATAAAAAAAATCTTAAGCACATGCACACTTTAGACCAATGATTCTATTTCCAGGAACTTATGCTAAGGAAATAGTTTTCCACATGCACAAATTTGTATATATAAGAATATTCGCTTATATTTCTAAAACTCCTTAAATTCTATACTTAAAAAGAGTGGGGCTGGCCCCGTGGCTTAGTGGTTAAGTGCGCGCGCTCCGCTGCTGGCGGCCCGGGTTCGGATCCCGGGTGCGCACCGACACGCCGCTTCTCTGGCCATGCTGAGGCTGCGTCCCACATACAGTGGCTGGAAGGTTGTGCAACTATGACATGCAACTATCTACTGGGGCTTTGGGGGGAAAAAATAAATTAAAAGAAAAGAAAACTCTTTAAAAAAAAAAAAAAGAGTGGATTTTATGACATGAAATTGTACTCAATAGAGCTGCTATTTTTTAGAGAAAAGAATGCCTGATATAGCAAAACATTGAAAATAACGTAATGTTCATCAACATGAAATTGGTTAATACATTCTGGTCCATCCATACACTCAAATTATACAACCATAACAATTCCTGATGTAGTTCTTTTATTGACATGAAAAATATCCATGATATTTCATGTTAAATAAAAATAAAAAACAGTAAATATAATTTTATTTTTACATAAATTAGAAAGATAAACATATACTATAGATAAACATATGAAACAGAATATTAAGTCATTTTTTGTGAGTGTTGGGATTTGGGGTAATTTTTACTCATTTCTTTATACCTTCCTTTGTTATCTGATTGTTTCTATTATGAGCATGAAGTACTTTGTGATTAGAAAAACACTGAAGTTATTACCATGTTTAAACAAAACAAACATTAGCAGCAACAGAAAAAGACCTTTTCATGAGTTAGGTACTGGAGTTTAAGGACATCTTTGGAGACCTCTGAATACAGCCCCTACCTCATTTCACAAGAAATGAACAATGGAATTAACATTAACTGTGATGACCAACTGTTTTGGAAAACAGGCCAGATGGCATTCATCTTCCCTCTCTGGTGTGCTTTAAGAGAGTATTATTGGACTTAGAGGCTGCTCCGTAGCAACAATCACAAAACATCTTTGCAGCTAGGTCATTCCAATTATCTTCTAGCAAAGATGCAAGATATTTTAAGAATTTCTCACTATCCTGAAATTTGTCTTTGTGATGCAGAATACATTTGTCCAAAGGAGTTCATGTTTATATCCTTTAATTTTTCTGAGTAGGATGCTTTCCATTTTGCAATCACATCCTTCCGCATTTGAGTAGCTGATCATGCAGGGGACAAAGCACGATCAACCTGCAATTTGCACAGGTGAATCTTGTGCTTGCATATGTCCACAGGCAATTTAGCTACATGGTCAATGGCACAACTAGGATAGATTAGTAAAGAAAATTGCATTGCAAAGCAAATAGCATTTCTAAAGTTTCTTAAGAAACCAGGGTACTGAAGGTACATCACGTGTGCACACTTTCCATTGGCCAAACTTGAATAATCATTTTTATTTTTATAGCAAAAAAGAAAAATCCATAGTAAAGACCTCAGTCCAACACCTGTTACCTTCCATTTTTATTGTAAATTTAAAAACAAGGCCCAAGTCAATGTAAATTAGTAGTCCTTTGCTCAATGCTTTATCTTCTCTGCATGGATTATTCTTATTGTGGGTTTTCCATGCTACAGATTTTCTGAATATTGGAGTCTTAGAGATGCTAACTAGCTGATGAGACATAGTGATCGGTAACAATTCAACAAGTATGGTTTGAACACCTATTAAAGTGGTCTTCACTCATTTGAGTTCAGTGCTTGCTTTCCCAATCCTGGAATATGGTGTGGCATATATGAAAGGATTAATGGTTAAATTCCAGTTCATCTTTAAAGGAAGTTTTATAAATGTGCGGGTATCACCATACAGTGGATTCACATCTCAGTTGGGGATCTTGTTCTGAAGTCCGTGCCTAAGGTGAAAATCACGTTTGGTGAGGCGCAGATTCTCTCTTCTCTAGGATCTTACAAATCTACCTGTAGAGCAGGCAGGGCTTCCTCCCAGGGACCCTTGAAGTTCCTGAAACCTCTCAATGGTTCTACTTTAATATCTCACTTCCTCCATCCTAAAGAAGTATTTTCTACTCTGAGGGGAGGAGAAACAGTGTTTTTATTCATCACTTATTTCCCCAAGTCTGTGACTCATGCTGAGCCTTGTCTGTTCCCCCAAGAACTTCATTTTTGAAATTCCAAAGCTGGGAAGAGATCCTCATTTTCTCTGCTCTCTGCTGCCACATCCTTTCCCTGAGCAGTGACAGCAAACCGGCCTGGTTCAGCGGTCTCCACAGTGGGGTATGTACACCCTAACGGGGGCTCAGGTAAGTCAGGCAGGTGGAGGAGGAAAACTGTACAGCTTTTATTTGCACACGTGTTTATACAAAACAGGAAGGAAATTGATCTTTGCCAATAATTATTATATAAATCAACTTTGGCATCTTCGCCCAGTACCTATGCTTGACAGTCACTCCTCAAGCACTCTGTGCGTGGCGAAGGAGGGAAGAGGGAGAGGAGGGTGGAATTCCTCATGTGGAGGGTCCATAGCAGCACCGGGCTCCTTGAGTCACTGCCGGTGGAATGCAACACCTTGCAGATTCCGTGTGCACTGTGAAGTGGATTTACAGACAATGTTACCTGGTTTTAAGTAAACTTATCCTCACAAAATTGCAAAGGCTTCATAAGATTCCTGAAAAGAAAATGCAGAGTGGAAATGGAAACAATAACGTAAGCACAAGCACATAGTAAGAAAATGCCAGAGCAATGCCCTTCCTGCTACAACTCTTCCCCACGCATATTTTATAGTTAAAAGAAATCTGAGAGGATTTTCTAACTGGTGTTAAGTTTTTAGGGTGTGGGGGAAGCTTAAACTGTCCATTCAAGGTAATGGTGACGTTTTCACAGTGAGAAGCAATATGCTTTTCAAAAGAAACTTGTGGCAAGAGCCTTTTAAGAATGGATCTTTGGGTGGGTGGTTGGGACTCTAAAAATAAGTAAAAATAAAAACATGGAAATAGAATTTCTATCTTGTGAAATATATTTCTGAGGAAGATTTTTATTGGGTTTATGAACCCATTGGCTTAAAAATAAAAAGACATCTGCCATTTAATTTACAAGAATAATCAATTGACGTCAGGGAAGCTGGAAATTTACCTTTTTTTTTTTTTTTTTTTTTTTACAAAATTGGCAGTTGAGCCTGAAAATGAATATCAAGGTTTAGGATAGGTGGCCACTGGTGTCTTTCCTCCATTTGGATCCAAATATCTTTCCGAGATGTCTTTGTAACTCTTGAGTGCCAAGAAAAGCCAACATTTAACTTAGAACTGGATCTTTAAATCACTGTTCAACATGCATTTAAAAATAATAAAGCATATTCACTCATGTTGTTCCCCATGAAATATTAATAATAATTTTTAGTTGGAGCAAAAATGGTGTTTTACCATGAATATATGAAATTAAATTTACAACTATTAAGGTATTGTTACTTCAGTCTTTATCAAATCACTTAAAAAGTTCTATTTTTAACTCAGGTCATGCAACATACATATGTAATGTAGTATAGTGTCACATGTATATAATATATAATAAATGATTACATATGTATTGAAACGTGCTCAAAATGTTTTAACTGAGAGGAGTGCATGGATTTTTTTTTAATGGAGATTGGGCTTGGTGATCAGTGACATAATAATTAAATATGAAGAAGAGTCAAGGTATAAAACAGAAATTCTTGTAGGGTAGAGAAGATAGCGATTAATATTGCTGAAATAATTTCTTTTCCAGCCTCTCACACACAGTATCTGCCCTTGAAGGATTTACAATACTCAGTGCCTCACTGGCTTGCTCATTCCACAGCCTGGGTCAGCAGAGGGGTGCAAATTGCCTGGCCTCGCTCTTCTCTGGTGTGCCCATGTTCACCATTGCCTTTGCTCAGACAGGTCCCACCACTTGGACTGCCTCCCTCACTCCTCTCTGCCTTGCCATATTTCTCAAGACCCTCCCTTGATCCAGTCTCACCTACAAAGACCTCCTTGACCATTCCTGATGGAAGTGAGATTCTGCCTTCTCTGGAATTCCAGAGCAGTGGTTCATGGACTGGAGCAGGTCTGTATGCCTCATGGTGATCTTGTAGCTCTTTAAAAATATAGTTTCCTATGAAAACACTAATTCAAAAAGATATATACACCCCTATGTTCATTGCAGCATTGTACACAATAGCCAAGGCTTGGAAACAGCCTAAACGTCCAACAACGGATGAATGGATAAAGAAGATGTGGTGTATACATACAATGGAGTACTATTCAGCCATAAAAAGACGAAATCTTGCCATTTACAACAACATGGATGGACCTTGAGGGCATTATGCTAACCGAAGTAAGCCAGATGGAGAAAGAAAAATATCGTATGATTTCACTCATATGTGGAAAACAAACAAACGCATAAATGCAAAGAATCTGTGGTTGCCAGAAGGGAAGTGGGGTGGGAGGAGAGCAAAAGAGGTAAAGGGGCACATGTGTATGGTGATGGATGGCAACTAGACTTTTGGTGAAGAATGCGATGTAGTCTATACAGAAGATGGAATATAATGATGTACACCTGAAATTTATACAATGTTATAAATCAATGTTATGTCAATAAAAAAAATAGGAAAGAAAAAAAATGGTTTCCTGGGCTTTCCCCCAGAGAGTCTGATTTAGTTGGGTTAGAAAAGGAGTGATGTTGGGCATTGCTTGGGAATCTGTATTTCTAGAAGCTTTCCAGTTCTTTCCAACCATCAGTCACGCTCAGAAATTAACATCTGAAGGATCTTGTTTATTGGATATTTAGCACATGCCCCTTTGTGGTATCCATTATCTTTTTAGGAATTATCTCATCTTCCTAATTAGCTTGTAAGGAACTCAAGAGTCAGGGATTATTATTGTTGTTGTTTTACCATAGTAGATAATCAAGAAATCATTTATTTATTATAAAATAAGAATTGATAGATGGATGGGTCTTAACACACTGAACTCTTTCTTGGATGACTCTAAGAGACAGTGTAAAATACTAATGGAATTAACGGAGTCCTAAGGAAAAAGTAGGTAACAGCAATAATTGAGCCATTTGCATGCCAATAGGTAGGTTTTCATTATCGTTCTTGAATTTTTATTTAAAAAAATAACAGGATGTTCTGAAATGCTTCCATACGTTTCTTCCAATCAAAGTAAATGATCTTTTAAAAATTTAAACTATTTCTACAAATTTCTCTCAAGTTATCTCTAACCAAATAACATCCAGAGGATTTTATTTTTAATGAGCAGAGCTGTGAATCAGAAAACAAATAATGGGGAAACCTATTAACAGGCCAGTAAATTAGAATAAAAAGAAAAAATTTTCTGCTACTAAAAGAGAGCTCTAATTTACATGCAAATGTGTGGAGGTAAAAATGTATGCTAGAATTTATTTTTAATGGATAGCAGATCGAGATAATAGACAAGAGGTACAAATTGATGGCCTCTCAAACCCACTGCTGGGTAGAACTGCAAAGAAATGGGCCAGTGTCCTTAAGAATGAACTATTTTAATAATAATCTTGCCACATGTGAAAAATTATTGTCATCTAATTAACATTAGTATGTAAATTATTCATTAGCGTAACTATCAGAATAGAACTAGAATTTCTAGGTTCATAAATTGTCCATGTTTCTGTCTTCCGTAGTGTGAGAGATGCTGTATTTTGGAAGAATAGCAACTACTTTTATGAAATATAATTACAGATGGCATGGGAAAATAAGGGTATTGAGTGTTGTTATGAATTTGTTCTTAGCAAACACTATGTTTAGTTATTTTGGCATTAATAGAGGGCTAGGTCTATTGACTATTTAGTTGTGATTTTAAAAAGTTTCCCTATTGCAGTGGTAATGAGTCAGTGGGTTTGATATTTGTTAATTAGGGATGTTTTTTGTCTCATAAATGGGACTCTACCAGTCCTCTTTCCCCCAAAAGCTCGAGATCCAGCATTCATTATGGCAACTAAATAATGTCACAAGAATGGAATCTAAAGATTTCTCATCTTTGTTCTTCCTCAGTTTGGCATCACCCCCTTCCTCTTTGTCCATCGACAGCTTACATTTTGCTGTCAGTTTAGTAAGAAGCACTTTGGCAGGCAGTGTCGATGAAAACCTGCAACTGCTAAAGAAACAGGACCTGACCCAGGAATAATTGTCGCTGAAAATCTCTTGCTCCAAAGCAGGTTCGCTTCTCATGGCATGGAAAATTGTAGCCCCAAACCACGTTCCAACTTGATTATCTCAAACTAACAAATCAGTCTGCTTTCTTGGAAAAACCAAACAAAACACTTGTTCAGGCAAAGGAAGCTTAAGAATTTTATTTATATATGCATGCAATAAACATATGCATATATATATTATGTATGCATTTCATCTGTATTACATGCGTTAAGTTCTTTGTCTAATATTTTTGACCCATGTTATACTCCTACTCAAAACCCTCCATCGCATCTTATCCCTTTGAGAATCCAATCCAAAGTCCGCATCACGGCTCTAAGGCCAGAAAAGAGGTTTTCTTCCTTATCTCTCAAATCCAGTGTTCCCCTCCAGCTTTTATTTGCCCTACTCCAGCCACAGTAGACTTTGTTCCTTTCCTTGAACTCAACAAGCTTGTTCCTGTCTTAGGATTTACACTATTTGATTCCTCTGCCTGGAATGCTCTCTCTCCTGATCTTTCCATGGCTGGCTCTTGTCAACAAACAAGAGGTATAAACTGCAAGAGAAGCAAAAAGTTTATTTGGAGTCTCAAGAATTGTAATTCGGAAGACAGAAATTCAAGTAGAATCTCAAATGTGTTCCAATTATAAGAGAGGGCTCAGGGTTTTTGTGGGAAAAAGGGAGGATGAGGTGAGTTGTATTAAGGAAGAGTTCATTGGTGCTACAAGAGGTGAGGCTAGGTTTGTACATCACAGATTGGTTTGAGATTTGGTCATCAGGCAAAAGGCTAGACTTGTACTTCACTGATTGGTTAGCAATCTGGTCATCAGCAAAGTCCGGTTTTATCAGTCCTTACAAAGAGGATATTCTTGGCCTTACTGACTTCTTGGAACGTTGGCAGTTTGGTCGAGTTTGGAAGATAAAGAAAACAAGACGTGCAAGGCAATTCCTCTGAAATGGCTGCTCCAGCTCTATTTTAATATGGCTCCACTCACGTCATCTTTCACATTCTTTTTTTTTTGTATCCAGCTCAAGCCTGAAACATCACCTCCTCAGAGAGATCTTCACTGGTGTCTCTAAGGGAGCTACCCTGGAGCCATCTACCTCTGTGGGCTTCAAACTTGAGCACACGTTACCACCTGGAGGACTTTGTTAGAGACTGCTGGGCCCCAAGCCCGCGGTTTCTGAATCAGTAGCTCTGGGGTAAGGCATGAGAATTAGCATTTCTAAGGAGTTCCTAGGTGATGCCCAGGTTGCTGATCTGGAGGTGGCTGTTTGAGAACCACTGCTGTGCCACGTTATCCCGTTTTAGTTCTCTGCATGACGCTTACCACTATCTGATATTTTTCTCTTGTTCATTTAAGTATTTGCCTATTGTTTGTCCTCCCCACTAGAATGTAGACTCTACAAGAGCCTATTTCTTTGTTCATTACTATATCCACAGTGCCTAGAATCATGCCTAACACATAATGGGCACTCTAAGTATTTGTTAACTCGTTCATTCAACAAACCATTTTGCGTACCCGTTCTACGCCAGGTGCTAGGTGAGCAGCCAGGGGGACCATGATTAATAAACATGATGCTTTCTCTGAAGGGCTCACAAGCTGTTGAGGAATACCACCCCCCAAAAGTCTCCAATATAATGTGATAATCCCCATAACAAACCCATTGTCACCTGACAACACAGCAGATTTTGGTTAAAGTATGGCTTTCCAGCATTTGGATGGAAAGGAATGATTTTATAGAAGCACCTCTGGGTTGGTGGTTTCATCACCCTTTAAAATTGTGTGTGCCTTTGGACATAAACACAGCCTTGGTAACTAGGAAATGCTAAGGAGTTGCTTGATTGGCAGTTTCTCAACAGAGCTCGTTAAGAATTTGCTGTTTTAAAGTGACTTTGGCTCGAAAAATAGGTGAAATTTTTTTTCGTTTGCATTTATGAAGCCCAGCAGAAATAGACTCTTCCTTTCATTTTTAGCAATGGATTTTTCCAAATTAATCTTTTTAAAAAAACTCTGATTGAAGCCAAATAGAAAAAAAAAAAAGGAATTTGGAGTCTTAACATGTGACCAAGGAACAGAGATTTTTGGACACAACAAAGTTAGAATACCTGGTTGGTTAAGTTTCACCAATTTCGAGGGAGAACTATAAATACTGAGTCAAATTCATCTTGCCCTTTTTCTTAAAGATCAGCTTACAACTGAACCTTGGGTCCCTGGTTCCCTTGGGTAGGACAGGTCTCCTCCTTACACTAGAAATTACCCACTTTCTTTCAGCCTGTGAGCAAGCATTTTATTTGATACTCACAAAAAGAAGACAGATCATTTTGTAAACGCACCAAAAGAAGTCTAATTCTCCAGTTCCCAAATTAAGACTCTGTTTACTGTTAATTTGCATAAGAATAAACAAGTTGTAATGTTTTGAGTGCATCAGAGGTAAAACCAAACCATATTACAAAATAAATCGTTGGAAAGTTGCCTTCGTATTTCACAGCAATTAGCTGCATGATTGGTTATGGTTTTGCCTTTCATTTTACTTTGGAAAATCAAATTTGAAAATTAGGCTGGGAATAATGCAAGGCATTTGCTACACTTATTGCCAATTACTTTTTGAAGGCTGTACTTATACATAAAACTATTTGAATTTCAATGTCATGAGCAAAATTCTTGACGTGGAAAGTTTCATTTAAAATTCTAACCTGAGGAAGAAATTCATTAGTTGACTATTACACTTGACTTTGGGCTGTTGTAATGAGAAAGTGGCATTAAAAAATTATTTGTTGAGCAATTGCTTTTCAAGGCCTTTGAAAATACGGTTTACAAACCGTAAAAGATGCATATGTTTATGAAAGATGGTTCGTTGGAGATCAATTTAGGCACTCATATCACAGCCCCTGTGTTTTGAAAATTCTAATTGCCAACACCAAATTAAAGTCATCGATGTTTTAAAAAATGTTCATACATTTTATTATTGCAGTGTTCTGCACATTGGGTTATAAATATTTATATACCTAAGTGGACTTATGTCTCTTAGTGTGTCCATAAGGTAGATATATAGAAAAGAAGAATGTTTTCAGCAAAAAAAAACAAAACAAAACCACAAACACCATCAACAGAAAACCCCTACAAGAATCAGTCCTTTGACCTCTGTTTTTGCTTTGTAGCATTTTCCTTTCACAGCTCCATGAAACACACAGAAGAGAAAAGTGGACAAAGCAAATTTTAAGAAAGTGTTAAAAGTCTTCAGCTACCATGGCTTTGCTCAGTAATAAACTGTGTATAGTGTTATGGAGATCTGATCTGAAAACTATTCAAAAAGACTGTTATGCTTTCTGAGTAATTCTTAGGGCTAATATTTCCACTCCCGTAATGATTATTGCTTATGAATGTTGCATGTTAATTATCTGACTCGAATCACTCCTTTAATTAAGTACCTCAGAAAACTGCCAGATTTCCACTTCAGTTTAAGCCAAATTGATCCATTTGGGGAAAATCTAGGTGATGTGTTTCTGAGGCTGAGGGTGTGGGATTCATCCATTGGAAGGCTGTTGTTCCAATTCATCTGAGGAAAAGGTCACTGAGAGGCTTTATCCTGAGTCTCTGAGGCTTGTAACAATAGCAACAACAACAATAATAATGGCCACTACTGTTTCTACAGTGTTCACAATGTGCCACGACCATACATATGTTAGTTCATTTAATCT
This sequence comes from Diceros bicornis minor, assembly GCF_020826845.1. NCBI lineage: Eukaryota > Metazoa > Chordata > Mammalia > Perissodactyla > Rhinocerotidae > Diceros > Diceros bicornis. Next base: position 8,507,249 of record NC_080758.1, on the reverse strand, counting down.
TTGCCCCATCCTAAGGTAGGTACTGTGTTGATAACCCCATTTTTGGAATGAGGAAATTCATGCTCAAAGAGGTTATAAAACTTGCTCAAATTTCCGTAGCTAATAAGTGGTTGCACCAGCATTTGAAAACCAATTTTAACTTCAGAACTTGGGCTTCACACGCTGCACAGCCTGTGACCTTATATTGTATAATCACACAGGCATTTCAATGTATCCAGGAGATTTTGATTAGGTGATTTTGAGTGATTTTCTAACAATTTACGCAGTGTGTCTCCAACTTTTACAAAGTTCAGGTACCGTTTGAAGGAAAAATATTCTTGCAGACCCCCTGAGTTGGCTCAAATTGCTTGTATTATAATGTTATTTAATAAACAAGCAAAAGTATGACAATCTTCTTATTGTTATTTGCATTTATGACTATAAAACCACAAGAAATTTACAAGTTAATTTCAAATAAAACTCTAAAACCAATAAAGCTAAAGTTGAAAACATCAACATAATAGATGTCGTTATATTGCTGAACTCAAATTTCTGCTCACAAAGTGAAAATGTGCTCACAGCTGGAACCGAGGCTTTTTGAGTTTAGCATGGTTCTAGAAGTTCATGCCAGGCAATGGCTCCATTCTCCCACCATTTTTTCCCTGTGTGAACTGCTTATTTCTTCAGTGCACTACGGCATTTCATACCATCCACTGGTAAAATGAATCCTTTACATATTAGGTCCACTTCTATTCTTCTCTTTGTAAAGGAGAGATGAAATTACAGTAGCATCACTTGACCTCAACTCAATCATACATTCATACTTTGATACTGAATAGGAGTGACAGTACTCAGATACACAATAACTATTACAGGCATTACTACCACGTGTTCAGTTCCTGCCCCTTCTCTGAAACATACAGGAAGATTGCATGTTCCCACTTACATGAAGCTAGATGTCGTGATGGACATGCTTGGCCAGGGAAATAGCAGTGGAAGCAGTAAGAACCAGAGCTCAGCACTCCATGTCCTCTTTCCCAGCTGCAGTCACTGGGGAACACGTTTTGACAACACTTCCATATGACTGAAGCAGCCTCCATCACAGAGCCAACCCATGGTTCTGCAGTGAGAAATAAACCTTGGTTGTGTTAATCCCTGAGATTTAGAAGTTGTTTGTTATAGCGGCATAACATAATCTAACCTGACTAATGTAGAAATCATCCCTATAATCCAGAATACCCTTGTGTTAATTTGGAGGGCGTGTTATTATTTAAATGAAAATACGAAATTAAAAAGGTCGCTTGGGGACATTCTCAGCATCCCAATATATTCTTAAAGCTTCCACAGAGTCCTCACTCTGCAGTTTGTAAACCATTAATCTCTATAGAGTATTGCTCCTTCTCTTGTAAATGACATTTTCTGATACTACCTGGATATAGCTGACTTTTTGTTTAAAATGCTCTGAGCAGTTATGCTCAGTCCCAGAAAACTGTTGGCTGGTCCTGCATTGATTGGGTCAAAGCAAATTCAATTTCCTGGCTGGCTGCATCGGCCTACTTCATCTAGAAAATCCTTTGGTGCCTAGATCTTCAGAACACGAAGAAACAGACAACTCCCAGGCACCGAGTGCTTACTCTGTGCCACGCTTGAGTTAAGTGTTTGTGGTCAACACTCCAGTTTGGTGGGTCCAGCACCTATTCCAACCCACTCCTCTTCAGAGTCTGGGAAAGCCAAGCACCCACATTTACGGCCTCCTCTACAGCCATCGCTGACCCTGTGAGGCAGTCTGGCCCTTAAGACCTAATCTGGAGCATTTCGGGTGGGTTCTGGAACCGCTGCTAGTTTACTAATAAAAGTGATAGCTTAGTCTGGCTGTCCCCCACTTCTTGCTGCGAACACGGTGTACTAGCTGGAGCCATAGCAGCTGTATTTTGAGTCTGGGAAAAACCATGTGGAGCTACTGAAATAATACAAGCAACTGTCCACTTCCAGGCTTCTCGTTACCTGAGAACATAAACTTCAATTGAGGCTTTCTGTTACTCATAGCTGAATGCAATCCCAACTGACATTTACATGCATTTCCTCACTAAAACCTCATGTAATGTAGAGGTGGCAATAGTAAGATTCTAGAGGTTAGAAAAAGAAAATCCAAACAGGTACGTTAGTTTTCTCGTATACTGTCTTCCTAGCAAATATCACATTCTATAGCTTATAGTTTAAACTCCATGAAGAGAGGGCCTTATTCATCATGATCTCATCACAGTTCATCATAATTCATCAACATTATATCTGGAATATACTCAAAAAATTTGTTAGATGAATTAATAAAGGTTATACACAGTTAAGAACGACTCTCAGTTTGGTATGATTCCACGCTCTTAACCCTATCTTGCCAACCTGAATACCTGGCTCCTTATCAGAGGCCCACTCCTAATTCCCTTCTTGCAGAAATGAGAGTTCTTGTACAGATGTATACCATGGGACTATCCCTTTGGGGAAAAAAATACCTCTCAGGAAAAATCTACCTTACAAAGGCTCTTTCAAAATTACAAAGGCCATCACCAAATACTAAGATATTCTAATTAGCAAATTCCTCCTGGCATCCTGCAAACACCCAAAGGAAATGAAGAGTCAGAGATGTTTGGAAAATTTTCCTAGGGGATGAGGTTGGGAAGGAGGAGGAATCTCAGTTTGCTAATTAAAAGAATGAACTTGAGCTAAAGAGCCATGTGAGACTGTTGTTGTAGTAACAGGATCCAAGTAAGAAAGCATTTCTCAGAGTTGCTATTCAGAAAAAACCTTCTTGGTCTAGAAAGCCTTGCTTGTGATGGAAGATGCCAACTTTTCAGGCCTAAACTTGGAAGATTTTGAGGCATTTATACCATGTCAGTCACACGAATTCCCAGACACAGGGAAGATTGCGTATAATGTTATGCAAATAGCCAGTAGGGAAAAAAACAAAAGATGATTTCCTAGCATGATTTGTTAACGTTAATACATGTCTTTGGAAAGAAAATGATTGGAAAGATTCATTTTAACAGTCATATCGTCTCTCATTTCTTTTGAATAGCTAAGAAAATTTTAGATTTAAGTAAATATGTCACATTAAATGTCATTCCATTAGAATGTATTACTCATTATCAGTTATATAATATATATCAGATATAAATATATCAGTTAGCTAATGCTGTGAAACAACTCCCCTCCCCAAATGCAGTGACTCAATCAACATCTATTATTGATTATGAGTCTATGGTCAGTTGGGTGGTTCTGCTGATCCGTGGGAAGTTTGACTAATCTCAGTGAGCTTATTGGTGTGTCAACTATAGACCAAGTGGGTGGCTCTGCTGATTAGATGGACTCTCTCAGATGTAGAGGGGTTTGTTGACTGTATGTTGGTCCAGAATGGCCTTGGCAGAACAATTGGGCTCTCTTCCATGTGATCTCTCATCTGACAGTAGCTTGGTCCAGGCTTGTTCACATGAAGGAGGCAGGGTTCCTAGAAACAGCAAAGGTATATATGGCCTCTTAAGTCCCTACCTCAGAACTCACACACCATAAATACTGCTGCATTCTATTAGCCAAAATAAGTCACAAAGATTAGCCCACATTCACAGGATGGAGGAGACTCCATCTCTTGAAAGGTTAATTGCAAACAGTGGAGAAATAAAGAAGGTTGAAGAATTGGGGACTTTAAAAAAATTAACCTACCTCATAGGATGCTCTTTTTCTTTCACATTTTGAAAATGACTTATGGACGTTCATCACAAACAATAATACAGTCATGTATCGCATAATGACATTTTGGTCAAAGATGGACCTCATATATTACAGTTGTTCCATAAGATTAGTACCATTTAGCCTAGGTGTGCAGTAGGCTATCTCATCTAGATTTGTGTAAGTACACTCTATGATGTGCACACCATGACACATTTCTCAGGACGTATCCTCATCATTAAGTGATGCATGACTGTAAACTGTTCCTGTACTGGAGACAGTTGTACCACATCAGATGAAAAATATGTTATTGGAAGATAGAACACCATCTTCCAGTTGGGGCAAGATTTAACTTAATTCAATGCAATATGCAATTACAGAATACTACTTTGTGCTTAGTACCGACTTAGGCCCGGGAGGGCGGGCTACCATAGAAAGATGAGATAGGGGACTCCACAGAGGTGTATGGAGGCTCTGGACTATCTTGATATCTTTTGGGGGGATACTTGATATATTAAAATATCATGTATATATGATAATATATCAGGCAAAACTGATAAGTTGGAAAAAAAAAAGATACGCTAAGCAAGGTTATGTAAAGTGAGATATATTTTAAATATTTATAGTCTATAATTAACTTATACCAAGAAATACAATGCGATGATTTTGTGCTTGTTCCAAGATATTTATAGGAGAAATTTTAAAATACCAATTCATGGTGCAATACAATCTGGTTGTAATTCAAGTTCACTGATATTTTTTCACCTGCTATATCTAGTTTTCTCTTAATCTCATCCAGTAAAGTATTCATTTCAGAACTTCCATTTTCTTATATCTCATTTTTCTCCACATTATGTTCATCATATTTTCCTTTAAAAATACTTGAGTATATTTACAATAGCAGTTGTAAATCTTGTCAGCTAATCCTGTCTTTTCTGTCATTTCTGGTTCTGTTCATATTGACTTACTTTCCTCCTGATTATGAGTCATATTTTCCTGCTTCTTGGCAGGCCTAGTTATCTTTGATTGAATTCAGGACATTGTGACATTGTGACTTTTCCATTGTTGAATATCTGGATTTTGTTGTCTTCTTTTATGGAGTGTAGAGCTTTATAATGGCAAGCAGTTAAGAAAACTACAGATCAGCTTGATATATTCAAGTCTTTTTTTAAAGCTTCAATATCATGGATGTAGGACAAGTTTAGCCTTACCGCTAAGGCTTGGTCCTTCTGGGGTCTATACTCACTGTTCCAAGTAACGAGCAAAGACTGTCCACTCTGGTTGGTGGGTACTTGGATGAGGCCCAGTCTTAGGCAACTTTTAGCTTTGTTCATCTTGCAGCTCCTTGTCATGCTTTGCTCAGCCTTAGAGACTTTTGCTCTATACTTGCACAGTTTATTTTTCAGAAAAGACTAGTGGGACCCCTGTGCAGGTATCTGGAGTTCTTTTTCTCCATAGTTGTCTCTTTTCTGGAACACCACCCTGTATCTTTCAGTAGCCCCAGCCTCGCTGAACTCCAATCTCTATCTTCTCAACTCGCTGAGATCACCATGCCCTCTTTGCATTCTCCCTTTTTGAGCTTCAGTCTAGAGCGTGCCTCTGAGCATAGAATAGAGACAACCACAGGGCTCAGTTTCTTTGTTTGTATTCTTTAGGAATCGCAGTCCTTCACTGCCTGTTGTCAGTGTCTGAAACAATTCATTCATATACTTTGTCTAGTTTTCTAGTTTATGGGTGGAGGGTAATTCCAGTGCCAGTTATTCCATTATGACCAGAGTTTGATGTCAGTTTGAGCCAGAAGTTTCAGCTAATGAAATATCTACACTGAGTATCTTCTCCTGGGATGTTTTTAACCAAACTACTCCTTAGCATCTCTCCCAAGACACTAGCCAGATTGTAGCAGAAAAAGCATGCTCATTTTAATACTTTATTAAGTATATTAAATAGCTAAAACATAATTACTAAAAGAACCCTGACTAAAATCCAACTCTTACAAAAATCATTACATTCTATTATCTTTTTGTTGTTGGTGGTGGTGAGGAAGATTAGCCCTGAACTACCATCTATTGCCAATCCTCCTCTTTTTGTTGAGGAAGATTGTCCCTAAGCTAACATCTATGCCCATCTTCCTCTACTTTATATGCGGGACACCCGCCACAGCATGGCTCGATAAGCGGTGTGCAGGTCTGTGCCTGGGATCTGAACCTGCGAACCCCAAGCTGCCAAAGCAGAGCGCACGAACTTAACTCTACTCCCCCAGGAGGGCCCCTCTATTGTCTTTTGAATCAGGTTAGTCTTACTGCTCGATTGGCAGAGATGATTGAGATGTGATTCTTTTCAGTAAATACCCTGGATCAGAATCACTCATTTCTGCATCATTGAGAAGCTATTCAAATGTACAGCATTTTCAAAAGTCAAAGTTCACAGTGGTAGAAACAAGTATGTAACTGAATTTTATTATTGTTGTTATTTTTATTATATTTCAATAAGGAAACTGATTTATCTCAGAATATTTCTTCCTTATGAATTTTCTTGCATTTGGATTGGAAATATTGTAAGTTTGACATTTCTCTGGTGCATATACGTCCTTGCCAATTGATTCTTTGTCATAGTGACTGCAATGGGGATTATGCCTCTGAGACATTCAATAATAGTGTAATGATGATAGTTCCTTGGCTCATAACTCCTAAAAGAGCACCGCACACACACAACAATTAAAAACATGAGGAGGGTGAGAAAAAAGTGCCTGCTTTTCTTAATTTCATACTTGGATTAAGTCTTTAATGTAAGTCCTTATTAATGAAGTTCTTAATGGAAGTAAGCATAAATATTTGGATAAACTGATTTTTTTCTTAACTCACAGTGGATTTAAAAATAATGTTCATGACCTCAGGCTCAATTTTTATGAGCATTTTTCAATTCATGGTCCAACGGTACAGAAATATAAATCATTTACTGCATCAGTGCACTAATGAAATGTTGCATCACTAAACTGCCCAGAAATGGCCCCATGCTCACTCCTGGCACACACAAACACACACATATTATTTGTACTCTAAGGCAGAGATATAAGCCCAAACCTTAATCTGGTCATATTTCCCCCCTCTGAAGAAGATATCTTGGTCGCTATGGACAAACCAAGCAAGTGACACTTGTGGTGGTGGTAGCAATTTCAGATTAATGGCCTAATCGAGTGTGAAGACTATAAGAAATGATAGCCAGTTGCAAGTATTAATCGTTTCTTGACAACCTGCCCTAATAGCACCATTTTTATAGCTCTGTGGTAAATTCTGTTTTCAGACTGAAATCATCTCATTATTTATCATCCATGTTTGTAGCAGTTCTCCTAGTGTCCCATACAAAATCCAGAATCAACAAGGCGCTTGAGAGAAAGGAGGTGGCCCGGTGACGCATTTTCAATGAATCCGGAGCTTTTGTGTCAGCTTTGATTTTGAGTTAAATGCAAACATGATGATATTAAAAACATGACCAAAGAGCACTGCCTTTGAAGTCAGAGATAAAAAGCACATGCAAAATAAGAGATAAGCTCCCTTTCTCTATGATAACTCCTCTTGATGCTGTGAAATATAAATATAAATGGGATTTATTTTTTCCCTGAAGCTCGTTTGATCTATTGATAAGTTTCTTGATAGCAAGTGTTTATTTTAAACACTGTCATAATGGGTTGAAATCATGACAGCTCATTGTCCATTAGTGTGAATTACAAATGGTAATTCCAATCACAACCACCCTAATTAAAAATATAGTTAATATTTTTGTGCCAAGCCTCTTAACACATCTCTGTGCTTCAGTCTCCTCTTTCAGCTCTTGTCCCCTTGTCACCCACTCTCAACACAAAAGGCAGAGCCATTCTGCTCCAATCTGAGTCAGATCACACCACTCTTCTGCTCAAAGCCTTCCCATTCCTTCCCATCTCAGAGTAAAAGCCACGGGTTTCTTGAGACCCACAAGGACTCGTATGATAGACCCTAAGAGCCAAATCTAGGCCATTGCCTGTTTTTCACAGCTGATGAGCTAAACAATGTTTTTACATTTTTAAATGGTTGAAAAAAATTAAAAAGAATAATATTTTGTGGCATGTGAAAATTATATGAAATTCAAATTTCAATGTCCATAAATAAAGATTTATTTGAATGCAGTCATACCCAGTCACTTACATATTTTCTGTGGCTGCTTTTGTGCTGCAATAGTAGAGTTGAGTAGTTGTAATACAGACTGTATAGCCCACAAAGCCAAAAATATTTACTACCTCGTCCTTTCCAGAAAAAGATATGGCGACTGCTGCCCTATATCTGCCATGGTGCCACTGAGCTGGTACCCTGTTATTCTCCCCATCAACCATGCAGCTTCAGCCGCAGTCTCCTCATTGCTGTTCTGGGAACACGATGTGCTCTCTGCCCAGGGCCTTTGCATTACTCCTCCTTTGGATTAAAATGGTTTTTTTCCTGCAAATATCTCCATGGTTTTCCTCTTCATTTGCTTCAGGTCTTTATTCAGAGATTGCCTTCTCACTAAGGCCTTCCGAATCATCCGATTTAAAAGCACAACTCTCCTCTTCCCCATTCCTCTCTCCTTTTGTGGTTAATTTGTCTGCAAAACTTGTCTCGATATGACATTCTCAAATTTTTACTTCATTGTTTGGTTGTTTGTCTCCATACTCTAGAACTCAAGTTCTACGAGGTCAGGACTTTTTTATGCTTTCCATTTTTTTTTTTAAACTGCTGAATTCTCAAGACCAAACCAGTGCCTGGCCCATAGCAGATGCTCAATAAATACTTGTTGTATCAATGCCTGAATATACGTTAAACACACATGCACATATTGTGATTGTATCATCTATGTACTATATATCGAGAGAGGTTGTTAGTAGGTACTTTCTTTATAGAAGAATTAAACGATGAGGATAAGGTCTTTGGTATTAAATTTCTCTTCACAGTGATTCTTAAGGATTCTTCCTTTTGAGTGTTTTCCCCTTCTCCTTCTATGCCTAGCACTACTTTTAACCTCCATTGCCAGGATCACTTCTCTCTGAGGCTTTGTCATGCCTGGTATAGGCAGAGTTTACTGATAAAAGCACCTGGAAGTTCTCCACAGTCTGTTCATTGAATTGGCCCTGAACTAGGCTCTCCTTTCTCTGGCCTCATAAACCTGAGAGCAGTTCCTGAAATTTTGCTCACTCCTATAACAGTGGTTATAAAAACCCACCTGGATTGAATGCTTTCTTGTCCCAGGCTCTCTGCACAGTCACAGACTTATTTACTCCTGAGGGAACCAGGTGAGCGCAAGCAGTTTCTCTGGGAGAAATCCCAGGGAGCATCGCAAAAGAGTGGAGAAGTGAGACCCGAAAGGCAGGAGAGAGTGTAAAGTGCACATTGAAGGGTGGTGACCACTGTGGGCAACTGAGGCTCCATCCTGCTGGGACCCTGTGGGAGACTATGTTGAACACAACCAGGCTGTCTCCCAGGAGGTGAGAAAGCAGGGGGTATTGTTTGAAGTTCCTGGGGAATTATTCCTCAGTCCTTCTGATCCTTCTGACCTGTCACGCGCAGGCTAAACACATTCCCTGGCCAGAGATCTCCATCAGGCAGAGGGAAGAAATCAGCTGTAGGTGTGTATTGCAACAGCCTTCAGTGGCCTGTGGAGTAATGGGTGGGGCATTGACAGCATCTGCTCAAGCGTTTTCCATCATCTTCCTTAATCTTCCCAGTAACTATATGAAGTCGGTTGTATTGCCTCCATTTTATAGACAAGCAAACCGAGACTGGGATATGATGTAATCTGCACAAGAGTGGCAGAGCCATGACTCAAATTTAATTTGATTCCTAGGCTCCTGCTTGTAACCGCTAGGCTATCCCACCTCTCCTGAGGCCACATCACCAATGGTCAGCTACTTGACCACTATATCTCACTGCCAACACACGTACATACCAATGTATACTTTCTGCCCCTCAGCCTCTCCAAGATCCATCCAGGATTTCTGGAATTCATCCTTGCAAGTAGCGTTTGAAGACTTGTCTTTTACCATTTCCTCCTCAAAATGGCTTTTTTTCACCAAATATCTGCATGAGCTTTTCTCTTTGTTTGTTTCAGATCTTATTTAGACATTGCCTTCTCACTAAGGTCTTCGGATCCATTCTATTTAAAAGCATGACCCTCCTGCCTCCACCCCTGTTGCCTGGACCTTAGGCCAGAAGCGGCTTGCACTGAAAGCATGGGCTTTGGGATTGGACTCATCTAGGGTTAAGCAGTACAGCCAGCCCCTTCCCCTCCCTGTTCCCCCTTGAAGTCCTTATGTTGTTTCCTGTTGCTCTGAGAACGAGAACCAAATTTCCTAACGTGGCCTCAAGGCCCTGCATGTCCTGCCCCTGATTCTAATTCTCCAACTACACTTCTTCCCACCAACCCCATAACTTCCTTTCTTTTAGTTCTTTAAATGCTGTATGCTTCCTTCTACCACAGGACATTTACACACACTCTTCCCTTTCTTGACCCTTCAGTTCTCACCTCAAGCATCATCTCCTCAAAGAAATCTTTCCTAACACCTCTGTACCCTGCACTCCTGTTCTTGGTCGGGTTCCATTTCCACAGACTCTGGTCCTTTTCTTCATGACTTTTCTCTCACTTTGATGTCAAAGTTTCGTTCATGTGATTATATGATTGCTATATGTGTTCTTCCTAAACTGTAAGCTATCATCATCATCATCATCATTATTTCTACCTTTCAATCTTGGCAGATGCCCAGCATGATACCCATTTCTCAGTCTCCAGTCTCTCAATAGAACCAACACTGCCCTAACTGTTAGCACATATACACACAAAATTTTCACTGTAGTTGAGGTCACCCTAGGGATGTTCATACCCAACCCACGTGAGATTTGTAGAGAAGTCTCTGTTTCCTTTTTCAGTGAGATATTTCCTCCCTCAGCAGAGCTGAGCTAATTTGTTTGATCATGGCCTCAACTGCACCCATCAATAATTAAGTGAAGTATCTCCAGACTTGCATCTTTGAATTCTCTTTTTAATTCCTAGAGGAGGAAGGCATTTAATGAAACAGTCAGATAAAAGTCACTTATCCTTCAAAGCCGAATTTCAAAGGGACTTTGAACGAGCACTTACAAGATCGCCAAGACGGATAATATATTTGAAGAGGTGTGGTGATTTGATTTACCTCCTCAGGTTGTACATAATGCATTTAACTTCTTACAGAACAAAATACAAATTGAAAAATAAAGGCAGCTTTCCTCCTGGAACATGAGATACTGTCACAAGGTGAGTATTTTTTCATCAAGCCTTTCTATGACTTTATTAAAATAATAGCTGTATTAGTCAAGTCAAGCTATGTAATGCTACAGTAACAAATACTCCCCATCCCGAATCTCAGTAACCTAACACAATACAAGTTTGTGTGTTACTCATGTCACAGTCTAATGCCACTCTAATGCAATCTGGATCATGGGATCTCCAAGGTTGCTGGGGCAGAGAAAGAGGGAAATGGAGGCAGCACACTGGATCCGAACTGCATTGGCCTAGAAGCTATACATGTCACTTCTAATTTTGCCCCAAACTAACTCCAAGGGTTGTGTCTTAGATTTTAACAGGATCATGCATACTGCTGTGGGGGACAAGGATGGAAGCAAGGAGACAAGCTAGGGAGCTATTGCAATCATTAAGGCAGACATGATGGTGGTAGAAGACTTAATCTGCAATCAATGCCCCAGACTTTTCCACAGTTGCTTGATTTCCCTTACCAGGGACATTATTCTCGCTTCTGCCTGAGATGATACTAATTGCCCTCTCCTTTGGCCTCATTCCCTGTCTCTTCCCCTGAGCCAGCTCCCAACATGTGACTTGGGCTGTGTATTTATTCTTTACTGAGAGCTTCCCTTCACCATTTCCAGAACAGGTCTTATGGTACCTGCAGAACAAGCTATAAGTACACATCCCACACTTGAATTCAATGCCATAGATACTCTTTGTTCAGAATCTGCATTGTACATGTGCATAATGGGATACGTTATATGGAACACGTAAGCCGACTGTAATTTGCAGAGCCATGTGTTTACATACCACGTCTGAAGTCAAGCTGTTATCATCTTTATTATAGCTTAAAATGATCTGGCATTAAATTGATCCTCCCATATGTTTCTGGTGATAAAACTTTCTTGGAATCATACAATATTTTAGTCTCAGCCATGAAGAACTCCTGCTGTGGCCTGCTGGGTACTAAGAATGAGAGATGTTTCTTGTTTATCTGTGTATGTTCTGCTCCCAAAGCAGAGAGCATTGCATTTTAGCTGCACACCCCATTGAATGTCCAGCTTTTGTTTGTGTTGAGAGCCGAATCAATAGTTACAACAAGTGATTAAATACAGCACGGAGATGCCAGTCATGGGTCAAGTCATTAAAGAGGGAGCACTGGGGAAGGCAGCTTTAGAATAATACAAAGAAAACATTCGTCTGAGAATAAAGAGGCCAGAATTCTAGCTCTTGCTGTGCTACTAAGTGACTGTGACTTATTCTCTCTGCTCCTCCATTTTCTCATCTGCATTATAGGGAGATTAATCTGGCAAATTCTAAAGCCCCTTTCATTACCAAAATTCTGTTATTATATACTATTTACAAAACATATTGGGAAATTAACCAGCTCTTCTGAATGCCTCCTAAAATAAATAGATTGAATTACTTTTTTTTTTTTTGGTGAGGAAGCTTGGCTCTGAGCTAACATCTGTTACCAATCTTCCTCTTCTTGCTTGAGGACGATTGCCCTGAGCTAACATCTGTGCCAATCTTCCTCTCTTTTCTATGTGGGATGCTGCCACAGCATGGCTTGATGAGCAGTGTGTAGGTCTGCGCCTGGGATCTGAACCCGTGAACCCCGGGCCACTGAAGCAGAGCACGTGAACTTAACCACTACACCACCAGGCCGGCCCCTACACTGAATTACTTTTGATGAAATATTACACAGCCACTAAAAGAGGTGTTTTAAAAGAATAATTAATGACATAGATCCTCTTATAGGAAAGAATTCCGAAAACAATATAATCCCAATTTTTTTTAAAAAAGAAAATGTATGTGGATATAAAAAGAGGGACAAAATACTTAACAATGCTTATTTCTGGATAATTAATTCATGGGTGATTCTTGTTTTATTCCTAATATTTTTTCCATAGTTTTCAAAATTTCTAAAATCTGTCAAAAATCCTTTGATCCCTTCTCATTGCCTCTCAGATTTGCATCCCAAGCCCCACTCCACCTTTTTATAAGAATTATTTGTAAAACCCCCAATTATCACAAAATTAAATTAATAAATAATTTAACCTAACTATACACATAAGATAGATATAATAAGGCAACTATAATAAAGGAGAAATAAAAGCAAAGTAAATCATGATAAAATAATATGCATTTTAAAGTATAAATGCTTAGACTTAACTACACTAGACATCACAGTGAAATCTCTTGACGCTCGTACCATAGATGGGAGCATCATGGATTTGGCAGCTTCCAGCACAGGCTGAACCAAGTATGTGGACAGCAATTCAAATACCATGATCCACATGATTAGCGGGTATAGGTAGGATTTTGCAAAAGAGGAAAAGTTGGTCAAGTTCCAACAAAACAAAACCTTACGAGCCATTAAGTTCAACAATGTCCCTAGAAGTCTTCAAGGCACGTTTGGAAAATAATATTGACATTTGTGTGCACACACATGCATGTGTGCATACGCGCGCACACACACACACACACACACACACACACAATGAAGCCCTGAAAGGAGAAATAACTTGCTCAACTTCTAGAAATAGTGGCTAACATTTACTCAGTGTTGACTCTGGGCCAGGCACTGTGCAAGCACTTCCCAGGCATGATCTTTGTGAAAATCCTATTATTAGGCATTGCATATTCCTAATTTACAGAGGAAGAAACTACAGATTAGCCCACACAGCTGATGTGACAGAGCTAGGCTCTTATCCCAGGGTCTCTGATTCCAGAGCCTCAAATCTGAACCTATGATGTATCTTTGGTTCATTAAATCAGAGTCAGAACCAAGTCTACAACCAGCTAACTTGTCTTTCGAGTTTGTGTGTCTTCTCCCCCATGACCTTACTAAGAAGACTTATTTAATGATCTTTCACATTCAGGGATTTTAGATATAAGAATATTTGATCATTTTTTCAGCAGCTTCTTAGTGCTGCACAAAGCTGTCTGTGTTTGAAAGAAAAGAAGATTTTCTGTCTATAATTTCAGTCCCAAATAGTGAGCCAGGTAGAGAAGAGAGAGGGAGAGGAGGTGGGATTTTATTAACGCGTCAAGCCCAGCTCTGTACTGGGATGAATTTCTGGAAAAAAAAAAAGTGAAATAGCATTCTGATAAAGCAAGCATCATTACAGTAGACATGTGGCTCCTCCAGATAAACAACCCGGCTCTGATTTCTCTCCAAGGAGCAATACAATAGTGTAGTTTTACATTTGATGGCTCGGAGTCAGGAAACCAAATGCTAGATTTTTGTTGGGGCTTTGTGGATTCGGCCCCTTTATTTGCCTCTCTCCCCAGTGACTCACAGTCCTGAAAACAGAGCAAAGATGATGAAAATTGTAACCAACAGCTTAGTAAATATGCAGGTCATTTTTCCTTCTTATTCTCTTTGAAAAGACGGCATTGCATATTTGCCAACTCATTTTTTTTCCCCAAGGCAGTGAGAGTAGAACTATCTGCTAAGAAATGTGTGGAGCTTCCAAAACCCTGCTGAGTGGCCCCCAACATCTGGAATTCAAACTGTTGCAAATATGGGGAGTAAGAAAGCCATTCTCCTGCTGTTGCCAGCAGATAAAGTAATGCTCATTAAGGCTTAGAGTGATGTCCAGGGATTCAATTTGACTGTTAGAATGCCTATCATCTTGTAGAAGTCTTGCCTCATGTTACTGAAATCTCATAAAAGAGCACCAGATGCTGTCTAAAATAGGGGAGATGTTTCCCTCTGTATACACTTTCTCAATTAAAGGTATTTTTATTTAAACACAGAGCCATTTGGTGTACAGTAAATGTTTGCTTACCCAGAACTCAAATAAGCAAAAATTTTTAGTTGACCCAGCAATGGATGTTCATAACGATGAGCCTGTTGTCTAAGAATATCTTTAAGTTTCTTTTCAATCATCAAAGAAAGATTAAATTCCATTGAGTGTGTTTTTAGTTTTTGCACCTGTATTCGAATTATTTCGTTAAGTTTTAACTACGTAAGTCCAGGATGGCGAATGCCACCTTTAAGCATCCTTGTCAGCCCTGCCTCTGCCCAGGTGTCCACGGCAGCCATCCTTAATTAATGATAGAGCCCTTTCCTCCAGACATGTGGTCTGGCCTTATCACCCAAGCCACTAAAAACTTGGCAATGCTGATGCTAAAATATGGAATAACACTTATTTGCCATTAAATTAACTGATAAGATTTTGTAAAAAGAGTATTCAGTTAGGAGCTAGATAAACAGGATTCTGTCCATCTTATGGAAAGCTGTATTGCTGATTGTATTGTAAGCAATTTTTCTTCTGCTTATTGGCCTTTTGCATATTTTTCTTAGTAAAAAACTGATAAAATTTTTACTCATCTTTCAATTGGGTTGATTGTTTTTTTACTATTGACTTGTAGCAATACAATTGCATACTGGATACAAGTCCATTGTTAGATGTAACATATACAAGTATTTCCTCTCAGCTTTCCCGATTCATATTCTTTTTTTTTTTTTTTTGGCTGGGGAAGATTCACCCTCAGCTAACATCTGTTGACAGTCTTCCTCTTTTTTTTTTTTTGTGAGGAAGATCAGCCCTGAGCTAACATCCATGCCAATCCTCCTCTTTTTGCTGAGGAAGACTGGCCCTGGGCTAACATCTGTGCCCATCCTCCTCCACTTTATATGGGACACTGCCACAGCATGGCCCGACAAAGCGGTGCTTTGGTGTGCACCCAGGATCAGAACCCGGGCCGCAAGCAGCAGAGTGCATGCACTTAACCGCTATGCCACGGGGCTGGCCCCAGTCTTCCTCTTTTTTTTTAATGTGAGCTGCCACCATAGCATGGCCACTGACAGATGAGTGGTGTAGTTCTGTGCCCAGGCACTGAACCCAGGCCGCTGAAGCAGAGCACACTGAACTTTAACCACTAGGCCACTGGGGCTGGCCCACTATTCATATTCTTTATAGTGCCTTTTAATGAATGGAAGTTTTTCATTTTGATGAAGACTAACTTATGATTTTTGTATCTTGTCACAGGAATTTTTGTCTACCCCATATTGCTTTCTGTGTCCTATTAAGGAATCTTTGCCTACCTTCAGGTTGCAAGGATATTCTTCTATATTTTCTTCTTAAACCTTTGTAATTTTATTTCTCATATATAAGTTATAAGACCCATCATGATCGTTTGATTTAATTTTTGTCTATGGTATGAGGTAAAGATTAAGGTTATCTAGGTGTTCCAATCACCACTTATTGAAATCAATTTCTTTTTCTTAATGAATTGCCTTGGTACCTTTGCAAAAATCAATTGACCATACTTCTGTGGATCTATTTGTGGAATTTCTATTCTATTCCAATAATCTATGTGACTGTTCTTATGCATATAACACACTTAAGCTAGCTTTATAAAACTTAAGATCAGAGAGTGTCCATCTTCCAGCGTGATTCTTCTTTTTCAAAATTATATTTCCAATACAAGCAATGGAGAATTGAGAAATGACATTTAGAGTAACAGTACCATTTACAATAACATTAAAAAATACAAAATACCTGAGGATAAACTTAATAGCAGGTATGCAAGACCTGTGCACAAAAAACGCTGAGAGAAATGAAAGAGAATCTAAATAGAGGATAGGTATGCCATGTTCATGGATAGACTGAATATAGTTAGGCAAACATTCTCTAAAATTTACCTGAAAATTAAATGCAATCACAATCAAAATTCCAACAGGCATTGTATGTGTGTGTGTGTGTGTGTGTGTGTGTGTAGAAATTGACAATCTGACTAGAAAATTTATATGGAAATACAAAGAACCCGGAAAAGCCAAAACAAATGGCTCCTTGATCCCTCCTGATTGAGTGCGGTCTCAGGCTGTGCTTCCCAACTGGATAGCGCTGCTGGCTGGACTCCGTGTTCAGGCGGGGCTACAGGCAGGGTTTCAGGGTAGGACAAGCCTTCAGGCCATACCCTGTGATCAGGTGGGGTCACAGGCCATGCCCCAAAGTTGGGCAGGGCCACAGGCTGGGCTTCACAATCAGGTAAGCTGCTGGTTGTGATCCGCTGTTGGCAAATTTTTTCACTGGGCTCTCTGGTCAAGGGGGCTCCAGCTACGTCCCGCAGTTGAGTGGGGCCAGAGACTATATTCCACAGTAGAGCTGGGTTGTTGTTCCGGCTCTGTCATTGGATGGGGCCTTAGGCTATTGCAAATGCAAATAATCAACAATCAATCAATAAATCAGAATTGGGGTGAGTTTATTATATGAGCCAGTTTTGAGGACTAGAACCTAGAAGCAACCTTCCCCAAGGAAGGAAGCACTCCACAGAAGCAGGATGCACAGCATGGTTATATACTGTCTTGGAGCAAGGGACATACATCAAATATGACCAGAATAGCTCTTTTACTAAAGTCACAAGATGCTTTGCTAGCACAGCAGGTCAGCGGTCACAAGATGAGCACAGCGTGTCAGTAAATAATCCTTAGTTTCTGGGAAGAAATGCTCATCTTTAAAGAAATGCTGATATGGGGGGGGTGACATACATCTCTATATTTAAGAGCATCATTCTTGGCTTTGGGACATTGTAAATGTTTAAAGCAGATGAATAATACATGCTCAATAGGCCACGCCAGGTCTTTCTGGAAAAACAAGGTCAGGCCAAGTTAGTTTAAACCAAATGGCTTCCTTATACTTCAGTATATCTTATTGCTTTTCATTTATTCATCACTACGCTCCATAATTGGGGGGTCGCTGCCTGGGTGCAGCCGCCGGCTGGGTTCAGCGATTGGGCGGGGCCATGGGCGGGGCTCTGCTGCTCGGTGGAGCTGTGGACTGGGCTCTGCGGCTTGGCGGTACCACAGGCTGAGCTCGGAGACGGCCCAGGGCCACTGTTCAGGCTCCCTGGCTCTGTGGGGCCAGAGGCTATGCTCAACAATTGGGCGGGGCTGCTGGCTTGGCCCCCTGCCTGAGTGGGGCTGTAGGAGGGGCTCCGGGGCTGCCCAGGTTCCCCGGCCAGGCTTCCTGGACTGGCAGGACTGGAGGCTATGCTCAGCAGTTGAGCAAGACTGCAAATTTGCTTCCCTGCCCAGGCGGGGAGGCAGAACCGGTCCGTGGCCTGTTCCACGTGTTGACTGGGGACTCAAATCAGGTAGAACTGTACCCCGAGCTCCTAGGCCAGGAAGCACCACCTGCTCTGCGCTGCAGATGGGCAGAGCCGCTGCAAACAGAAACCGGCCAGCCAAGGTCTGAGCGCCGGTTGCTGTAAGCCCTGCCCTCTTCTCTCTCTCCCTCTGATCCCTAAAGGTTGAGCACCGCAGATTCCTCCAGTGATTCCTGCGAGGCAAGACCCTTGTGGGCCTCCCAGGAGGTGTCCTGCAACACTGAGGGAGCTGGATGTCCCCCCTGGGCTCTCTTTTCCCACAGGAGAAACCGTAGGCCCAGGGGGGCCCTCTTGGTACGGCGCTGTGCCAGCCTGGGGCAGGGGCCATGCGGTGTAGCCGCTCCTCAAACCCTTGTATGGGGTCCTTCCCGGTCTCTGCGGTCCGGGGCGGGGTGGGGGAGCGCGCTTCGGCCTCAGCCCCAGGTTCTGGGATTTTCACAAGGGTATCTTGTATGCGGGTAGTTGCTAGCTGGTCTTGTGAGGGGGACTGAAGTCAGGAATGACCTATGTCCCTATCTTAAGGACATCGCTTCAATAGCATCATTTTAATATTCCACGAATGTCACTTCTTTCTCATAGAATTAATGTTTTGATAATTTTACTAAGCAAAGCTGTATGTATTATTTTGTTTTACTTACCCAATAATCCGGTGAAATAAGATCACAATGTTATAAACTAGTGTGACCTCAATTAAATAATTTAAAAAAAGAAAAGATTCAACAGTATAGCTAAAAAAAAAAAAAAAAGAGGGGGCGGCCCGGTGGTGTAGGGGTTAAGTTCCTCCACAATCCGCTTTGGCTGCGGGTTCACATCCCGGCCGTGGACCCGTGCACCGCTTGTCAAGCCACGCTGTGGCCGGTCCCATATAAAGTGGAGGAAGATGGGCACAGATGTTAGCCCAGGGCCAATCTTCCTCAGCAAAAAGAGGAGGATTGGCAATGCATGTTAGCTCTGGGCTAATCTTCCTCACAAAAAAAAAAGATTGGAAATTTTCATTTCCAGTTTACAAATAAGAAATCTGAGACACAGAAACTACGCAGACTAGAATGTATTAATTTATTCATATATGGTTTAACTTTAAAAAATAATCTAGTTTTTTTATATAGATCTAGATCTGTATAGAGATATGTATAGATCACTACTAAAGTCCATAAATTTAGGCTTTATGTAATAAAGGTGAATTTTAAGGATATCCACCTATACAATAAGACAAGAAAAAGATGCAGTTTATCAATATTAGAATGTAGAAGACAAAATCATAATTATTTTCAGATTTATTCTTTCTCTTTCTAAAAATCCAAGTGAAAAAAAACGTTGAACTTATAATAAGTAAGTTCCAAAAGATGGCCAATAAAATAAATTTGCAAAAAATCAATAGCTTTTCCGTACACTAAAAAGTGTCACTTAGAAAATATGATGCAATATAAGATCCTATTCACAGTAATAACAAAAAAAAAGATTAAGACCTTGGAGTAAACTTTTTTAAATGTAGGACTAAATGTTAAAAAAAAGCAAAACTTTTCAGAGGGGCATAAAATAAAACAGGAATAAAGGCGAGTCATGGTTATCAAAGTAATGCGAATTAAACTGAGAGAACACTTACCTGGAAGAGATAACCGATCAACTCCTACTCATTAAAACTTGAGCTCCAATTTGCTTAGTTTATCAGCGGCAATTCACTTAGCAAAGTCGTAGGTAATGAGACATAGCACTAGCAAGCTTGTTGATGGGCGTGACGTCGGAAAAGATCAGAAGTGGGTGGACTCAGAAGGGATGCCACACACGGGACACGTTAACCTTTATGGTAAGTCTCTCCTAAGTAAATAACTTTCTTAATGGATTAAGACTTTTTTTTTTTTAAAACATTTTATTTATTCATTTTTTTCCCCCCAAAGCCCCAGTAGATAGTTGTACGTCATAGGTTCACATCCTTCTAGTTGCTGTACGTGGGACTCAGCCTCGCGTTGGACGGAGAAGTGGTGCCTTGGGGCGTGCCCGGGATCCGAACCCGGGCCGCCGGCATCAGAGCGCGCGCACTTAACCACCAAGCCACGGAGCCGGCCCTGGATTAAGACTTTTTGTGTTAAGCAATTTTCCAGGGAAACCCAAGAAAAAAATGAAAAATTGCAACTCTGGGTTGTAAGATAATTTTTGAGATATAGTTTTATGCTCACAATTGGGAAATCTTACTATCGCATATCGCGCTCAGCAGCTGCAGGACTGTTGTGGCTGTTGCTATAGAGTGAGTCGGTCTCATTACTGTATCAGCTCATTAAGTTTCTCTCCTAATTGCACTGCTGGACGAGGCTTTAATAAGCAACAGTGTGAACGTACCATCTACTCACACAGCAGCCCTCGGAGGGAGGGAGCATCGGAACTACAGGCTTGCTGTTTATCTCGGCTTTGAACAGCCACGAGTGCTATTTTTAACTCTAAAGTGAAAAAAAAGCAGTTCTATAGCTATGACGCCAACAATAGGCACCTACAGCTGTTACAATTTTTGTTAGTCTAGGAAAGACAAAAGACAGTTTCTTCGTTTTTAATCATTCTTGATGTTTAATTTCAAAAAGTTGTGACTTGTAGGCAATCTACTGAGGCTTGGAGGCCTGACATGCTCCACAGTTCCGATGAGAGCAGAGTCAGCACACTTTCTGTAAAGATCCAGAGAGCAACTAATTTTAGGCGCTGCTGGCCAGATGATCTCTATCACAACTCCTTGAATCTGCCATGATATCAGAAAAGCAGCCATACAAAGTAAGTAAACAAATGAGCATGACTGTGTTTCAATAAAACTTTATTTATGGTCACTGAAATTTCAATTTCATATAATTTACATGTGTCACATTCTTCTTTTGATTTTTTTCCCCAACCATTTAAAATGTAAAAACCGTGCTTGGTTCCTGAGCTGTATTAGGTGGGAACCCAGATTTGGCCCACAGGCCACAGTTTGCCAATCCCAGGATTATGGCATTCAATGATTACTTTTGACAAAAACTATTAAGGAGGCTGGGTGTTGTATAGCATAGCAGTCAGGAGCCGGGCACCAGCGTTAGACCAGCATTACTGCCTTGCTGTGCCCCCCTTACTAGTTGTGTGACCTTGGGTCAGTTATTTAAGTTACCCAACCTCAGGCTCCTCATCTGAAAGATGGGGATGTTAATAGCACTAAGTAACTTGTAGGATTGCTGTAAAGATTCAGTAAGCATGATACATGTAAGAAACAGCACAGAGCCTGGCACATAGGGAATTTTCATTAAATGGAAGCACTGGCTGCATGTTGAAATCAAGCTTGGATTGGAAGGAGACATAATGGAGCTCTTGTGGACCAAACCTGGGCTATGATGTCCACTGGGGCAAATGGTTACTGGAATAAATCAGTCCATTGTGTTCAGATTGTTTCATTAGAGTTGAGTATGCATCCTATACTATTTCCCACGTAGCTAGCTTTAGCTAGAGGACAGTTGATTTGAGGGAGCCTTGGAAACAGAGGATTCCACACACAGAGGAATCCATTGTGTGTGGATTCTGTTTGTCTTGTTATATTGATAAGCATTGTCTGGGCCTTACACACAAAAAGGGGTACACAAAAGAGTGTGAAGGTCGCATTTGCTGACTACAAGGACTCAAGGTCTCTTTCAAATGTTGCAGGCTCATCTGGCTGCCTAATCCCCCCTAGTGTTGTTGCACCATAGCTCTTGACCCACATCCTTGAAGCTAGGCTGGTCGTTGGAAGCTTTTGCCACTCTCAGAGCTGCAAAGCATGGGAGCTTAATCGTTCACATACACTCCAACTCATAGATGTGTGCATGTCCATTCAGGCACTCAACTGAAAAATAGTATAAAACCATCACCTCTAGTCTAAGAGGCCTGGACTGAGGGGGGCCTGTAAGGAGCTCTCGCCAATGTGATTTGCCAAGGAAAGCATCTCAAGGAAGGAGGTGTACAATAGAGTTTCAAGCAAAATAACTAAGCAAAGTAACTAAGTTTTAGAAACTCAAGCTCTCTGGGTCAGCCTTCACCTGCAGAATTGCTGGAATTCCCACCCCAAATCTCTCACTCAGGGTCCCAGGGGCTCGCTAGGATCTCCCGCCGCTCCTCATGAATGGCCTGGACTGCCCTTTTTTGGAAGCAGATTCATTTCTATTAGCAATTCAAGTTCATGGCAATTTGTGTCGTACAGAGTAGTTTTGGTAGCCTTTTAGTCTTTTTCCCTAAAGTTTTATGTTTTAACCGCGGATGTGCCACAGCTATTGCACTACAGTGGGCATGGGGCTCCTGTCTTCGGTGGGCACGTCTACCCTGGTGTACCTGCTTCTCCAGCACACTTCAGTTCAGCCCACACAAACACGAGGGCACTGTCTTGATATGAGTACAGCCATGTTTGGCCAGTCCATGAACCTACAGCCACCAGCACACAAACAAATATAAAGTGGCTTTCTGTGTGGTGGGAACTGGCCCTTCTCCCATAGAGATAGTTGCAATGTGTAAGATTACAAGACTCTTTGGACGTCATAGCCTGGGATGGACTGGCCATCCGTGACGGGCTGGGGCGATAACCCAGGAGCTCAATGCACGTACACAACTGATAACCATTTGTGCATGAGAACACCAAATGCTTACTCTGGAAATTACTCATACTATATAAGCTGCTGGAAACTGGGGCCTCATGAGAGTCTCACCTGTGGGGGGATGCCTTGCCCAGGACCTCCTTTGATGGGCACTCCCACCTAGCTGTGTCAGTTAAAGGGACTCTCCCCCGTGTAAGGGCGTGGATGTTGTAAGTACCTGGTCTGATGTTTCTCTTTTTCGATCAGTCTGACGTTTCTCTTTTTCAATCCGTCTGATGTTGTTTCCTCTTTTTATTGACTTATTTGGATGTTATAAATACCCAGTATATTTGTATATAGCTACCTCCTGTATTCTCCATATCTATTTGCTAACTTTCGCCTTTACCCTTCCCTATATAATAAAGTGTGCACTCAGTCCATTTGTTTGGGGTGGAAAGTTCCTTTTTACGTCTCCATTGAATCCATCGAACCTCTTAAATCAGGGACTAACTCCTGGACTTGCCTTGTATGCCATGCCCATGGCCACACCCACAGATAAACTGAGAGACCAACCGGGCTCTGCCTGAGAACCCCCGTCCCCACTCTCTGGACACTTACACCCTCCCACAGGACAGGCAGGAGGAGTGGTGCCTCCTGCCCTAGGCTCTGGGTCAAAGTACCTGCCGTGAATGCTGCTAAAATTATTTTGTGATTTTTATCCCCTAGTTTGGGGCAGACTGGTCAGTCAGCAAGTACAATGTTTGGTGACTTGATTTTCAGTGTATTGGCCTGAAAATACCCGGTTAAGTACCCGGTCCCCTCCTCCCACTTCTGTCATCTACCATTTCCTCTGTCACTCAGGTGCTGCTTCTCCTGTTAAAACTCTTCTCTTGATGTTGGTATCCTTCAAAGTCTTTTCTGTTCCACTCCAGTAGTCACCACATGGAGGCAAGGAAGAGTCCCCTTTCCAGCTGTCATATCCTTGTGATTAGCATTCAAATAACTCCCTTCAATGAGTGGTCTGCACTTGCAACTGTTGTGAAATAGCCATAATCCCTTGAAATACACACAACCTGAGAGGAATCGAAGATTGGCTTTTCTGATTTGCCCAGGTCTTCTGAGACCTGGTTTTTACCACTCTCAGAGTTTTGTATTACACATGTATAATGACTTTGAGCAACATTTCCTACTAGAGAAGTACCCCAAACCCAAAGGCATTCTCCACTTATTTCTGTTTGCAAATCTACTTATTTTTCTCCAGCCGTCATTATAGAGTGTTTCAACAAGTATCTGGAATTAAAGAAACTGACTTGTAAATGTATACGTAAGTCAGAAGACAGATTCACTACAGGCAAGCGTGAACGTGTGTGTATGCTGTGTAAAAGGCAGAATGCAGACATAGGGAAAAGGCGATCATTTTAAATCAGGCCTCGAAATATTTCACAGAAAATGAATTTTGAAGTTATTGACATGTCATTAAACCAATAAGGGGGCCAAAGCATCTAACTCAAGGATCAGCAAACTTTTTCAGTAAAGGGCCAGCTAGTAAATATTTTAGAGTTTGCAGGCCACACAGTCTCTGTCCCAACTACTCTACTGTGCTATTGTAGCAAGAAAGCAGCCATAGACAATACATCAAGGAAGAAGCTAGGTGGTGTTACAATAAAACTTTATTTACAAAAACAGGTGGTAGGCCAGATTTGGCTCCAGGCCATACTTGGCTGATGTCTGATCTATTTGATTTCATAGAAAGCAGAAGATATTTGTTTTCTGCCACAAACTGAAAAATGTATACCTTCTATATCCACCTAGTCTTAAATTTGATCAGTATACTGTGCCATCCTTGTGTCTTTAAATATAATTTTTTAAAATAACTCAGCCAGTTGTACTATTTTGAAATTGCCAAGTTTGCTTTGATTTTACTGGACATGCAATCCTTCCATTTCTGAGAACTGCCAACATCCCTGAGACGAATTCTTTAATTACGACATCAATAATAAAACAGTTACTAAATCCTCACTTGGAAAATGCAGCAATGTCTTTAAGGAAACTTAGCTGAGGTAAGTTTCCATATTAGAAAGAGTAAACCTTAATTGCAGCATTGATAATGGTACTATTTATTTAGCACTTATGTGATTGGCTCTGCTAAACCTTTGTACCTTAAAAGAGATGGGTGTTATTATCCCCATTATAAATTTGAGGGAACTCAGTCTCCAAGGTTTCAAGCCATGTGCATAGTGTCCAGATATGTCTGAACCCAAAGCCCATGCTCTTAAAGATCATGTGGGTTGTGGAGTTGGTTTTGGGAGCCCAGGAGCAAGCAAATCAACAGCTCCTCACCTCACTTTCTGAATAAGGAAGTAAAGGGTTGTTCCCATTGGTCTTTAACATTCCTTCAAATATCCTTGTTTGAAATAATATTCAGTCCTTCGAAAAAATATACCTTGACCATGTGCCAGACACTGCTAAATTCTGTTGACACAGATATTTTTCTATGGAGTTTGCTTTCTAGAAATAAGAAACTGACTTTCTTTTTCACGTGTGAGAGGAAGATCAGTGCTAAGATAACATCTGTTGCCAATCCTCCTCTTTTTGCTGAGGAAGATTGGCCCATGGCTAACATCCATGCCCACCTTCCTCTACTTTATATGGGGTGCCGCCACAGCATGGCTTGATAAGCGATGCGTTGGTCCGTGCCCGGGATCCGAACCTGCGAACCCCTGGCTGCCAAAGCGGAGCACGGACACTTAACCACTACACCACTGGGCTGGCCCCCTGAATTTCTTACAGAGCACAGGATATACTTTACTACTCAGAAGAAAAAAACAATTGCTATAAGGACAAAGATATTCTTACTAAAACGTGGCATGGACCACAAGGTTTAGAATATAACGCAACTTCTGTATGTAGTAATGGAGCTAATGAAAATAAATCACCTAAAATTTGCATGGGGGATTTCATTTAAAAGGAAAAAGCTGTAGAAGACCTGAAAATATTTAATTTAAATGTGAGAGTTGGAAACAAACTTCCAGCTAATGACAAAAATGAGCCTGACTAGAAGAGTTCGTACGCAGGAAACAATAAAACGTAGTTATTTATGCTAGAGCCAATCCATGCAGGAGTTTTACGGTGATAAGCAACGGAAACCAAATGTGGAAATGTAAACCAAAGAGAATTTATTAGAACAGTATGGGGCCAAAAGTTGGAAGGCTCCCAAAATTAAAGGAAAACTGATACACTAGACTTGGAAACCAAGGATGCAGAAAGGCTAGCAATCATCTTATATCTGGAACTACCCAGTTCAAGATGCCAACAACATTTTCTTCTCTCTTTTTATCAATTGTTGAAATTAAAATCCTGCGAAGGAGCATGTCCCTCTCCTATGCCAAGAAAAGAAAGCACTTTTCCCACACTAGCTTCCCTAGAAAGAGGCAACCCTTAGGATTATCCTACTACCAAGACTACATAGAAATGGGGAGAGAGGATCATCAAAAGCAAATGACAACAGAAAGGGCAGGCAAAAAATAAAATGTCCTTTACTAAGAATATTCCCTAAAATGATTAATTTATAAATGAGTTGATGCCCAATTCTTATATGATACAGATAAATGCCAGAGATTATTGTCAAATTATAACCAGCCTATTTCATTTGGCCAAATCTGATCTTACATAATTAGCTTTCCTGTTTCCAAATTATTGCTAAAATACAAATTGGATTCCTAATTTCCCTATCCCAAACATTAGTGAGATATAATTATGTACTATTAAACACCTGCTAAATTAAAATGAAGTGGGTGGGAGAAACAAGGAATATGGAGTAGTTGAATATTGCTGTTGTGGGGATGTGAAACTGATTTTCATTATACTAAGACCCCAGCCAGAGGTGGCTGTCTATGCCTCTATTCCAGAAAAGCGAGCAATTGGAAGGATGTGATGTAGTATCAGGTATTTTTTTCTATCCACTGCATGTGCCTTTCTAATTGAGCTCAGGAAGTCCAATGAGTTTAGTGGCATGCAAGTGAGGAATATTTGATGATTAATCAAGAACTTTTTGACTGCTCCTGCCTCTAGGTAAAAATCTTCCATTCCTTCAACATTTTATGAATGCCTACTGTGTGTCAGGGGCTAGGCTAACCTTGGGTGTTACAGAAATGCAAACATCATGGTTTCAATACTAGAGAAGAGTTTAGTCTAGTTGGAGAAACAGACAATATCCTAAGTGCTAGGATGGAAGCACAAGCTAAGTATGTATTAGGTGCTATGGAAGCGTAGAATAGGTGCGTGACTCAACTTGGGACTCCAACACAGATTTCCTGGAAGATGAAGCATCATCCTCTCTCACCAAAAATAAAGCACAGTGGTTTTCAAAATATGGTCCTCTGACCGGCAACTTAAGCCTCACCTGGGAACTTGTCATACATGCAGTGTCTGGGGTCCCTCTCCAGACCTACTGAATCAGAAACTCTGGACATGGAGCCCAGCAATCTGTGTTCTAATAAGCCCTGCAGTGAGTGATTCCGATGTGCTTTAAGCTTAAGAGCCATCGATACACAAATGGCTAAGAGTACAGACTTTCCTGTTAGACCAGCGGTTCTCAATTCTGGCTGCATGTTAGAATCTCCCCGGGGAAATTTTAAAGTTTTTGATGCTAAGACTAAATCAGCTAAATCAACTCTCAAGTACTGGGGCGTGGGCCTCTCTATATATGTATGCACATGAATACATATTTTAAAAAAATCCCAAGTGATTTGAGCGCTAGACCAAAGTTTGCTAAATTCAACCTTCAACGATTGATTGCTTTCTAAGTGACAAAGCAGTAGGTTGAAAGCAGGAGAGATGAACAAGGAAAAGAAAGAAAGAAGACAAATAATATGTTTTTTGAATATTGTATGCCAGACACTGCACAAGGGGCTAGAGATACAAAGAAACTATAAAAGGAGAGAATGAAGAAAAGGAAAAAGGAGGAGGGGACAAGGGAAGCAGAGTTAGTGAACTGTGTGCTGGACATGAGACAGATATTATTAGCTCATCCAGTTCTCATGACAACCCTTCCAAGAGGTTGATATGACTCATTCTAAAGATGAGAAAATTGAGATTCAGAAATAATAACTGATTTCTCAAGGCCCTGAGACAAGTAGGTAGCAGAGTGGATAGTTGAACCCTAAGTTGTTTACCCTCTAGTTCCTGGGCTCTTTCTTTGGTTACAGAAAGGTGGTGTAGCACAGTGGACAGACATGTGGGCTCAAGCCAGACTCCCTGCTATCAAATCCCAGCTCTTTCACTTTTGAACTGTGCAGCCATCAGCAAATTATTTAGCCTTTCTCTGCCTCAGTTTCCTTCTCTGTAAACTGGGGACACTAATGGCACATAGATGGTTATAAGATGAGATGAGTTGACAGAAATAAAGCTCTTAGAAAAGCATCTGGGCCATAGTTAAGTGCTGATGCATTTGCTAGCATAATAAACATCATAAAAATAAAATCACAGGACTGTTACAACAGGCCCCTGTTGTCATAAAAATCACTCAACAAAACAAGAGATATAAATGTAAACAAATAATTTGACTACAAAGTGACTGTATTAACAAACGTATGAAAGACTTCAGAGGAGGTAACAATTGTATATATTGACATTAAAATTTAAAGTATATCTCTTGTCCTGGAAATCCCACTTTTGTGAATCTTTTCTACAGAAATGAGAAAACTTCAGTGCAAACAAAAGCACAAATGTGTTTCTTGCACCTTGCTTTGGGGGTGACCAAATTAAAAAGAAGAATCAGGGGCCGGCCCGGTGGCGCAAGCGGTTAAGTGCGCGCGCTCCGCTGTGGCGGCCTGGGGTTCGCTGGTTCGGATCCCGGGCGCGCACCGACGCACTGCTTGGCAAGCCATGTTGTGGCGGCGTCCCATATAAAGTGGAGGAAGATGGGCACAGATGTTAGCCCAGGGCCGTCTTCCTCAGCAAAAAAAAGAGGAGGATTGGCGGATGTTAGCACAGGGCTGATCTCCTCACAAAAAAAAAAAAAAAAAAAAAGAAGAATCAGAGGAAAAAGAGGAGGAGGAGGGGAAGAGAAAGAAGAAAAGAGGAGAAAAATCACTGGGGAAGAAAAAATAACCTGAATGTCCGCCAATTATGAGACAGTTAAATGAAGTATGGTATATCCGTAAATAGAATATTATACAGTTGTTTAAAAAGTTAGATTTCTCCATATATGCTCAAGCATATATAAGGGATATCCATAATATTACTAAACCAAAAAAGAATAAACAAGATGCAGTGTACGTTATGTAGTATGATTCCAATCAGAAAATAAACAAAAAAGCTTACATAGGTTTATGTAAGTTTACACAAGCATAAAACACGGTGGGGAAGGTTCTATACCAATTTTGTTCACATTGCTTCAGGGTTTAGAATTAGATGAGTAGATGGGGGTTGCTAATTTTTTATTCATTTGTTTTTGTTTTTATTTTTGTTTGTTAAATAAATCAGGAAGAAATTGTGTTTGAGATAGTACCAAAACTTTGATATGTTTAGCTCTATGTCTCTCCCATCAAATTAAGAAGTTCTGGAGGGCAGGAGTCCCCATACATTCATCTTTCAGCCTCCAGGCATGGCGCAGATGGAGGCACACTGATAATGAGAAATCCTGCGTGCTGTGTTGAGCTGCCCTGTTGAGAAATCTCTGAGCAAAGGGCTGATGTGTTGCATGAAGGGAGAGGGGCTTCTTGGTCATTGCCACCACAGCCAATAGATTTAGCTTCATTTTCTACTTCAGGGTCTTTGAGACCTAATGGTGAGGGAAAAAAATCAGTATAGTCTTGATAATTTAGATTTTGTATGTGACTACCTTGGGGCAAACTAATCCAACTTTTTGTGCTGTGAGGTCTTCATCTGCAAAACATGATGATTTGGGTCAAGTTAGCCAATCAGTCCTGTCCTTTCTCCACCCAAGGAAATTATGGAGATAAATGAAGTTAAAACGTGAATGTTCTTGGATTCCTTAGAAATAAATACATGCAAATTACACAGGTTGCAAATAATGTGCTATGATTGAATAAATCAACTGTTGTTATTCTACTGAAATCAGAGTTCAGGAACATCCAACTGTATATTTCCTTGAATCTTCCCGCTACAAAAACATTTTTCAGTACATATGTTTTGGCAAAAATGTGCTTGCAGTCTTGATCGTGGTCACCTGATGATTTGATCAGTAATCAACTAGAGTGAAGGTGATGTGAGTAACTTATCACGGGGCAATGAAGCATGCTTAGAATTTATTGCCTTATGTCCTAGCAAATGTGAAATATTGGCAAGCTCCTTCTGTAACACCTTGAAATCATTTCAGAGGTACTAGATTAGTCAGCTTCACTTAGCAAGCAGGCAGTGTTGATCATTTGTCATTTGTAGGTGGACTTTTTCTTCCATTTTCTTCATTGTCCTGAGAATGTGGGTGATTTAAGGAGAGACGAGCTTGTGGATTCACTTTCACCCTCACAGACTCTGTGCCTTGTCCACAACTGAGATCCAGAAGACTTTGTGGAAAGCAATCAGATTTCATTTGCCACAGATGGTGCTGTGGCCCCGCTGGCAAAAAGTTGCCTCTCCTATCTGTGTGCTCAATCAATATTCCAATCTGGTCTTCTGGCAAAGAAGAACCTGCAGCAGAAATTCAGCAAAAAGAATGCAAATAAAATAAATAGAATTGAATATGGACTGGATCCATTGGAAACTACCACTTCTAGACTTATGTTTTTCTTTTGAACGTCCACCAAGAATGCAGTAGAGAAGGAAAATAGACCATGTCCTGTTAGATCTCTCTTACAGGACTAGATCTTTCTAAAAAGACTAAGTTCTTAATGGATCTTCCTGAAAAGTCCCCTGGCTTTGGATGAACACCATGAAAATCCTTGCATGGAGCACTTAATGTGAGAATTGTCTAGCTTATTCCTGGATTCCCAAAGTTGGGTGAGTGATAATCAGACAACCATATTATATATTTGTCAGTATGCTGGCAGTTCCAAAAGACAAAAATCTGACTCAAACTGTCTTCAGGAAGAAATAATTTATTGGCTGATGTAGCAGCAACATTCAATGTAATCTTCAGGCATGGCTGAATCCACATGCTCAGACTTTGTCATTTGGGATCTACCTGTATCTCTTCTCTTTGCTTTCTTCTATTTTGGCTTTAGTCAGCTCTTGATTCATTGTAGCAAATGGCCTCCAGCAGTTCTAGATATGCACTCTATTAGAATAGCAATCTCTATTAGAGGTTAGGGGTTGCTATTGAGGTTATAAAGAGAATTTCTTTTTTATAATGATTTCATCAAAATCTTAAGGTTGAGTCTTATTCGTCTAGCTTGTGTACATTCCTGAACCACACATGGTATCCAGGTGGAAGAAATGCTCTGATCGCTCATGCCTTAGTCGTATGATTCCTGCTGGAGCAAAGCGAGTAGATTCAATCCTACCTAAATGACTAAATTAAGGAGGGTTTCATTACAAAGGACAAAAGATGAGCTATGTCTAAAAAAACAGAGAATGGATGATGGGAAGTAAAAATAAATCAACCAGTGAACAAAAATGTCTGTCTCTTGGGGATGAAGATGGGAGGACGACTGACATCAAAAATAACTCACATCCCCAGTGTTTTCTTTAGTGGGGTCTCTAGTGGAGGAATCAAACTGTGACCACCCTATCAAGCCTTGGGAGAGAGCATTATTAAGCCACTTTACCTTCTCTTACTGTCTCCTATTCAACGCCTTCCCTCAGAAGAGGTTCATGCAACTCAACTCAGCATGTGCCTTACATTGAAATCATTACAAGCTCCTTGCGTTTTATTCTTGATGACAAAATTGAAAGGTATCAGTGACCCCAATATTCTAAAGGAAAAAAGAAGTTCCAGGGTTCACATAAAGCATTTTGAAACTGGAAAGGATTGTTTCAAGAGAGCTTGAATGTAAGAGCGCTTACATTTTTAAACAGCAAATTAAAAAGAGGAGAAATGCTTGTATTAAATTTTAATGTTAGGGAAATGGGCTGTCAGGAGGTATAGGCTGTACAGCCTGTAAAGTAATGTGAGTGCATTCAGACTTTAAATTCTTCCTAAATGCCATGGGAACCATTTTACACTAGTCACATCTGAACTAAAGAGGGAGATAGTTTAAGTTCCAGGAGGAAAACTGTAGCTAGAAGTCATGCCTCCCCCACTCCCATATGAGCTCTATATTATACTTGTGAACCTTAGAAACCAAAGGGTTTATTCTAAAGCCGAAAGATTTGTGTCCGAGCCACGGAGTTGGAATTTTAATTCTCTCTCTTGGAAGATGAATACAAAAGTACGAGAGGTTTGAGAAAGATGAAAAGACCAAATGAGTATCAAAGAAGAAGGTGACCCTAAAATCTAATACCATGGCTCATCTTCTAATTAAATAAGGAGCCAGACATAGGCCTATTGTCAATGAAGACATTTCAAAAGAGAGATGATTCTCCTTCAAAGCAGGGTAGATTTTAAGATAGATAGTCCCTATAATCTATGTGCTACAGTTCCTCTGGTAATCTTAAAGGGAGACCTATAGAAAAATGACCCCTTCAGTATTCTCATAGCACTTCGTCCATACCCCTATCATAGAAATTCATTCATTCATTCATTCACTCACTCACTCATTTAAGAAATATTTATTGAGTATCAACTATAATCCAGGCATAATGGACTCATCAAGGAACAAGACAGTCAAAGCCAGTGCTCTCCTGGAGCTGACAGCCTGAGACTCAAATAAAAATCAAGGAAACAAGCAAATACACAAAATAATTATGGGACAACTGATGCAATCTCTTCTATTATTTACAAAATGAAAAGAGGAGGTTCTGGTCTAGATTTTGAGTGACATAATCAAATGTGAATTGTGGACCACGATTTGAGCCAAGTTTTAACATATCAGTTGAAAACGATGACTCTGAAACAATTGGGGAAATGTGAATACGGCCTAGGTGTTAGAAGATATTAAGGAAATACTTTTGTGTGTGTCTCTGTGTGTATATTGCAGTTATGTAGGAGAATGTCCTTAGTTTTTTGAGATTCATACTGAAATGCCTAGGGTAAAATGTCAAATAGTGGCAAGTTTAAAAGTAATAATAAAATAAAATAACAGTTAAAAAGTAAATAAAGAAAATATGGTAAAATATTAGATATTGTTAAATCTTGTTGACAGGTATATAGGGCTCCATTAGAATATTCTCATTACTTTTCTGTTTGCTTGAATGTTTTCATAATAAACATACAAATTCTGTTTATTATGCCACGTCAGACAGAAGCAGGGGCCTGAGACAAAGAAATGGAGTTGGCCATCTTGAGACAGAGTGGTCGGGAAAGATGTCTCTAGAAGGTGACTTTTAACATGAGACTTGATGGAAGAGAATGAGTTGGCCACATTAGGAGCAGGAAAGTATTTCTGAAAAAGGAAACAGCATGTTCAAAGACCGTGATGACATGATCCTGTATGGTGATCATCCTAAGGAATCCACTAAATAACTGTTAGAACTAGTAAACAAGTTCAGCAAGGTCCTCAGCAGGGGACAGGATCAATACACAAAAATAAATTACATTTCTATACGCGAGCAACAAAAAATCCAAAGAGGAAATTAAGAAAACAATTTCTTTTACAACAGCATCAAAAAGAATAAAATATTTAGGAATTAATTTGACAAAAGAAATGTAAAACTTATACTCTGAAAACTATAAAATATTTCTGTAAGAAAATTAAAAAGACCTAATAAATGGAAAGACATCTCTTGTTCACGAATTGGAAGACAGAATATTGTTAAGATGGCAATATCCCTGAAATTAATCTACAGACTCAGTGCAATCACAATAAAAGTCTCAGCAGCTTCTTTGCAGAAATTGAAAAGCTGATCTCAAAATTTATATGGAAATTCAAGAGACATAGAATAACCAAAACAATCTTGAAAAAGAGCAAAGTTGAAAGACTCACACTTTCTGATTTCAAAAGTTGCCGTAAAGCTATAGTAAACAAGACAACGTGGTACTGGTATAAGGATAGTCGTGTAGATCAATGGAATAGAATTGCGAGTCCACACATAAACTCTCACATTTACAGTCAGCTGATTTTCAACCAGAGTGCCAAGACAAGTAAATGGGGAATAATAATGTTTTCAGTAAATGGTGGTGGGACAACTGGATATCCACAAGCAAAGAATAAAGTTGGACTCCTACCTCACACCATACACAGAAATTAACTTAAAATGGATCATAGACCTAAATGTAAGAGACAAAACTTTTAGAAGAAAATAGAGGAGTAAATCTTCATTACCTTGGCTTAAGCAAATCTTCTTAAATATGACAGCAAAAATACAAGCATTGAAAGAAAAAAATGAATACATTGGACTTCGTCAAAATTAATAACCTTCATGCTTCGAAGAATATCATCAAGAAAAATAAAATATAACCTGCACAGTGGGAGAAATGGGAGAAAATTATATATCTAATAGGGGACTTACATCTAGAATATACAAAGAACTCTTACGACTCAATAATAAAAAGACAAATAGCCCAATTAAAAAAATGGGCAAAATATCTAATATGGACATTTCTTCAAAGATATACAAACAATCAATAAGCACATGAAAAGATGCCCAACATCATTAGCCATCAGAGAAAAGCAGATAAAAACTACAATGAGATATCACTTCACACCCACTAGAATGGCAAGAATCAAAGAGACAGGCAATGAGCATTGGCAATGATACGGAGAAATTGGAACCCTAATACACTGCTAGTGGGAATGTAAAATGCTGCAATCACTTTGGGAAAGTCTGGAGGTTCCTCAAAACGTTAAACATAAAGATAACATATAACCCAGCAATTCTATATACTGCACAGAGAAATGAAAACTAATGTCCACACAAAAACAGATGTTTACACCAAATGTCCGTAGCAGCATTAATCATAACAGCCAAAAAGTGGAAAAAAGTGAAATGTCCATCAACAGATGAATGGATAAATAAAATGTGGTATATCCATACAAGGAATATTATTCAGCTGTGAAAAGGAGTGAAACACTGCTATAATGTGGATTAATCTTAAAAATATCATACTAAGTGAAAGAAGCCAATCAAAGAAGATCACATATTTATGATCCCATGTATATGAAAAATGTTCAAAACAGGCAAATCTATAGAGGCAGAAATTAGATTAGTGGTTTCTTAGAGGCTGGGGAGGTTGAGGGAAAATGGAGAGTGGCTGCTAATGGGTATGAGGTTTCTTTTTGCAGTGATGAAAATGTTCAATGGTATAAACCATTTAACTGTATACTTTAAGTGGCTGAATTTTATGGTATGTGAATTATATCTCAATAAAACTATTACATTAACAAAACCTGCAACAGTTATAGCAAAATGTTAATGTTTGTTAAATCTGGGTTTGTGGTATGCTACACTGGTTCTTGATTATATTTTTCTGAATGTTTGTACTATTTCTAATAGAATTATAAAAGAAACTTGGCAGAGATAAGACTGAGTACGGCCTTATAAGCCATAGTATTGGTATTGGGCTTTATTCCAAGAGGAGACAGTATCGACAGTTGATTGGCCAAAGAATGATATAACTTGATTTGCATTTTAAGAAAATCACCCTTGTTGCTCTGGCAGTGTTAAAATAGATTATCACAGAAGAGGGGTTTGGCGTAGGAAGAAGAGAAGACAGAAGTCAGGTTGCCCAGATGAGAGGTTATACTGGCTTGAACCAGGCGGCAGCAGTGACGGAGAGGAACGGAGAGCCATGCTCCTGTTACAGAATAACGACCTGTCTACAGGCTGAGTGCCTAGGAGGCTGGTGTGCAGCCGTCTCTGATCAACAGAGCCTGAGATACTCAAAAGTCATCTCTTAGGAATTATTTCTAATTCATAAACGGGACTTTGAATAATTCAGTAGCATTTGATACTAAGTACAAGGCGCTCAAACAGAACTTAAAAACCTTCCCCTCACCTCTTTTGAGAGACTTCTCTTATTCCATTCTTCAGTTTGATATGAAAACTATTACTTAATGTTCTTCAACTCCAGAATATCCTACTACTAACCCACTAGTCCACAGGAGTGACTTCTAGCCATATCGCCATTTTGCATTCAGCTGAACTCATGAATAAGGTCAAATGGTTGCTGTGTCATTCCTGAAACGTTAAATTCAGAGGGCAAGAATATTATTTGGATTGGATCTTGTCTCTCTTGCTTCTAGTAGTTTTGGGGGCACACTCTGTGGGGGTCAGGGATGTACATCATGTTACCTGGGGGGCCTTTTTAAGCCATCCCAGGTGCCACTGACTCACAGTGGATTTTGATGTAGGTCCGTCCTGGGAGGGTAAACTTCTCTTGCCATTGCCTAACGAGCCTTTGTAAGTGGTGGGAGAGGGTTACATCGCTCATGTCTGTTAATATGGGGAAAAAAATGTCACTCTATTCATTTCAGAGTCAAGTACACGTCCTGGAAAAATGAATGATTGTGACTGAACAGGTGACTGAGGGCTGTGAAATGGAGCTTATGGCTGAACAAAGTTAACTGGTAGATTCAACTTTGCATAAGCGTTGTATTAGTTTTCTCTTGCTGCTGTAACAAATGACTATCAACTTAGTAGCTTTAAACAACACAAATTTACTATCTTACAGTTCTGCAGGTCCGAAGTCCAAAATGGGTCTCACCAGGCTAAATCAAAGTATTGGCAAGGCTGCATTCCTTCTGGAAGCTCTAAGGGAGAATCTTTTTCCTTGCCTTTTCCAGCTTCTCTGCAGGCTGCCTGCATTCCTGGGCTCATGGCCTCCTTCCTTCCTCAAAGCCACCAATGGCCAATGGCCATTCAAGTCTTTCTCACAATGCATCACTCTGACACAGACTCTCTTGCCTCCCTCTTTCACTTATAAACACCTTGTGATTCCATTGGTGCACCTGATAATCCAGGATCATCTCCCCACCTCAAGGTCTGCTGATTAGCAACCTTAATTCCACCTGCAACGTTAATTCTCCTTTGCCATGTAACACATAACGTAGTCACAGGTGCTGTTCATTGGGACATGGACATCTTCAGGGGGAGATTATTCTGACTGCCACAGGGGTTAAGAATGGGTTCTGGGGCCAGAACATCTCAGTTCAAATCCAAGTTCTGCTGCTTCCTTGGTTGTGTGAATTTGGGCTAAACAGTTCCTTATCTGTCAAATGGAGGATAATTATACCTACCTCAGAGGTTGTTGTGAAGATCAAATGAAAATCATATGTATGTGTATATGTGTATATATTTATTTATATATACATGAATATACATTTATATGATATATACATTTACATATATGTAAATCGTATATTTGTGTGCATACATACACATATTGATTTAAATAGTTATTGTATCCATTGTGCTAGCACTTGGATGTTACATACCAAAATCGATATACGTCCAATGATGTTATCCTAATTTATTGTGGCTCAATCATACATATTCTTTAAAGAAGAAAAGTAAGCACCGTCATCACCAACTCACAAATATCATTTATTTTCTTTTTCCAAATTGTGCTCCGCCTTGAATTCATTCTTTACTTAGGAATGATACTAATTAAGCACAAAAGCAATCCACATCCTGCCGCAAAATGTTCATACATTTCCTAAACCATCTTTGTGCCAATATCACTTTTTTCCATTTTCTTTCACGCTGTGGCTGCGCTCTTAAGCAGTTAAACACTTTGGTACTGGCTATGGCTTATGGTCAACCCTCAGCAGTGGATCTGAAAGATGGTGTTGCATCCTGGCAAGGCTTAAATCTCTATTCAGGTCCCTTGAGTTACTTGCACACGCAGGAAGAGAAGAAAGTGAAATAGAAAAATGTTGTGTCTGTGCATCAAGTCCTGGTACAACCTCTGACTAGGAAGAGAATTCACTTGTCAGAAATTCTTTATCCCATCCCAAAATACCTCACTTTCACCCCAATCATAGCACACTTTTCAGGGATAAGTGCTACTAATATTTAGGGATATGTTTTTCTATACTTTTTTCCATGCACACAAATTTCATTTATTTTTGTTTTGTTTCTTTTGCTTATTTTGTTTAAGTAGAATTATAACATATATTACTATTCAGCTTGTTTCACTCCAAAATATATTTACTAAATAGATGATGGCATTATTCTATGTGAGATCTGGATCTTTCCTTTTAGAGGCCAATTCATTACATGTATCTTCTTTATTGTGGGCACTTAGATTGCCTCCAAGATTTTACTCTTATTGTAAAAACTACTGCAATGAATGATCTGGCATATTTTTGCACACCTCTGTGCTTTTATAGGATGAAGTCCTAGGAAAAAAATGGTCTATAAGGTCGTAAGTTACTCTACTGCATTCTAGTACTAGTTCTAAGTAATATTAAAAAAAAAAAAAAGATAAAAGACACCAAAAAATTTAATTTCTTAATGAAAGTCTCTTTCCCCTCTTTTCTCCTTCTTTTCTATTTTCTCCCCTATGTATCTAGAAATCTTTGAGTGTGTATTATAATCCAACACCAAGGTGGGATTCCTAACACTGCAGATTGTGCTGTTTGGTTTGCCTGCCAACACTGATAAAATTATGTGGCTAATGATCAAATCAACTTCCCCTTAAATTTGAGTCCCGTAAACCCAAACACAATCTATAAGCTGTTAGAAATCTTAGTCGTTCATCTAATCTGAGAGTCACAAAATTGTTTAGTAAAGGACCAAATAGCAAATATTTTTGGCTTTGTGGGCCAGTCTGTGTCCCAACTACTCAACTTGGCCACTGTAGCACAAAAGTGGCCATGGATAATACATATACAAATGAGTGTGGCTGTGTTCCAATAAAACTTTATTTACAAGACAGGACAGTGCGTAGACTTTGAAATTATACAGAGGCAGGAATTTCCTAGCTTTCCTCTTGAGTATTCAATATCTAACAAAACAGTCTATTAGGAAGCGCCCAGTCACTTGAGGTTATGCCTTCCTGTATCTCTAGCTTTTCATTTGAAATGTTACTGAAGTGAAGTCTGTCCTAAGGTTCATGTCCAGGGATTACGGTAGCAGCAGTAGGTGGAGGGCTTTCTGGTAAGTCCAACGATGTTTTCTTTTAGAAAAAATAGAGTGGAGTAATGTAATTGTTAAAAGCATAGTATTGATGGTCACACTGGCCTAGGTTCCAATCCCTTCCCTTCTGCTTACTCTCTGAAACTCAGTTTCCTCATCTGTAAATGGGATAATAATTATACCTAACTCAGAGTCGTTGCAAGGTTTAAATAAAGTAAGGAATTATGAGAAAATAGTAAGCATTCAATGATTGTTAGCTGTTACTACTCCTAATAGAGTTCTTGGCAAGGTTCATGTTACTGCATTTAATTTTCTCAATAATCTATGAATATATCATTATTCTCAGAGGTTCTGCCATATGCAAGACGTTATCCTAAGTACTATAGGAAATGAAAACATGAAAGACAGGCTCTGTTTTCAAGGACCTAGGTGGAGTGGCAAGGAATTCACATCATGGGGAATCAGGAACCAAACTAATATAAGCATAGGACACTAAGTTTGAAAAAGGAAATAAGCCAAGATAGTTAGGGCAGGCTGCCTGTAGGAGGCGAGTCTTGGTGTGGGCCTTTGATGATGGAGTTTGAATTTCAGTACAGAATAGATAGGATTTCATGTTAAGTTTAGGGGAAAGAGAATCTCAGAGAGATGGATTAATTTATACATTGTACTTTCATTAACTGCCACTCTGGTTTTAAAGACCAACAGCAGAACACCTGGCAAACAGTAGGTGCTCAGCAGAGTGTGTGGAATGAATGACTGCATGAAGACAGATAATATCCTTGGACCACTGCAGCTTTTCCTCATCAGAGTTCTGTACTTTATTCAGCAAAACACTTTCCTAAATAAATTATTAAATCCAAGTATATTCAAAAGCTGAATAAAAAGTAGGAACAGTATTATATTATTGAATGTCAATGTTAGAAAAAATTGAATAATGAAGTTTGCATTTTCAAGATGGATTATGTGAATATCAAACCAAAATATGATTATCACATCTAAATAAAGGTCCTAATTTCATAATAAATCTTTGCATATTGCCTTTATTCACTTATTTGATTCTAAATCCTTTTTGGAACAAAACAGAGCATGAGTAATTAAAGATATTTCATGCAACAAAGCTTTATTGGGCAACTATGTGCCAAATACCCTGTTAAGATCTGGAGATTAAAAAAAAGATAAGACATAATCCCTGTCCTCAAATTTTTCATAATTTTAGCATATTTTTTAATTCCATAGTGATTAATAGCTCTATCACTTACTAGTTATGTTACCTTGGGCAAGTTAGTTAACATCTTTGTGCCTGTTTCTGTGTGTGTGTGTGTGTGTATACGTTTATTATGGAAAATTTATTATGGAAAATTTCAAACATACACAAAAGTACAGAGAAGAGTATAACAAACCCCCCATGCATCTATCAACCAGATTCAGCAATTTTCAACCCACGGTCAAACGTGTTTTTTGTCTAAATATTCTCCTTCTCCTCCTTGCCCCTCAACTAATGGATTATTTTGATTATTTTTATTTTTTTTTATTCTGTTTTTTGTGGGGAAGATCAGCCCTGAGCTAACATTCATGCCAATCCTCCTCTTTTTTGCTGAGGAAGACTGGCCCTGGGCTAGCATCTGTGCCCATCTTCCTCCACTTTATATGGGACACCACTACAGCATGGCCTGACAAGTGGTGTGTGGGTGCATGGCCCGGATCCGAACCGG
Organism: Diceros bicornis minor; assembly: GCF_020826845.1. Lineage (NCBI taxonomy): Eukaryota > Metazoa > Chordata > Mammalia > Perissodactyla > Rhinocerotidae > Diceros > Diceros bicornis. The sequence continues at coordinate 8,466,814 of NC_080758.1, read as the reverse complement.
GGCCGCCAGCAGTGGAGCACGCACACTTAACCGCTACGCCATGGGGCCAGCCCTACTGGATTATTTTTAAACCAGTGCTGGATATCATATTATTTTCATCTGTCAGCATTTCCTTAGGCACTTCTAAATTTTAATGTAACCATAACACCATGGTCAGACACAAAAAAATAAAATAATTATAAAAAAATTAAAAAACAACAAAAAAATAATACTTTAATTTTATAAACTATATAGTCAGTGTTCAAATTTTCCTGATTTTATCATACACATTTGCTTTTTAGATACTTTTCTTTTTATAAATCAAGATACAAACAAAGTCCACACATTGCCTTTGATTGATATGACTTTTTTTTTTGCTGAGGAAGCTTAGCCCTGAGCTAACGTCTGTTGCCAATCTTCCTCTTTTTTTGTTTGAGGAGGATTGCCCTGAGCTAACATCTGTGCCAATCTTCCCCTATTTTATATGTGGGTCACCGTCACAGTGTGGCTGATGAGTGGTGTAGGCCCAGGGGATCTGGGCCGTAAACCCAGGCTGCCAAAGCAGAGCACACCAAACTTAACCACTAGGCCACAGGGCTGGCCCCTTGTAAATCTCTTTTAATGTGAAAGTTCATCTCCCTCTTCCTCGCTTCCTTTGCCATTTACTCGTTGGAGAAACTAGATTGTTCTGTAAAATTGCCGTTGTGGATTTTGTTGATTGCACCCTCTGGTATCATTGAAGTCACTCTGTCGGTTGATATTTTTGTGAGTCTAGTCAAGTTCCCTCCCCCCACTCCAAGGATACTTCGTAGGTGGAGGAGGTGCTGTCTGCTTCCTGTTGCATCCCACCCCCACGGGGAGGCAGAGGGTGTCTGGTGCTGTTTCTGTGATGTCATGACTGACCAGCTGAGTGAGGTGCTGTCAGCCCAACCTGCCCATTATGGAGTTCCTTGTCAGCCTTTTGCCTAATGGCTTTAGCAGCCCCAGATCCGTTATCTCAATAGGCCTTGGAAAGTGGTGAATTGTCTCATCCCACCACTCCTATGGGTATTACCTAGAACTCTTCTGTGCTGAAAACTCTCCCTGACCTATTGTATGGTCACCATGAGGTGCAGTTCATGCAGGGCTAGATGGAAAAATGCTTGATTTTTCCCCTGTATTTACCATAGTTCCACAAAAGTGAGCAATGAGGGTCTGTTTCTTGTTTTTTTTTTTTGGAGGAAGATCAGCCCTGAGCTAACATCTGATGCCAATCCTCTTCTTTTTGCTGACGAAGATTGGCCCCGGGCTAACATCCATGCCCATCTTCCACTACTTTATATGGGACGCCGCCACAGCATGGCTTGATGAGCAGTGTGGAGGTCGGGGCCTGGGATCCGAACCTGCGAACCCCGGGCCGCCGAAGCAGAGCGTGTAAACTCAACCGCTATACCACCAGGCGGGCCAGGAGAGTTTCTTTTCTTGTTTGTTTTTGGTATTATTTTTTACTACTGTCATGAATGTATTTTTAACACATTTGTTTTTCCATCCATTGTCTTTTTTTTTTTTTTTTTTGAGACTCAATTCTTTTTATCTTTGGCCAAGGGGAGCCCTTTCAGGTTGCTCCTGAGTCCTTCTGACATAATTTCAAGAGGCTTTCATAGCTTTCTTGGTTTCTGGAACAAGATGCTCCTAACTCATGCTGTACTTTGCCTGTCCCAGACCTGGAGTCTGCCATTTCTCGAAAAAGCCGTGGTTCTTCTTAGAGGAAAATAGCATCTAAAGAGCACAGTCTGGGTCCTGGGTTACCTCGTCATACCAGGCTGGTCTTCTCTCTTGGCGTTTTCAGTGGACAGAGATAGGATATATGCTTCTTTCTTAAGAAAAAAAATCAAATGCTAAAAAAGATATTGCTATTCCCACTTTAAGTTTATGGTTACAAGATTTTTACTTAATTTCTTTGATTTTATATTTGAATCCCTTTTATACTGAAAAATCTTGTTATATCTAACAATATTAACATAAGTACCTATTTTCATTTTAATCATGTTTATAAATGCATATGTGTCAGAATAATAATACTATTATTATCATTCGTATATTTATGATTAATCATGTATATATTTATATGTGTGAGAAAAATAATACCACTATTATTATTAAAACAGTTTTATCCTTATAATGTATCCCCTTAAGAATATACAGTCAAATTACTGTGTTTTAAAGTCACTTAAAATAATCTCTCTCTGTTTGGGTAAGCTACCAGTCAATACTCATTAGGTTGTTTTGTTTTATTTTGCTTTCATTTTGGGGCTTACTTTTTTTAAAAAAAAGAATTTGTTTTATTTTTGTTTTATAACTGTGTAAAAGTTAAATCTATAAATCAAGAAATATCCAGAGAACTTTAGCTTCTATCCCTGCCCTTCGACCTATTTTCTCCTTTGCCCAATGGATAACCTTTTATTTTTAACATTTCTAGCTTACTCTGTCATTGTTTATTCATAATATAAGCAAATGTGTACATACATTTGTATAATGCTCATTTCTTAGATGAAATGTAGATATTCTATGTACTGTTCTATACTTTGCTTTTTTATTTAACAACATATTCTGGAAACCACTCTACAGCAGCATATTAATGTCACGATATCCCATATTTTTTCCACAGTTGCATAGTACTCCATTGTGGAGATGATCTATTGCTTATTAGTTCACTAGTCTACTGATGGGCATCTGTATTGTTTCCAATCTTCTGCTGTTTCGAATAGGGCTGTAGTTAATAGCCTTGCACATATGTGGGTTTGGTTTGATTTTTGCTTTTTTCTCTTGTTTTTTGTTTTTTGCTGGTATATCTTTGAGCTAGATTCCTAGAAGAGGACGTGCTAGGTCAAAGAGTAGATGCATGTGTAATTGTGCTCTGCATTGCTAAATTCCACATATTATTTTGTTTTCCTACCAGCGATATATAAACATGCTTCTTTCCCCGCAGCTGCACCAACAGATTATTGTTGTCACCCTTATAGGTGAATAATAGTGACTACTTCGCTGCAAAATGTCCAATTGTCAGAGCTGACTCAGGCAAATCATAGATTTGACCTAACACCAGACTTTCCTAATAATTCAAAAAAATAAAGCGAGTAGAAGCAAAGACGTAGCATGCTTCTCTGGAGGGACTCCAAACCATCAGATACAGCTTCCAAAAGTTGTTCCTCTCCCCCACATTGAAACGTGTTCCAGTGTCAGAGTAAAAGGATTACCCACAATGTGTGGGGCACAAGTCACCCAGAGGAATTTGGGGCCTCTTGGTTTTTAGACTCTGTTAGCCATGCAGAGAGAAAGTCTGTGCACCTCAGCTTCTATTTTCCAGCTATCTCTGCTCCATACATTAATAAATCCCAGGGGTTTGTTTATGACAAGCGATCTAAACTCACTAGGTGTATCCTGGTACAAGTGTTAGAATGTTTAAAAGGAAGTTGAGGCAAATTCAGGAAGAGAGGGAGGGAGTGATCTGCTGTTTTCCTCCCCGTTGTCTCGGCAATTTTATGTAGCAGTCTTCTTCTGAGGCAAGGTTGAGCACCTTTCCTTATATTTAAGGTCTATTTGCATTTTCTCCTGTGAACCATCGGTTCGTATTCATTGTTTATGTTTCTAATGGGATTGTTGAATTTTTTTTAGAAGCTCTTTATGTCTTAGGGATATTAATCCTTTGGTATAAGTTGCAAATGTTTTTTCTCTGTTTGGTAATTTATATATTTACTTTGCTTACAGTGCAAAAGTTTATTTTTAAGTAGCCAAATTCATCAGTCTTTTCCTTTATTGCATCTGGATTTTGAATAATAATTAGGAAAGGTTTCTGCATACTCAAGTTGCAGAGGGATTCATCAATGTTTTTTTCTAATATTTGTATTGTTTCATTTTTTTCTGTATATCTAAAATCTTTGACCACTTGGAAATCATTGTATACAGTGTGAGGATTATGCTCAATTTTCTCTTTCCTTATAGCAATCTGGTTTATTCAAACATCACTTATTAAAATGTTCGTCTTTACCCAATTGAGTTGCAATTCTGAATTTATTGCGTACTAAATTTGCCTATACAATTGGGTCTACTTCTAGATTTTTCTTCTGATCCATTGTTTTCTATGTCCATTCACAGAGAACCAAGATCACACCATTTTAATTTTAGAGGCTTTAGATATGTGTTAGTATCTGGTTAGTATCTTTAGATATGTGCTAGCTATTTTCCACTTCTTAATTATTCTTCCTTTTTAGGGTTTTCCTGACTTTTTCTGCTTTTTTATTCTGCCAAATAAGCTTTATAATAAACTTGTCTAGCTCAAAAAAGATGCTTTTGTATTTTTTCTTGGATAATGCTGAATTTATAAAATAAGTTACAGAGAATTGACATTTTTATGATGCCATATCTTCATATGATGCTGTTTCCTTTTGTTCATATTAATTTTTGTATCCCTCAGGAGAATTTTATAGTTTTCTTCATAGTTCTTGAACATTTCTTGTTAAGTCTACACCTAGGTATTTTATTCATTCATTCATTTTTATTTCCCTTTTCTTCCATCATATCTTTACAGTTTATTGTCTTATATATATGTAAAGGCTATTGGTTTTAGTATGTTGATTTTATATCTGCTACTTTATTAAATTTCTTAGTGTTCGTAGTAATTTCTGCTGATTTGTTTAGGTTTTCCAGATATATAAATAAGTCATGTGAAAATAGGGACAGCTTTACTTCTTTTTTTCTAATTCTTATACCTCTAATTACTTTTTCTGATTATGCCACAGTTCCTTAAACTGTAAGATGAAACAGAATTTTATCTATCTCATAATTTTGTTGTATGTATTAAATGATATAAAATATGTAAAACGATTAGAGCAGTGCCTGAAATGTAATAAAACCACAATCAGTAGTATTGTTATTACACAATTACTTATTTAATTATATTTGTGTGTGTGTATATATAAATATATATTTATATTATATGTATATCTCCATGTGTTTGATAGAACATTCTAGAGTTAAGAAATTCTTTCTAATATCAAGCATTTGCACATCTGCAATTCAGTATTATATGGTTAAAATCACTTTCTGAAGAGATTAGTATTTGTACAACTTTGGTCATGTGTCACCTTCACAATTTTTGCCATAATCCGTGTATCATACCATTTCTGTTCTTATTTATTTAGCATTTTTCTTTAAATGGAAAAATCTCTCTTTTTCCTTTAAATATGTATGTAAATATATATAATATATAAAAAATACATACTATATATATCTTTATATGTGTCTCTATACATCTTATATATAGTATATACATATTAAAATAAAGGCATTACTATTTAAAAAACAGTTTAACACCTGAATTCACTTCCTAGCCCACATTTTGGGAAACATTAATGAGTTTATACTTTAAACAGGAGTCCTCTTTTCATTGTTTCACAGAGTTGACAAGCTTATTTTTAAACACCTCTTGAGTAGGTTTTATAGTCATTCTTAATTACAACTAGAATGTAAACTCTATAAAGGTGGGATCTTTGGCCTTATTTACTGCTCCATAAATATTTGTGGAATTCATTAATTAATTCTGTTATTTGCTCTCTTCCTTCATGCCATGCTCTGTGGGTGAAATGGGAATTGTCACATGTTTTACTACTGTGCTTTATGGTTAGTATGCATTCTGGGGAAGAAATGGCAGAATTGGGATACTTTGTGTCACTTCTAGAAAATTCATAATGTAATAAAGAATTGCATTGATCGGTCATAGCTTCTCACGTTTTTAAGAGCTTGTTCCTCGGGATATATGATGTTGATACTAGGCTATGTGCTCATTCACATTTTTTTCCTTGCTTCTGGAAGTTTCCTTGTAGATTATTTTTGAGTCATGAGGTTTTAAACTTTTGCAGAGGGTAGTGCTGATGTTGTCACAATATAATTAGAAATTTGGAAATGTGGGGTAAAATCCTGCTAGGGTATATTTGGCTTTAGTAAGATCTGCAACTTATATAACCAGCAATAATTCAGTCCCAAATGCTAAATGTTGCCTATAATTAGAAAGGCTCACTTTTATAATTGATGGTTAAAATTATTGTAACTGGTATTTAGTGGGCTTACTTTAGGTATTCTTATAATCAAGAATGTATAGGCAGCCTCTTTATGCCTTTCAAAGTAAGATTCACAAAAACTGTCCCTTTAAGAAAATAAGGTCACTTTATAAAGCATGATTCTCTTATGTTCTACTTTGTTAAATGACATAGTTTGTAAGTTTTCAAAGTACCATCTGCATTCTATAATTAGAGCAGTATATTTTTCTTCCAAACATTTGACAAATTAAGGAACCCAAGGTCTCAAACATAACTTTTCACAGCATGTGCATAATGCTGGAACCTTCTATACATATCAATTCAAGATGAGGATAGGCAATTAGTAGGGAAAACACGATTAAAAGTTTAAAGAAAGAACTAGACTTGGGGTAGAAATATGTGAGTTAAAGTCATGACTCAGCTGTTCACTAGCGTGGGGAATTCTCTGAACTCCTCTGGGCCTGTTTCTTGTTTGAAAAATGAGTTTGATAGGGAAGGTAAGAGAGGGATCTGAAAGGGAGGAGGGGTCAGTTCAACAAAAATATTTTCCCGAGTCTCTCTCATGTGTCAGATCTTTCCTAAGTGTAGATGAGACAGAGAAAAATAGGATGAAGCCTTGGCTCTAGGGAGTTTGCAGTCTATTCTGCAAGGCAAGAGAATAGAGATAATTACATTATAATACAGAGAGGGAGAGAGTGTCAAAATAAGCATGGGTAAGTGACCAAAAGATAAGTAGATAATCATTTCATCATTCATTCATTCAACAAATATTGACTGAGTACTTCTTATATGCCAGAGACTGAAGACGCTGGAGATTCACCATTGAACAAAACCAAAAATGTCCCTGTTTTCATAGACGCATGCCATTTCATGCTTGCCATGAGAGGGGTGTGAGGGTTATGAAGAACAACAAAGTAGGGAGAGAAAACAGGGAACGAGATTGGAGTGGGAGAGCCATCCCTATTTTAGATGTGTTGGTTGAAGAAGGCCTTTGTGATAAGATGATGCTTAAGCCATGATCTGCAGGAGGTGGGAGAGTGAACCATGTAGCAGCTGAGGGAAGTGTGCCAGGGCAGACGGAACGCCACCTACAAGCCATGAGGTGGGAGCTACTCAGAGAGTAGCAAGAAATGAGAATGGAGGACAAATATTTTAGCACCTTATAGGCTGTGGTAAGAATTTCAGATTTTACTCTATGTATGTGTAATGGGGACCATTGGGTGGTTTCAGGCAAAGAGTGACAGGATCTGACGTATATTTTAAACAGATCACTCTGGCTGCTGTGTGAGCAAGGGGATACGCAGGGAGAGAGGGTGAGAAAGTTTGACAGACAGCAAATACTGTGACTCCCAAGGGAGAAGGCGTTTTTATGTCAGGATGTGATGCAATAGCTGGGAAAGGCAGTGAGAAGCTAGGAGAATGCCTGTGGAAACTGTGGTGTGGAAGAGAGTATAACTCCCCTTCAGTGGTCCACAGAAAAGCAATGCTCTCTCAGGGGAGTAAGAGTTCAGCTGATACCAAGGAATAGAGAGTGTGGATGATGAGGAGGTAGGTCAAAGAGGGGGACCTGGTAGCCACGTAACTGGTTTCCCAAGGAGCACAAGGTTTTGCAAGGGAAGGAAGTAGAAGGAGGTAGAGAAATACAGGACAGTATGTGGGTGAAAAACATTTGCAGGAGGACAGCTGGCCTGAGGGGCTTCCATTTTTCAGTAGTGATAGTATATAGCTGAGATGGAACCCCTAATGGATATAAAGTAGGAGTCCATTTCCAGTGCAGCCACGTCACATTTTCATATGACACTGAGGAAGGGAGCTGGCGAAGGTAACCTCTTGGTGAACGCTGACTAAAAACTGCTTATTTAAAATGTTTCCTACTATGCATAAATCCTTCACTGTGACAATCTCACTTCCAGAAATTTATTATCTCAAAAATTAAGGATGTCTGTAAATATTTAACTACAATTATATATAATGCAGCATTATTAATAATAATTTATTTTTTAGAATCAGAGTGTCTAGCAGTATACACTGTTAGATATATTATGATATGTCCTCACAGTAGAATATCATATATACATTTACAAGGAGATTGCACAAGGATATTTAATAATGTGGGAAATATTCATGATACATTATTAAATGAACAAAGCAGGTTAAAAGCAATAGTTCCATAATATCCCATTTACACATAAGGGTCTTCATTATCCGAGATTTCTTTATCTGAACCCTGTGGTTCAAGAGAAAGTAAAAGTGATTATAATATAAAACTATTGATTAATATACTACTTCAAAAAGTAGTCCCTGCTTAAATATCCTTCTCTTCTCAGCACCAGTATCCATCACAGTAGTCACCTAGTTGGTAGAAAGTTGATTTTTGGATGTTACAAATATCTGGAAGTGATAGGAAAAGGGACCAAATCTACTTATTGGTTATTGTAAACAATAAAAGAGAGTCCTACTACTCGCCAATTTCTGTCCCAGCACAAAATTTTCCATACATTCTGTCTTTCATGATGTGTGTGGGTTTTGACGGACACACTGATAAAGGACCTGGCTCATCTATAAGCTTCCCATTGTCCCAGGACCAGAGACACGCCAAGGAGTAGGGGCGAGTCTTTAGGTGAGGGTGAACAAGATGGATACGAAGCCAGGGGTAGGAGCCCTGCATTGTGATGAGGCTTAAGATCTTCCGAGTCCTGCTGGACCCCCCTTTCCTCATCCCTCCTGAAATATAATGTGGTATAATTTGAGAATTAAGAGCCCAACTCTGGAGTAAGACTTCAAGTTCTTCAAAATCAAATGCCCTTGGGCTGTTAGTTATTCTCTTCACTCATCTATAAAATGAGGTTAAAAATATTCAGCTGTTTTACAACATGGGTGTGAATCTACAACAAGATGGAATGTGTGAGGTGTTTAGAACAGGGCTAGGCACACATTTGGCTCCAATTTTACGTTAGCTACCATCTCCACCACCACCAATACCAACATCATCATCATCATCATCATCATCATCATTGTTATCCCCACCACCATCAGCAGTAGCATCCTGTTGATGGCAAGCGATAACGCTAGCTTTCAAAATGGACTCTTCTAAGTGATTTTCATTGTTTGAAGTGTTTTCAAAAAATCATATTTAAGCTCATCAGATATATCACAATCTCTGATAATCCAGTAGCATCTGTTGTATCACGATACCTTTACTAGTCAACATTTAGCGTTCAGCGACCGTCATTACTCAATGATAACATATTTATTTCACCTGCTGCATTATTCCATTTCCATCTTTTTAGATAAAAGCCCTAAATTTAGGTGTTTAGTTTTTCAGAGAATTTGAGAACAGACCCATCAGGATATATGGATTAAAATTCATAAGTGAGTCCCTATCAAGAATTTTATCTTCCATCTCTGAACCTGTACAATCTTATATGTCTGTCCTCTAAAATTAAGGGAAATTGATGCTTATAATACTTTATTAAGGCAGAAGTTGCCTACCCAGTAACTCTTCAACCTTTGTTCCTTACTAAGATGAGCCATGATTTTGATGATGAAAACAACATGGCCAGCTAAACATCTATATTTCCCATCATCCCTGAAGATAGGGCTTGCTATATGACACATTCAGGTCAGTAAAATGAGAGTGGAAGTTACTTGTTGGGAATTCCTGTGAAGCACCTAAAAAGCTCAAATCGCAGGTACTCTTTTGCCTTTTCTCCTTTTTCCTGGATGGAATGTGGACTTAATGGCTGGAACAGCAGCAGCCATATGGCTATCATGAGGCCAAATTAAGAATGAAGCCACACACTAGGAATAGCAAAACGTAAAAGAGAGGGAGGCTGAGACATTAGAGTCACCACAGCAGCCCTAGACTGTGATAGGTTATACTAACATTTTCTTTTCATAACAAAAATCTTTTCTGTATTCTTCTAACCAACAAATTAATATGTTTGTTTTAATAAACACACACTATCTGCCAAAAACTCTGATAAACATTGTGAAAAATGCAATTATTCTTCCAGATTGCTTATGAACTGGTAAGACGTTTACAATGCAATGTGTAGTTTCGTTATATTAATGTATCAGCAGCCAAAGCCTGAATATTGCAGAGAAATTGTAAAGGACCTAGCCAGACTTCCCGTAGAATATTATGGCTATGTATTAGCTGCACTTAATATTTTATAAGAAGCAAGCCTAAAATATACTTCTACAGGACATCATGATTTCCCCCACACAAAAAATGCTATTTTCAAATGATAAGGAAAATGTACTTTAGATGGTTGTCCCCAAACTAGTCATTTCCTATGGAATACTAGACATAGGAAATGTCATTTTGAACCATAAATGTCTAAGAAAAGCCCACATTCTCAAAAAAAAAAAGTCATTTAATCAAAAGTCAACAACATAAAGTTTGCTTTTCTACATATTTTGTGGGCTTTTCTGAGCCCACCACGATGCTCTTCAATCCCTCTGATGTTTTTAACCACCACAAGGAGCCTGAGTCCTTGTGGGCATAGTTGTGAAGGGAATGTTAGTGATTAAAAACAACTCATCTCCAGGAAGGTCTCTGCAAAATTCACAAGGGTTGCCTTTAGAGCTGAAAGAGTCCCCAAATATAGTATTTATTTAGTTTGAACATTGCAAAAAAAGTTGATATAATTTTGTTCACACACCACTGAATTTCCACAAATAAACATGGGTCTGGGAAAGAAAGGCCTAAGGATTGTTATTTTTTGTCACACTGTCTTGCCTTGAGACATTCAATGGCTATTGACTTTTGCTTCTTTAATATCCTGATGATATAAGCATAACACTCATTCATTCAACAATATAGCTGGATTCCAGGCACTCTTCTTGGTGCAAAAGTTATAGCAATTAAGATAGAACTCACATCCTAATGGAAGAAGAAAAGTAAAAATAAAATTCCTAAGTAAACGAAAAATACTAATTTCAGGTAGTTCTGTGAAAACAAAAGGAATAAAGGAATAGAGTAATTGGTAGGGACAAATCTTGATAGAGTGATGAGAGAAAGTCTTTCCGAAGGAGTACATTTGAGTGCAGGTCTGAATGATGAGCAGTAGTGAGCTATGCAAAGATCCATAGGGAGAGCATTTCTTGTAGCAGTAATAGTAGGTGCAAATGCCCAAAGGTTGGAATGAACTTGAATTGTTCAACGAGTACAGTGAAAACTGGAGGGATTGATGAATTGAGCTAGAAAGGTACACAGGGATGGAAAGATGGAGGATCTTATCAGCCATAATTAGGACTTGGCTTGTGATTCTGTTCTATTGGAAGGTTCGAGGCAGGAAGACATGATCTGATTTCTAAAATGTTATTCTGTCTGCTTCATGGGAAATGAATCAAAACAGGGTAAGAGTGCAGGCAGGGAAACTGGTTAATGGATTGTTGTCATCATCTAGGAAAGAAATTGTGGTGGTTTGGACTGGGGAGAAGCTATTAAGATTGTTTGCTTACCATGTGTTAGACATTGCATTCATGCTTCAAGAATACGAAAACTAACAACAACATTTTGGAAAGATACTATTATTCTTATTTTTCAGGTGAGAAAGTTGGAGCTCAGAAAGGTTAAAAAAGTTGCACACAGTCATATAGTGAATGGGAGACTCGACACTGAGTAGGTCAAATTTCAAAGACTATGCTCTTAAGTGCTATAGTATGGTGACTTCAAGGAAACAGTCGCTGTCAATTTTCATGGGAGGAATGGTGGGAGTGATGGCCATAGTCTCAGGATGTGGGAGCATCTGCCTCTCATCTAGGGGGATATTTTGCTCCATAGGACTGTTGAGAACCGTGAAGGGTCTGAGATTTCCTACTTGCAAGTGAACAGTTTCATATGTGCTGGCAGAAGACACGAGGTTCTTGGGTCAGAGACAAAAGACTTTATTATGCACAGCAAGCAGCATGAGCTTCATGTTTGGCTTGTCTCCCATTGCCCTCCAAGGCCCGTGAAAGGGGGAAGGGGAGGAGTTGCCAGCACAGAGGGGCCTAAGTGGGTTTGCAATACAAGTAAGGAACATTCAGCTTGGGGAATCCACCACTGTTACAGTGACCTGTCTGGGGGAGATGTTACCTCATCCCTCAAAGTTGCTTGCTGTAAAGAGAGCCCTGAAAAGTGACCCCGGTAAAGAGCAGTCAAGGCCTTGCATTCTTGGCACACTCAGCAGGAATGTGCAGAGATGCTCCGTCAGGGCCCATGGCAACTGCCTTTTCCCTCCACCAGGCCCACATTACCTCAGTGGGAACAGAGCCACCTTTGCAAGGCCAGTTTCTCAGGATTAATACAGAAAGTTGTCCCAAATTTAACCCTCACACTGTTTTAGAAAGGGACAGGGAGATACGTGAGAAATCAGAGTACTGGTATAGGAATTCTGAATGCTTTTTGTGGCAAGTAAGGGAATATTCACTCTTCAGGATCTTAAAGGAATCTTTCATTTTGTCACACAAAAGGAAGCTCTGGCAAAAGGTGATTTGCTGGTGATGGTTCAGTGACTCAACAATATCAGGGCTCTACATCAACATCCCTGCAAGTCTTTAAACTTTCCACTTACAGTGACGAGATGGATGGGACTCTTCTAAGCATGACGTCCTTACCCAATAATTTCCAAAGCAGGGGGAGTGGTGCATAGCGTTTCTTTTCCAATGCCATCCTCTTATCAGGGGTGAGAACTCTCGTTCCTAGGGGCCCCCAGGGGATTTCTACTTATATCTCATTGGTCACACCTGGGTCACATGACCACCCAAGTCACATGACCAACCTAGATTGGGGTCTGCTCCTCTCTTTCCTGAGGGACCTCTGCCAGACATTTGAGTAATATTGAGATTCTGTGACTGAGGAGAAAAGGAGTTGTTGGCATTTGGGTTGGCACACTTCTATTCCAGTTACTTTCTGGCATTTAGACATGGGCACTGAACAAGAAGGATGAACTGGAATTCCATAGTCACTAAAGCAAGTTGTGGCTTTACAGTTGGTTTCCCAGGGACCGCGATGAGGAGGGATTCTGTAGTTCATGCCAGCCTGGTTTGCCGATGGATACAGAGCCTGCCAATTAATTTGGCAAAGAACTCCACTTCAGTGAACTTTAAATAAAGAGCACAAAAGAGGACAAATGGGAATTATTTTGTTATCTGACTCAAGCCTTGTGTGTTCCTGAGTCACTGAATAGAGCAAGGAGAAGGTCTTGGCATATGCTGTCAATGGGCCGAGAGCAGAAGGGAGCAGAGAGAAAGCTGTTTGTATGCCTGGAACCTGTCACAAAAATCCCAAACAAGCAAAGCGAAGGCTACGTTTCTCAGTGGGTAACACAGCCCAGGATTCAGCAGTCTGCTTGTGGGTTTAGTCAGCGTTATTTTCCTCTTTTTAATGATATTCACCATATTGACAGTAATTTGCAGGTTTTTAAGTTCTGCATATGTTCCCACTGAAATAATCCTTCTTTTTTGCTTCCCTGAGACCTTGTTCAAGAAACACCTGAGCTAAGCAAAAAAAATAAAAAATAAAAATTGTACATTAATCAGAAAACGTCTGGAAATTTCTCGAGGCTTTTGCACGTAGAGTACTGCACCTATTGAAATGACAACGGCAACATTAGGGAATTTATTGTTATGAATTGGAATCATAATCAGGGAATATTTTTCATGGAGAATTATTTTACACTATTAGGTCTGTAATATATTTTTTAAAGGTTCAGAAAAATAACTTCTTGGCTTTTTTTTACTTGACAAACACAGCACATTTATCACACAAAGAGTCTATTAGTGTAATTTATTAGAGGTCCTAAGTGTACCTAGAACTATGAATGTGTTTTTATATGGACAGCTATGTGTGTATGTGTGTATTTGTGTAGGAACTCTTAAAGGGACATCAAGGATGGATACTATAGGTAACTGGTTCCAATACTGGCCCAGATAGTAATTTATTTTTAACTAGATAGTTATCATTGTAGATCTGGTGGACCCTGGTGGTTCAGAGTATGGCTCTGAAGTCAGAGTCTGGGGTTCCAATTTTCACCATCATTTGACCTTGGGAAAATTACTTAATTTTTCTGACCCTCAGTTTCCTCATCTATTGATTGAGTTAATAATAGAAAATACAAGACTAATATTAATAGCAATAATAATGATGATAATAATGGTGATGATACTAGCTAATAGGTATTGAGTGAGAGGCATTGTCATAAACACCTCTCATGTATTCACTTATTATTAATAATAATATTATTCACGTATTATTAATTAATATTATAGACTTATATGTATATAATTAATATTAATAATTATAGGAGTTTGTGAGGATAAGATGTTATGTGGCAACGTTATGTGCCTAACACAGTACTTCATACGTTGTAAATATTTTAAAACACGTAGCAGCCAAAATAATATTAATTGAATGAATGGAGAGGGCAAGTAAGCCAACATGGAATAGATCAATTATGCATCTAGACCCAGCCAAAGAGCTCTGGGCTGTATTAGTTATTTAATTTTCAAGGCAATGCCAAGGTGTTTTGGGCAAAGGATTTTCCAAGTATATCCTACCCTGCCAGAATTCACAAAAAACATTAACAGCAAAGGATCCTTCATCTAGATTCTTTTAAACTAGATCCTGAAAGACATTTACATGTTTGCACGTAGATCTGGATATTTCTAGCTAGAACCTCAAGAGTTTAACTAAATATTTGCACAACAGACTTTTTCAACAACATTTGGGGAGGACAATTAGACCACCTGCTGCCGTTCCAGATCTGCTCATCACCCAGTTGGCGTTTTCCTTTTCCGGGTCTGGCACACAGCACCACTGAGCAACATCCAAGGACACGCAGCACTCGCCACATGAAAGGTTCCGAAGGGCTTTCTGAGCCTCCTGGTTTCAGCAGAGTTGTTAAGCCCTCCCCTGTTGCCTTTTTAATAATGAACACAGAAAACTGGCTACCCCCATTCACTCACTCACTCATTCATTCATTCCTTTACTCATTCATTCTTCAAAGAGCACCCAGAGAGATCTATGAAGAAAGTGAATCAGATCACAGACATTCTTAACTGTTTAAAAGCTTTAGCAGTTTCTCGGCATTGAGAAGAAAAGCTTGTCTTCTTACCTTAGCCCCTGAGACCCGGCATGATCCGCGCCTCGCCTGGCTCTGTCCTCGTTTTGCACCTCTCCCTGTCTCTGTGCTTCAGCCATACCTGTCTCACTACTCCCATTGAACAAGTCAAAGTCTCCCAGCTTCAAGGCCTTTACCCTGCCCGGCATGCTCTTCCTTACCTTCACTGCGACTGGCTCAGCTCAGATACTTCCACCCCACAGAGGCCTTTCTTCTCCACCCTAGTTAAAGTAACTCTCCTGGCTCCAGTGCCTGGCACAGTGCCGAACATGTAATAGGCGCTAGTAGTTAATTAATTTAAATCACACGAATTATGCTTCTACTCTGTGCAATTTGTTCTCTTTTAAAGAAAATATTTAGGTGTATAATTAAACACAAGGAGGACTCGGGAGATTTTAGGTGATCTGTTGGAAGAAAGAGAGTAATACTAGCGGCTAATACTTAGAATGATGCGCTCCACTTTAAATGGCTACAGGCACCAGGCAGGTAAACAATGTTTGAAGTCAAATTAATTTTAAAGAAAGGAGAAAGGGGGAGAACTGTGGCCCCACTAGAGAATCATGGTCATGCCCCACCTCAAATAATTCAAGGTCAAGTCAAAAAGTAAAAAGAAAAACTGGAGCCTTTCCCACTGATTCAGCTGGTTGGTTCCTAATCCTCAACGCCGTGTTTACTCTGCCAAACGCTTTCCTAACACCCTCGGCATGTACTCTTTCATTTCACACTCACAGTCGCCCTGGGATGGAAGTACTGTTATTGACATCATTCATATATGAGGTACTTGAGGTTTATAGAGCAGGGCAGACTTTTTCTGTAAAGGGCCATTTAGTAAATATTGTAGGCTTGGTGGGCTATATGGTCTCCACTGCAAATACTCACCTCAAAAGCAGCCACAGCTGTCACATAAACAAATGGGTGTGGCTGTGTTCCAATAAAGCTTTGTTTACAGAAACAAGCAGCAGGCTAGATTTAGCTGGCTATAGTTTGCGGGCCTCTCTTATAGAGGGTAGGTAATTTGCCTGCATTTAAATAGCTGTTAAGTGGCAGCTGGGGTTTGAACCGGGGTTGTCCTGATTCCTGAATGCTAGATTTTTAATTCTACATTTCTGTACTGCCTCTCCTTCCTGCTGGTCCATCCAATAGGTCAAGGGCCACCACAGTTTTTAATAACTATAACGAACACTTCCGGGCTGCTTCCTACACAGCAGGCACTGTCTAAGGAATCCGTGTCTATATTCAATGATCTAGTCCTTACGGTGTGGAAGAAACCTCTATTCGATATCACATAAAAAGCTGAATGTCTCGCTTGCTAAGAAGGGAGAACTGTTCTGGTGGATGTCCCTCTGAACAAGCAGAGAGAGCTGACCTTTTTATGGTTTGGGGAAGGGTGGAATTCAAGGATTGGGGGCTTTCCGAAGCAGAGATGGTTTGCCTTTAGTTCTCAAGGTCTGGTGAGTTTCCTGAGGCTGCTGTGGATACCCCGTCAGAAGAATGGTGCTGGGTGAGTCGTCATGGATGGTGTGGGATGGATTGAAAACCATTTCTGGTGATTTCTTGTTTCCGGTATGGATTAGGGTCAAAGTACCATCAGCATTTTTCTCTCTTGAATTTGGATACCAAGAGCTTTCTACGCTTACGGCAACCCTATAAGGGAGTTACTCTTATGACCCCCACTTGATGTAGGAGGAAACAGAGGCACGTAGAGGTACCTGACTCGCCCAGGATCTTGAGACTGGGTAAAAGGTAGAGCCAGGATTTTAAAACTGAAAGTCTGAATTCATACTCAGTGCTGTTAACAATGACCCTCTTCTGCCTCTACCGTCGTGTGTTTGCTTTCCATGGGAATTGCACGTTCGTTGATCGCTTACAGGCGTTTAAATTAATTCCTATCTTGAATCTATACATTTTATTCATTTTAGCTCATCATTTGTTCTCACCTCCTTTCCCTCTTTTATAACAAATGACCATCTAAAAAAAACATCCATGATGCCAAACTTCTTGATATGAAGTGCAGTGCCATTTAAGGTAATTGTTCCTAATATTTTAGCTTCTAACTAAAAAGTCAGGCTTGCTTTTGCTGAAAGGTTAATAAGCAGAAATCTTGATTTCACAGTACATCAGGACAGAAGAATGACTACATGGAAGATAATGCAAAATTATTGCCTAGTTTAACCCTACTGGGTTTGTTCTTGACTTTTAGATCAAACTTGCAA
Source organism: Diceros bicornis minor (assembly GCF_020826845.1). Taxonomy (NCBI): domain Eukaryota; kingdom Metazoa; phylum Chordata; class Mammalia; order Perissodactyla; family Rhinocerotidae; genus Diceros; species Diceros bicornis. The sequence continues at coordinate 8,449,438 of NC_080758.1, read as the reverse complement.
AAGGTTAAATGGGAGATTAAGAGAAAGACAAGTCTATCTCTTTGCAAATTCATGTCCCACCTTTTCCACTTATAGAACTCAACAACCACGGCCAATGTTTATGGCAGAACTAGAAGAATTATAACTAGAGAGTTATAATTGTCTCCTACTTGACCACAGGCTGACTCAAAGGACAGAAGACCTCAACTTAATCCTATTTTAACCAATACTTAGACGCAAAATCCTGGGAAATGTGTTGAAACTAATCTATCATATGTATTAGCTTCCTAGGGCTGCTGTAACAAAGTACCACCAACTGATCGGCTTAAAATAACAGAAATTTATTGTCTCATAGTTCTGGAAGCCTGAAGTCTTCAGGGTGTCAGCAGGATCATGCTCTCTCTGAAGACTCTAGGGGGGGAATCCCTTCCTGCCTTTTCTAGCTTCTGGTGTTTGCTGGCAATCTTTATCATCCCTTGGCTTATAGATGTATCACTCCAGTCTCTACCTCTGTCATCACATAGCTTTACCCCCGTGTGTATCTGTCTCTGTGTCTCTTCTCCTCTTCTTATAAAGACACCAGTCATATTGAATTAAGAGTCCACCCTACTTTACTTTGACCTTATCTTAATTAACCACACCTACAATGACCTTATTTCCAAATAAGGTCAAATTCTGAGGTTACTGGGGGTTAGGACTTCAACATATCTTTTTGTGGAACACTATTCAACCCATAACACCAGGATTCTGTGTTCTTAATGTTTTATGATGACAAGATTGCCTTCTTCATAGGGGTGCTAAAGGGAGGATAATGAAGTTCAAGTCCTTTGAGGAAAAAGTACTCTGTAATTATTAACTGTATCACTGCCAGATTAATCCGAAAGATGAGGACATATTCATGAGACAGCCTCTACGAAATCTAGAATTCTTTTATCACAGACTCAACCAACTTCCTTTTTACAAGAGCTGAGCTCCCCAGGGTGTATTTTGTCAGAATAATAAGTAACTTCAAAATAAGTGAGATATACACAAAAGGATGAGAATTTTTGACCTAGATGTGGTTCTGCAGCAAGTTTTAGAAATTGCTTCCTTTATTTATAGACTGGACACTTCTTAAGAGAAAACTAGTTTCTCTCCAGAGATACAAAGGAGTGTTTGTTCTGGAAGAAAAGAAAGTTTTTGTCAGCACAGACCATCCATATTTGGCTTTTTCACTGAACTTGTAGAAAAGAATGCCAATTCAGACAATAATTTTATGGAGGACGCAGGAAGTGTTCTTAGGCCTCTCAAGAAGTAAAGTTTGCATGAAATGGAAAAAAAGCTCCCATAATCTTTTTTTCAGTTTTGTTGCTCATTCACTTATTTATTCAACAAATATAGAGCCCACTAGATGTCAGGCAGAGACACTGGAGGTGCAAAGATACATAAGATGTGGTCCCTGCCTTCAGAGAACCCGCAAGTGAGTAGAGAAAATATGTAAAGAAAAAGCGATGATATGATCATTTCCATTGAAGTGGCATTTCCAAAATGCTGTGGATACAACTGGTACCATTGAAAGAAATCAGGAAAGGTTTTCTTGAGGCAGAAACAACAAAAACAGGAAATGTGATTGGGCAAAAGCCAAGGGGTATTGATTCCATATTATTTTCTCTGTGTGGCTGGAGAGTAGAGTGTGACGTGTTTGTGGCGAGTGGGACAATTGGAGATGAGGGCTGAGAGGTAGGTGGGGCCATATTGTAAATATTGTCTTCATAGGTCACACTGAAGAATTTGAACTCTATCATTGTAGAGTAATAATATTTTTTTCATTTCCTTAATACTGTTTCTTCTTAATTTAAACTAATCACAGCTTGCTATATAAAGCTTAAATTGTAGAAAAGTATAAACATGAAAATTAAAATCACTTTTAATTTCAACACCCAGAGATAAAGTTTTTAGTGTTTTATGTATATCCTTCAGTCTTTTTTATAATTAAATAAATTCAATATAATATCTTTATTTTGATTTTAGTTTATTACAATGTTAAGATATGTATAATTTTGTCTCTCTCTTTCTCTTTTTTCATTTAACATTATACTGTGGACTTTGTCCTGAAAGAATTTTTTCTAGCTAGTGTTGTGATACGTCTACATTTTTAAAAGAAGCTTAATTCTAGTAGCAGGGAGTTGTTCTACAGTCTAGGATAACATCAAAGTAACTTATGCCAAAGACTTGGAACTCCTACCATTCCTAGCTGTAGAATTGATTCGGTCTTGGCATATTTCAACTTGTCATGTGATTATTGGAGATAAAATATATGGCTCCTTTTTTACAAAGGGGAATTTTAAATGATAAATGAAAAAAAGGTAGATGAGGAAAAACAGGTTTTAAGCAGTGCCTTTATTTTCTAAAAATAAGCATCCCTCTTTATTTAATGTACAGTCTGAGCATGCTAAATATGTGATACTTTAAGCCTAAGACTGCCATAAACTGCATCATTGGAAGACACATAAGCTTTGTTGACAATATTACAACAATCTCAAATTATCTGTCTGGAGAACAAATCTTAGATCAAAATAACATCAGAGTACACATCAGATTTTTTAAATTTATCTTTGAAATGTAAGATAATAATAATACCATTAGAATGGATTAAAATAGGCCCAATGGGCATGAAATAAAATAACTGCACTGGAAAGTGGGCTTGTGCAATGTCTCTCAGGCTTTGTCTAAATGTAGGATGGTTTAATGCTTTTAACGTGAAAAATCAGTAGTTTGTTGCAATTTCAACAATATTTAATAACATCCACATATTCCACTAAACCAGAGAGTTCATAAACAAGATAATCAGAATGATTTTTTATTTTGTCTTGTCTTAGAGGTTATCGACTATACTTTTTAATTCATCATGTCACAACAAACTAATAATATTCATCTATGATATTATATCTTAAGGATAAAGGAAAATAACTTAAGTACCTAGAGGGAAAATCGAGTAATCTATAAGGAAACAAAAGTCAATCTAGCTCCAACCTTCCCTTCTGGGAGAGAGGGAATTAGACAGCCCTGATCATTATTGAAAGATAATTTTCAGGAAGAGGTAAAATCATGAATTCCATAGAGATGTCAAAATGAATATGTGTTAAAGATTTATTTTACTCGTATGTGGGATCCAGGCTGGTGCTATAACTGATTCAAAGGGAAAGTTAAAGCAGCACAAATTTATCTGGAGTAAAGGAATGTTGAGATCAATTGCAAGTAAAGACAAAAGCTGTTTTTTCCATAGTGTAGGAGGGAAGACAGTTTGAACCTCTACCAGATAAGACATACTTTGCATATCTATCAGTTATCTACAATTTACAGAGTTGTAACATAGCTCAAAGTCAAGGAACAGAGCTAGATTCTGATAACTCGGAGGGCGTGCTGTTGACATATGTAGTCTTCCACTGAAGCACAATTTCTTTATGCCGTAATGGCAACTCACCTTGTCATCGCCCTGTTGTCTTCTGTTTCCCATTATGCCAGTCTTCTGTGGTACTAAAACTCAGAATTACATGAAATGATGTCTACAGATTTAGGAGGAAAAAAAGATTTAAAAAAAATAAGAATCTGGGCCCAATCACTATTACTATTCAAGGGCAATTGACAGACACCTTCTCACTGCAATGTAAGTTCCATAAAACCAGGAACTTCAGTTGTTTGGTTCATTACTAGTGACATATCTTGGTTTTTCAGGCCTGAAGCTTTTACAATTATTAGACCCCTCTTTAAAAAGAAAATGTATACAAATTACAAGTACAGAATTAGGTACAGAACGAGGATTTACTTAGAATGAGAAAATAAATCATAAAATAAATAACAAATCATTGAAGTTATAAATCATAAGTGATTTTACAGCTGATAAAAAGCCACGTGTCACAAAGTCCAGAAGAATAGCATAGCATTTATTTTTTGTTCACTAACTGATTCACACCTCTATAGCACCTTTTTCCTTACATTTTTTGTGTACATACTTTTTGATCCTTCTTTCATGTGACAATGATTTTGTAATATTATTTTCTAGAGGGAGAATTGAAAGATGATTCAGTCTTTCTTCTACTATAGTTGATTATTTCTTTTTTGAGATTAGTTTTGTGCATGGTTTTGTCTAGATCCACAAGACTTCATCAGGACAAGATGTGTCAGATGAGCTGATGTGATTTAATATGCTGCTACTCAATTTTTATGTCTTGTACATTATGAATTCAAGAATTCTGAAATTCTATTTCTCATAGTTCCCATCAAAAGAAGAATAAAAAGGTATGGTACATTTATTGTCACTTGTGCTATATTATCAAGTAGATTCTCAATGATAGAGACCTTTGGTGTCAGGATTTTCCATAGACTGTCACCTGCCTCTGAACATTCCAAGCCTTGTTTCTCCTCCATGGCCCACATCCTTGTGAGGCCAGGAGCAGGTCTCGATTTTGATACCACTTCTGTCCTTGCATCTTTGTGTCATTATGCCAGGAGAGTCAACCCAGTAGACACTGAGAATCTCTCAGGAAGCAATTCCTACACCAGAACAGTTAGCAAAAACTTCACTGAACATACCAATGGCTATGAATCACATACATACATCCCACTAAAACTAAATCAATGTATCTTAAATTCATCTTTCCCTTAGCCAGATCCAAAAAAATGTCCACAACTGCCCTAATACCACCAATAAAGGGAAGTGTAACAAGCAAAAAGTTGGTGGGGAAGAAAGCAGCATTCTAACTTAATTGTGCTTAAACATCTCACTCCTACAAAATTTACAAAAATACGAAAATATGTGTTCATGTGAACATATTGCTAGTAGTCCTCCCTCGTTGCTCACTGTATCCCCAGTGTCTTGCCCATTACGTGGATTAAAACAGGCACTAAACAAATCTCTGTTTAATGATTAAATAAATACTTGATGAAGCAATATGAAAGGAGGAATATATTTATGTGAGGTGGTTTTTGGAGCCCTCAAGGGAGGCATGTACATACAGAAAATACCATTCAGAAGGTTGTTTTTTTAAATTAATATTCAATTTATTAAGGTTACAATTGTAAAAGAAAAACTAGCTCTTTCTCAGGCTTTAAGTTTAGCTCACAAATATATTCTTCTATTTTTAAATCCAACAGATATTAGCAATCACTTTTAAGGGATCTTTGACAAATATTTGGTTCCTTTTACAAGCTTAAACACCTCAAATATTTTAAACAGCTTTTATAAATTTAATATATTTACTTTCTTTAAGTTCTCCAAGAGACAATAAAAACAACCTTCCTGAATATTGAAGTCTTTTTCATTTACTAATGTTTAAACTTATAAAATTTGAAGTTTTCATTTTCTTAAAATATTTTAAATGCATAAATATAAAGTGTGTACAAATTCATTATTTACAGCAAAATATTAATACTGTGGTTTTATTACTCTCAAATTATTATACATAATTTTAAAGTTTAAAGATTGTGTTCCCATCTAAGGAAAATAGTTGTCTTTCCAATTAACTGGATTTGTTCATGACCAGAGTTCTCATTCAGGAAACTGCCTGGAGTTTTAGGCGCATATTTTAGGCACATACCCTGCTGAAACTGATTGAGCTCTATTTTGCAGTCTCCTTGTCATGTCTCCATAAATGCAGGATGTGGTCAATTAGTCTATTTCCCAAAATTCAAGTTCCACACATTTACTAATTTATATGTCTGTTCACGGATTCTGTAACTCTCACCCAAGTTGGTCACTTGATTTGATTTTGATTTTGCTTTTTCCCCGACATCTTAAGCACATTGCATTTATTGTTGCTAATTCCACCTTATGAATTTGATGGAATTTTAAAGACATATAAATAAAATTTCTACCCAAGGGTAAAGACTTGTCAGTTTGATGAGCACGTACAACTGAGGGAGAAGTTACTAATGATATCCAGTTGAATTTTGTATACCTAACATGGCCTTTGTCTGATTTGCATTTAAACTCATTAAGTCATTCTACTGGCAGGAAAATGTAGATCCTTTTCCTAAAAATAAAATCAGAGATATCCTCCTGCTATTCATAAAAATTATCAAACAAATTCAGAGAAGGAAAACGACAATATAAAAAACTGGCAGTGATCAAGAGAGATGTGATTTAATAGTAGGCTTTCGTTAAATGTGATGGTGACAGTGAACACAAGTTTCCAAAACACTTCTTGAGTGAGAAGGAACAGAAAAAAAAATAATAGATCTATGGATTCAAAAATCTCAGATTATATAGAAACTATATAATAGATACTAGAAGAGGTAGGATGGAGCTGATATAAAATAAAGTGCACTAAATTTTCCATTGTAGTTGTTTACAAGACCTATATTTATAAGACCTAATACAAATGTCAAAAATAATTATTGAAAGAGCAAATATGTTATAAAGTCATCATCATCTTTATCATTATAATCCTATATCATATCATATCAACAAAAGCTAGGAAAGGGGATAAGGTCTAGGGGAAATAAAAATTGCTAAATTTTTTATCATCTACAAAAAGTTAGACTTTTAAAATTTTTGACATAGACGTGAAAAATAGACTTAAATGTATTCATAAAATTATAAAATTAACTGTCAAGGTGAATGAAAACAGGATAGTGTTGAACGCTGTCTCCCCAAAGAGACCATCACCATAACCTGCAGATCAAGCAAAGGCAAGTTGACTGTTGACTGCATTAAGGGAAGGCAGAGTCCCAGGAGCATCTCTAAAGGGGAGAGCCACAGATGGGAAATCTGTGAGGTTTTTGTGGTCTGGTTTAAGGTAGGTCTTTCACTACAGGGACCTGATTGGGTTTTGGCAAAGTTTGTGATATAATAGTTGAGGACTGATGGATGTGGAGAGGTGAAGATTTTGACGTCTTTGAAAAATAAGCAATAATTTGATGACTCCACTTGAGTAATCTATTGTTTACTAGGAAGAGGGACTATTGTTCCTTGCACTGAAGAGAACAAGGTGAATAGTCTATTGTTCAGATAAATGGATTTTAAGCAAATTCCTGAAGCAAACAATAAAGTTATTTGCAATTTCATTTTTCTTGGAAAGAATTTCCTGTCATAATCGATTCATGCTCATGTAGACAGTAAGTTGTGTTGATGTAGATGGTATCAGTTGACAACAACATTTTTTTTAACAGCATTATTAAAAATTAAAAAGAAAACATAGCTTGTATAGAAAAAACAGGAAAGATGAAACATAAAATGAACATGAAATCAGAAAGCAAAAATTAAGAGGGCAGAAGGAAGACCAAACACACCAATAAATGTTAAAAATGAAAATGGATTGAACTATCCAGTGAAAAGATGCATTCAATTATACACTAACTGAAGACTAATATACTTTAAAATGATACTTATAGATTACAAATAAAGGATGGGCAGTGATGTCTCAGACCATCACAGAAACATTAAGAGGGAGTATTATATTAATCTAAGAAATTAGAATTCATAGCACAAATTATTCATGTTGCAAAGGAAGTTCACTTTATTTTGGTGTTACACACTCAGTGAAAAAAATAGTCATGTATCCTTATGCACAAAATAAAAGAGCGTCAAAATATATAAATCAAAAACTGTTGAGGAGAGAGAATGTAAGAGGAAGAATTAAGGATGAATGTGTGGTACTAAGAGATGTTGGTTATTGAGAGACCGAGCTGGGTGGGGTGTGCAGAGGGCCGTGAAAGTTTGGAAGGGAAAATAAAGGAGTCTGGAGGAGACTGGGAAAGTGTCAGGAGAATGGACTCCCAAGTCAAATGTGAGAAAGCCAAGTTCAAAGGGATGTCATTTTGAATATCAGTAAGAGGTGTGTGATTCAAAGAGAGAAGGAATGTGCAAAAATTCAGGATTCCTGACAAATGCATTGGTATTTAGACCTAGATGAAAAACATTTACAGATCTCAAGAGTCAGAGAAATGCAAATTCCAATCAAGAGTGTAAGCTGAGTGAGGGTGCAAATTTTGGGGAGTAAACAGAGGAATTAGAATCTTGAATGTAACTGGAATCCAGAGTTACGGCAAATGTGGCATGTGTGACCTGGCAGACTGCCTTTTCTTATTTTCTGTGGTCCATGACATAGCAACTCTAAAGAGGGGTTCGTGATGACCAAAAGTATTGCTGAGAAGAATCAGTCAGCACCCCAGGCATTAGGAACGTTAAGCATGCAGAACAGGCAACCTCCCCAAATTAATTTTAATTTAATTTTTTTTTTTTTACCAAGCGTGCACTGAATTTTCGACCAAACCTCACATTCCAACTTGTGTGATGGGCCAAGAAACTCCTCCAGGCCTGTGGCAGCTGAACAGAGAGTTGCTGGTGGAAAGGTTTACAGGAACACAGTGTAGGTGGGCTTACGGGGGAGGCCAATCTTGAAGGAGTCCTACATGGGTCTTCTGGAGAAAACAGGCAACAACTCGCCCCCCCACCAAAAAAGAACACCACAATCAAATGGCATGCATGATTAAGAGACCCATTGTGGCCCATGATGGAGAAACAGTTCTGTTTCTGCTTTAGTCGGTGATGACAGGAATCTCAGCGCATTGAGTCTCACGACCTCCATAATTTTAGCTGTTAATCGTCTTCCTCAATTCTGTGCCTCCTGGAAGCCAGGGAGACTTACAATCACGTATAGAGAGGTTAAACAGAATCAAAAACACAGTATTCACATTTTGTTACATATTTAGTTTTTTAAAAATCTACTTATAAAATTTGAAAGAATTCGGTTTATTAAAGTGAAAGTTTTGTAACTCCACTGGAAAAAAAGAGTAAATGAAAAACTGATTTAGGCTTATGACTGAATTGAAATTTTACTAAGCGTGCAACGCTAAGAAAATTTTAGGCTCACAGTGTTTACCCATTTAAAACTCATAAAAATTATTTGTATTGGGGAAGACTCTATATGCTGAGGTAGACAGTTGCAGTACTTAAGAAGGAAATCAAATTTATTAATTTTATAAATACGGTTTAAAATATTTAAAGGTATTAAAGTTTGAAAATGAAGCAAATGTCATTCAAAGACTCCTTAGACGTGAAAGTCAAATTTTGCACAACAAATACGGACAATACTAATTTGTTTTTACAGTAAAGTTAAAAGGAACAGCCAGATTTTTTAAACTTTTATTTTGAAATACTTATAGATTTACAGGCAGTTTCAAAGATAGTACAGAGAGGTCTCTTGTACCCTTCACCCAGTTTCTCCCACTTTTTTAGCAATTAACTTTTTAAATTTGTAAATTTCATAAATTGAATACTAACAAAATAAATAAATAAAAAGCAAACATCTGAATAATTTTTTCCTATAAACATGCATGTGTGCATACGTGTGTGTGCGCACATGCGTGCATGTGCGCACACACACATGATCCCTCTCAGAACACTGAAAATCTCTTATCAATAATCGTTTAGACTGGGACACATTGAGTTGGAGATGTGCTGGGGACATCTAGATAAAGCCGTCCGGTGAGCAGCGGACTTCTTGGTTGAGTGTGTGCTCTGCCCTGTCCATGGTGTTCACAGCCTTCTTCCTTACTCACTGGCTCTGAGACCTGGAGAAGTTTCTTTTTTTTCATGCTGAGCTGACTTCTGTTGCCAATCTTCCTCTCTCTTTTTTTTTCCCCCTCCCCAAAGCCCTAGTACATAGTTGTAGATTCTAGTTGTAGGTCCTTCTAGTTCTTCTATGTGAGCCGCCACCACAGCATGGCTACTGACAGACAAGTGGTGTGGTTCTGCACCTGGGAACTGAACCTCGGACCTCTGAAGTGAAGCACACTGAACTTTAACCACTAGGTCATCAGGGCTGGCCCTGGAGAAGTTTCCTATCCTCTGTACCACAGCCTTCTCACTGGTGACTGTGAATAATGGTAACAGTACCTGCCACACCAGGTTGCTGAGTGGACTTGGTGAGCCAATGCACCGTAGGTCCTGGGCTGTGCCTGGCATATAGCACACACTCAGCATGTGTAGGCTACTGTTATTGTACATACGGTTATGGAACTTGGCAGAGGAGTCACAGTCCGGATATGGATTTGGGAAGCATATACTTATGGATGACAACGGAATCCTAAAGAATGTGTATAGAATGGGAAAATAAAGAGAGGAATCCATTGAACCCCAAAGAACACCAGCACTTAAGGCATAGAAAAAGGAGAGGAGCCTGAAAAACAAAAACAAAAACACAGGAAGGAGCAGCCCTAGATGAAAGAGGAAAATTGACATAAAGCTCGCTAAGGGAGTGGGGCATTGGTATGGGTGTGAAATTGAATATCCAGAAACTCACCCGTGTAGGGAAAGTAGATCTATGACGGATGAGACATCGTGGAGTGATGCTGAAAGAGGGCTTCTCCAAGTGGTTTCCATGGGGAAATAAAAGAATTAGATTCCAATCTTCCATGACACCTCTCCCTCCTAATAGCACAATCATTCACAATGAACTAAAGACTTAACTGTGGATAGCAAAACTAAAGTTTGTGGGAAAATATATAGGAGAATATTTTTATGACATTAAAAAGATACAAAGATTACTAACAATGAAAGAAATGATCAAGAAATTTGACTCCAATAAAAATGAAAACTTCTGTTTATTAAAAGACATGATAAAGAAAAAAAAGGCAATCTAGGCCAGATTTTTGTAACACTTATAACTATCAAAAAATTGTTATCTAGAATGGATTAACAAAAACTCCTATAAATAAGAAAAAAAGAAAAGTATATTTAAAAATGGACAAAAGACATAAACAAACGTCTCCCAGGTTATAAAACAGGAATAGAAAGTAAACACAGGACAATGCTCAACCCCATTGTAACGAGAGAAATGAACATTAAGATCCCACGTTGATATCCAGAGAGAAGAGCGTTCTAGCCAGAGGAAGTGTAAAGGCCCTGAGGCAGGATCCTGCTTGGCTTGTCAAGAAATAGCAAGAAGGCCAGTGTGTTGTATCCAATAAGCCAGAGAAAGGGAGGTAGAAGATGATGACAAAGACAGGTAAGGGTCCTGTAATTCAATCCCTGACTTAAGAGACCAGCAAGATGATTAATAAGAAAATAATAGGAAACGACCATATGGGGGACAGAACTGATAGGAGTAGTCACACTAATTTTGAGAGAGAGGGACAAAATGAGAGCAAAGTATAAGATGTTTAGACAATTCAATATTTAATTTAATTGAATTAATTCAGACCACATTTATTAAGCATCTATTATGTGCCAGGCCCTCTGTTAGGAAGTGAAGATTCAAAGATGAAGAAGGAAAAACCTGTGCCATAAAAGGAGCCACATGCCTTAATAAATAAGTAATAGAGAGAAACAAGTAATAAACAATAGAATGTGTGATGCTCATAAGACAAATAACACTTATTTGTAGACTTATGCTCAAGACTCAGTTGTTGGTGCCTTAAACATATTTTTACTAATCTCTACAGTAATCGTACAAGGTTGATATTATTTGTTTCCAATTTACAGATGAGAAAACTGAGTACAGGAGAGATTAAGTCTTCTGTTTGGAGCAGCGTTTCCCAACCTCAGTACTATTGGCATTGGAGCTGGATAACTCTGTTGTGGGGGTGTCGTGTGCATTGTAGGATGTTTGGTAGCATACCTGGCCTCTACCCACTGAATGCAAGTAGCTTCCCTCCTCCAACAGTTATGACAACCAAAATGTCTCCAGACGCATATCTCCTGGATGACAAAGTCGCCCTGGTGGAGAACCACTGGTTCAGAGACAGAATAAGTAGTGGGAAGGGAATTCAACCCAACTCTGTTTGACTCCGAAGGCCGTAGTTGGTTGTTTTTGCTTGTCTAGACTTTTACTAGTGCACAATACCTTTATGAACAGGTCTACGTGGAGCACGATCCATTGATGTTTAACTAATTAATTTAAAGCAATGCAGTGAGGATGTCTATTTATCTACATGTGGCTCACCCCATAAGAAGATATACATGAGATGGCGACACAGACATTATTTTAGGTTTCTACTATTCATTCAGCATCTCAGGACACACGTATTATCAAATAATAGCCTGCAGGCATTGTGTTGCTTTCATTTCATTCATTCATTCAGCAATGCTAGGCATTGTCCTAGGCACTGAGGCTCAGAGTGGACAGGTCAGGAATGTTCCCACTCATGCTCACTCTGATGAGGGTGCTCGAAACAGGCAGGAGACGTGCTAACATGTCATTAAACAGGATAATTTCAATTTGTGCTAGGCGTTTTGAAAAAAATAAGGCAGAGTCTCGTGAGGGCAAGTGACTTGGTTGGAAGGACCGTGCTAATTTGGATTTAGAGGTCAGGAAGGCTTCTCAGAGGAGGTGACGCAAGTTGAGACCTAAATGACAAGAAGGAGTCAGTCATGTGAAAATCTGAAGGAAGAGTGTGCGAAACACAGGAACAAGCTAACGCTAAGATGTGAGGTGGGAGTGAGTTTGGTGTATTTCACGAACAGAAAGGCCTTTGTGGGTGGTGAGTGGTGCACAGGGGCAAGTGGTAAATGGTGTCAGGGAGGTGGTTGAGAGTCCGGGCATGTCTGACCTTGCAGGCCAAAGGAGGGGCATGGATTATATTCTATATACAAACAGAACACGATCTTGTTGAAGTCACTGCAGAAGGAAGACCAAATGTTATCTTTCTTTGAGCTAAAATACTAATGCAGCATCCTACATGTCCTTGCTTCCATCATTCATAGTTATATGTTTGCAGTTATTTAAATAGACTGATGCGAGAGTTAAAGTTCGAAGCTTACAAGGGAAATCAAAGAAATATTTAAAATATATTAGTTTAGTTTTTATTCTGCCTGCAGAGTTTCTGCAGAACAGACGTTTTTATTGCTCTGGCTCATTAGAAGGTCTATTGAGTATTTGATTTCATTTGAAAAAGGCCACAAGCAGCTATATTCTTTAAGAATTCTGATATCAAGTGTCAATGACTGACAGTGATTTTACATTTGTTTTCTGGAAAGATGTTACAATGATGATCTTATTTCATATTTTAGGCATAACAATTTAGTGTCTGTTGCTTGTAATTGGATAAAATTGAAATAATTTAAATGTCCATCAATAGAGAAAGGAGAAATAAAATGTGTTATTGTCATATGATGGAATATGATTCGGCAGTTTAATGAACTAGATCTACAAAAATGTACAGGTTGTACAGGTCTCCACAAAAGGAGGAGGGGGAAAGGGTAAGTTATAGTAAAATAGGTATAGAAAAATACAATTTTTTCCCTAGATTTATTGAGATATAGTTGACACATAACACTGTGTGAGTTTAAGGTGTACAAGCACTGATTTGATACATCTATATATTGCAAAATGATTCCCACTGTAGCACGGTGGCATGAGATAGCAGGGGCATAAGAGAACTTTGGGGGATGATGGATATGTTCATTATTTTGAGTATGTGATGATTTCACAGGGGTATACATATGTCAGAACTTATGAAATGTTGCACTCTGTATATGTGCAGTTTGCTGTCATTTATACCTCAATAAAGCTATTAAAAATTATTGTGATTCGTCATTGACATGCAAAGTTAAGTTGGTAGTAACTTTTCTTCCTTACTAGTACATAAAGTGGTAGTGCATCTTAAAATTAATGGCCTCTTAGATTTCATAAACTACAGCAATAAATGCCTTTGATGGGAGATTCTGGTGGCTGAGCGTTACGCTATTTTTAGCTAAAAGCGTGCTAACTGATATAACAGGAAATACTAGAAGAGGATAATGTTGGGAAGACTGTGAATTTGTTTGTAGCCATGTTAAGAAGAGGATGTTTTGTTGGAGACTGCTTGTTGTCCCCCAGTAAAGCCCAAACTGGCCACTACATCCTCAAAGGTTCTCTCTGATCCATTCCCCACCCAGCAATCCCTCTGCCTTTGCCATAGACTTCCAAACTTAGCCTGGCTCCTGGCTGCCTTGAATAAAACCTACATTTTCCCACTTCCCCATCTTTTTGTAAAGCCAAGATCATGTGACTAAGCTCCGGCCAATGAGATAAAAGTGAAATTGATGTGTGCAGCTAATTATAATCGTCAGTCTGAGAAAGGAGTCCTTAAAATTGCAAATGGGTCCGTCTGTTATATTGTATTGAAAATGTGTCTGGTTTTTCCCTTGCCTTATAATTCACAGACACCGAAACTGTGTTCAAAATAAAAGCATTCCAGACCCAATTTAATTGTACCTTATGAGTGAAGTTAAAATGCTTCTTATTCGGATGCCAATGCAGTCGATTGCTAATCCCCATTCTGAAGCAGGTTCCTTCTGTGTCTTTGGACAAGTCATTTAGTCTTTCTGCTTCAGGTCCCTCAGCTGTGAAATGTGGATAATTTTAAAGGCTTGGGGGTGCTGTGAGGATTAATTAACATTGGCAGAGCACTTTGAGCATAAGACTTCGCCCTCTTTGCACATTTTATCCAGGGACTTCAACAGACTGTACCGGTAAGGCTGGCCCCGTTTATCTCTGTTTCCCAGATCAGGTTATGAGGCAGGAGAAATTAATGGCTTGCCCAAAGTCACTCGGTGAACTAGGGGAAGAGCCCTGAGGAGCCCTCTGGAATATTGACTTCTAATCTTCTTGCGAGAACCACTGGATACATGCGTCATTTTGAAAAAGGGCTCTATTGATGCCAAATGTCTGTGTCACCTAATTACTTCTCTCTGGTCTTTTTCTCATATGTTGGCCTAGATTTTCCTGGGTTAGCTTTGCATTGACCTACAGGGAGGAGGGCTCTTCTCATCAGAAAAGAAACTCAAATATCTGGGAGAGCCCAATAACCATAGGACACTTTTTTTGTATATGAGTCCAGTTCACTAGAGGTCTATGTTGTCCTTGGTTATAAAACTTAAGACATGAGGTCCACCAGTGCCTAAAGAAATAGTGATTCTATTTTTTTAAATTGCATTGGGAATTTATTTTTAAAAAAAGCACACAGGACAAAATTAACATTTCTAATACCCCTGCCAACAAATAATAACCACCGCTAATATTTTAGCATAGATATATCGAACCTGGGTTTTTATATATATATAAAAATGAGTAAAAACTCATGTTTAAAAACCAGACCATACTGCATAGATTATTTATAGCACGCTGACCAATGTGTGAGAAACTTTTTTATCCTCTCTGGCCTCCTCATCCACTACCCTCTTCTCCTTCTCCAATTGCAGTCACCCTGACCTTCTTTCTGTTCTCCATGTACCCTAGCTCTCCTGTCTGGGACGTTTGCACATCTTGTCCTTCTTCCACCACCCTCTCCCTCCCCTCACTTAGGAATCAGTGCCTTCTCCTTCCTATCTCAACTCGCTCATTTCTCCATCCCCCTCCACCTTCCAAAGGAGTCAGGGCCTGTCTCCTCGTCCTACCCTCACACAGCATCATGTAACTTTCCTTCATGTATCATTTTATTCTTATTTGAGTATTTTATTAATGTCTTGCACTCTCAGTGGACAGCGAACTCCATGAGGGCAGAGTCTGGTTTCTTTCTATCTGTCCCATTGACTCCTCAGTGCCTGGCAAGCCTGGCTCAAATAATATTTGTTGAATGAACAAATAAGAAATGACATCTTTTACATGCATTTTAATGGTTATGATATGGATTTGTAACAGAATGATAAATGCGACTCTTCGTGTTGACTAAATTTCAGAAGTCCGCGGGTGGGGGTAGAGGCTGGGCATTTAGAAAACATTCCAAAGCGAGGTGCTGGACCATCTGTGCAGAAATTGGGGAAACAGTAGTTCAAAACCATTCTGTCTGCATTAGTTGATCACGCACCTCCAGACTAAATAAGACATTATGGTTAAAGAGATTAAAGAAGGAATGTTCCTTGGCAGGGAGTTGGTCTTCTCCTCCTCGTGGGGGAGAGAAGGGGGAGCTTACTTTCTTCCTTTACAGCAGCGCAGCGATTTTCAGGAAAATCACTCAGAAGGCTAAATGTGAGTCCCCTCCAGTGTGGAAGATACAGGGACTGGCGCCAGCCCCATTCCTTAGTAGTCTAAAGCTGGAGGTTGGGGTCAACTAGATGTCTTGACTTGTGGCAGAGCTAAGAGCAGTGGCTGCCCTGGGAGTGAGCCGACCATTCATTGACGGGGCAACACTGAGGGAGTTTTTCCTCTGGCCAGTTGAACACACAGAGGGAATAGGCAACAGTTAGGACCACATGGAAGGGGAAAGGAACCCAACATAGGCCTGGAGCAGTGGGATCGGGGGATTTGAGGGGATAAAGAACAGCCAGACGGGGGGGGGGGGGGGGGGGGGGTTGGAGGCGGAGCTCTCAGCACGTGCATCTCTAATGAGCTGACAGAAGCTCCCAGAGAGAGAGCGCAAAGTCTTATGGCCCTGGTGCCCAGAGGGCATCCAGTCCCAGGCAAAACTTGGGGCAAGCACAACTTTCCTGGGTTCTAGCCTCTCCTTTACCCCTGAACTCCAATCCTGGGGAGCCCAGAGCCTGCAGGTATTATGTAGAAGAGGACGCAGAGCAGAAAATCGGTGAAGAAGCCACCCCCAACCCCCCACCACACTCTGGGCAGGGGATAAACTCTAAGTGAATGACAGTCCATCTTCTATGGCTATGAAGCTGAAATGGACTTTTTCTTACCTAGTAGCAGCCAAAATGGGCAGGGGCCTTCTGGAGATTTCATTCAGGGTTGGAGAAAGCACTTCTCAATATGGAAAGTTTAATGGGGAATGATGGCACCCGGCTGATCCTATCTCCTTTGGAAATTTGGTTACGTGTATGCACACACTTCTATGTGAAAAAAATATGTTTAGGTATATATTATATTAAGATATATATTATATCAAGATATATATATTATCATGAATGATACCGCAGTGAATATTCTTATAACTAAATATTTGTACCTTTGGACACATTTCCAGAATTGGAATTGTTGAGGACCAAGGATAAGCAATTATCAAAGTTTTAATTATTTAAATAGATATCCTCATTTATCCTTCAAACAGTTATATCAGTTAATACAAATTTACATTCTCATCAGAAGCCTCATTTTTCTTTTCCTAAAGATTTTTGGGTACAGGTCTTTAGAAGTAGATTTTTACAAGGTCTCACCATTTCCAGTTCAGTTCCTTCTAATCGTTTTTATATGGATCAGACAGAATAATATTTTAAAAGTATAAATCCGACGTCCCTTCATGATTTCCTGCTTTTGAATAGAACGCAGTCCCCTTGCTGTAGCCTGCTAGGACATGGATTACACTGCCCCATCCTATTTCTAGGCCTGTTTTCCGCACCACTACCTCTCTGGGCTTAAGACACACTGCTTTTTAATTAAAAATAGAAATACCGTACAATCCAACTATCCCGCTACTGGGGTATTTGTCCAAAGAACTGGAAATCAACAATGCAAAGAGATTTATGCACCCCTATGTTCATTGCAGCATTATTCACAATAGCCAAGACAAACAACCCAAGTGCCCATCAACTGATGAATGGATAAAGAAGATGTAATATATATATATATATATATATATATATATATATATATATATATACACACAATGGAATACTACTCAGCCATAAAAAAAGACAAAATCACCCCATTTGCAACAACACGGATGGACCTTGAGGGTATGATGTATAGTGAAATAAGCCAGACAGAGAAAGACAAACACTGCATAATTTCACTCATATGTGGAAGATAAACACACGGATAAAGAGAACAGATTAGTGGTTACCAAAGGGGAAGGGGATTGGGAGGTGGTTGAAAGGGGTAAAGGAGCACACATATATGGTGACAGATAAAAATTAGACTATTGGTGGTGAGCACGATGCAGTCTATACAGAAACTGATAAATAATAATGTACACCTGAAATTACACAATGTTATAAACCGTTTTGACCTCAATAAAATAAATGGAAAGAAAACAAGAAATATGCCTAGAAGACAGGAAAGAAAAAAGACACACTGCTCTTCCCACGGGGCTTGAACTTGCCCGGCTCCTTCCTGCATCCCGGCTTTTTCAGATACTCTTTCCTCCAGCTGGAGTGCGCTTCCCCTGATGTTTCACGTGGCTGCTGCTTATCTGTCTTGCCTTAGCTGAAGTGTCACTTCCTCCGAGACTTCCCTCACTCTCTCTCTCACCTAAAGTAAGGGCTTTACCTAAACAAGGGCTGCTTGTTACCCCTACATAGCACACCTCTCATTTCCTTTTCACCACCATCTGTAGCTATTTAAATTGTTTATTCACTTGTTTATTTTTTCTCTTTCCTCCTAGGGTATAAGCTCCATGGAGACAGGGACTTTGTTTATCTGTGTCGGGTGTGCGTGTGTGTGACAGAGAGAGAGAGAGAGAGAGAGAGAGAAAGTTTACTGTGGACCATCTCCACCCGTAGCGGGTGCTCAGTCAATATTTACTGAACGCAGGAAGGAAGCAAGGAAGCATGAACAACGGAAGCAGACCCGTTCCCAGATCTTCTCCCACCTGATTTCGGTGTCATCTTCCAAGTCATCCTTCTTTGGGTGGGTGACAACTAGGGAAGGGAGACCTGGCCACAGAGCAGACAACCTCTCTCCTTAGTGACGGGCGAATCATTTTCCTTAGTGCCGTCTCACCTGCCAGAGGAAAGGCTGCATATGTTTCTGTGACACTCCCACCGAGAGCAGCAGGCAACCAGGCCAAAGCTCAAGTTATTTTTGGTAAAGATACTGGACAAGTGCCGTTTCAGCCTGTGCTTTGGTACTTTGTGGGACTTAGTGAAAGTACAATCTCCTTTGGTGAAGCTTGGGAGCTCATCACTTGCTCTGGAAAAGTGCAGAAGCCTCTGGATTTTTGCACATAATTTCCTGTCCTGAGGAGCTAAATAATAATAATAAAAAATAATAACAATTGACTGAATGGAATGCAGAGGGAACGGCATGAGTCATTCATGTTTCAAACTAGAGTGGATTTCTTTTTTTTTTTTTTTTGTGAGGAGATCAGCCCTGTGCTAACATCTGCCAATCCTCTTCTTTCTTTCTTTCTTTCTTTCTTTCTTTTTTTTTTTTTGCTGAGGAAGACTGGCCCTGGGCTAACATCTGTGCCCATCTTCCTCCACTTTATATGGGACGCCGCCACAGCATGGCTTGCCAAGCAGTGTCGGTGCGTGCCCGGGATCCGAACTGGCGAACCCCAGGCCGCTGCAGTGGAGCGCGTGCACTTAACCGCTTTTGCCACGGGGCCAGCCCCTAGAGTGGATTTCTTCTTTGAATACATTGGACCAGGCAACCTTGGATTAATTTCTGGCTCTGCAATGCTGTGGTTATAAAGTTCTATTTCAATGCATGACGTGGTTTTGTTTCATATCAACGAGATGTCCAAATAGAAGAGCAGTACTATATGTATTCCATTTTGAACTCACACTCATTTCATTTTCACACAATCGACTCTTAATCTGCCAGCTGAGATCATGTGCTCATTTCTGAACCAATCAGCACATTTGAAGGAAGGAACGTACAAGGCTGCACACCTGTACTGGGAGCAGGGGATAAAGCATATTAAAGTGAAAATGATGACCACTATTGGAAGAAGGGAATTCGGATGCTGAGGAAGCAAACAGAAATAGATACTGCAAACAAGAAGTTCTAAGTTTTGAAAATTGACTTAAAAACAGGGATTGAAATAATTATTTTTTTTGTGTCACACATCTCCAGTGAACGAACTGTGTGTGACTATATGTCTGGTTGGCAGTGTATAGTTGTGCAGGTTGTGCACTGTGTAATTCTATAAGCACTACTTACGTTATATATCTCTGTAAATTATTTCTTTTTCCTTCTGCTACGGTTGTGTATTGCATATTTTGGACTGTCCATCCAAAGTGTAAGTGGCTGTCCATCCTGTGAATAATAGAGCACAGTCTGTGTATTTTGCATGTATATCAGTTTGATCTCACCAAAAACAAATAAACAAGTAAAACCATATACTGGATTCAATCTTGCAATTTTAAAAAAATCACTTGTTTCTTCACATCTAGTTTGGTATTTTCTAGTTTGATTCTAGTTTCTTCACTTCTAGTTTAATTATTTATGGATGTGGATTACATTCAACATTAACTATCAAGGGATTGGTTTCTCAGTCTCAGTTTTTGTCAGTAATTATTTCTGTTATCTTGAGCCATTAACTTCAAGCTCCTCATGCCTAAATTCCTGCATCCTTTGTTTCTGTGATACTGTGGATTT
The DNA here is from genome assembly GCF_020826845.1 of Diceros bicornis minor. Classification (NCBI taxonomy): domain Eukaryota; kingdom Metazoa; phylum Chordata; class Mammalia; order Perissodactyla; family Rhinocerotidae; genus Diceros; species Diceros bicornis. The sequence continues at coordinate 8,429,288 of NC_080758.1, read as the reverse complement.
GGTCTACAAATGATGTATCGGACAAATGCCTTCCATGAACATGTCAACTTCACGGCAACCGTGGACAGTATTTTCTTTTTTTTAAAGTTCTAAGCCTTCAAAAAGAACTGTGCAAATGATTTTATTATCTCATCCTCTTTTGGTCAGAGATTTAAACTTAAAACATCATTTACATTGAATGACAACATGATGACAGAGCTAATGGTTTATTATATAGCAAAAAGAGTTCTCCCTGCCAGAGTATTTGCTTTTTGATTGTCTCAATTTAGTCTCAGTTCTCCATGACACATTCTTGGGTGATTCTCTTCTTTAACGGACACCCATCAAACCAAGGAGACTAAAAGCTAGTACTCCCAGCAAGAAAGGAAAGATTCCTATAATCTTTGAGTTGAAAGGCCTTCAAATGTCATCAGCTCAAATAGTCCACTAAATAAATGAATCTTCTTCTCAATAGCTCTGACCCAAGGTCACCCGGCCTTAGTTTGGTCACCTCTAGTGAACAAGAATTGTCAAATTTCTGATGCTGCCTTGCCCTTGTGGTCAGTGCAAATGATTAGAAAGATTTTCCTTGGAAACCAGCTAACCTCTCTCTCCCATGACATCTGCTCTTCAGAAGGGGTACAGGACGGTGTTTACTAGCAGAGCTGGTGTCACACACACCTCCCTTCAATGCTAGCCCTGTGGGAACTGGGGCAAGTCTCTTAATTCATCCGAGCTTCAGTTTCTATGAAACGTGGATAACAGTACCTATCTCATTATTCCTTAAACAGGATTAGCAGAATGCCTAGCAGTCTGGTGCCCAATCAATGTGAGCAGTTGTCAACTCAGGCGTGCTTTGGGAAGGCAGCGCAGCCAGGGGCAGGGGAGTGTAAAATCTGGTTCCGTTTGAATCTTAGTCTGTAGGCAGTATCCCCTAATGGTTATGAGAGTGAGCTCTATTGCCAGGCTATGGAGGTGTAAATATGGGCCTGGTATTTATATACGGGAGGACCTACCTCATAAGGTACAGGGGAGTTTAAATGAATTAATCCACACAGAGGGCTTAGAGCTGTGCCTGGCACTGTGGATTTATCCAGCACCTGCTCTGGGCCAGGCTTTGGGGGTGCACGTATTAACGAGGCCAAGTGTTAGCCCCTGGGAAACTTACATCCGGGCGGGGGAAGACAGGATCAAACAAGGAAAATGTGGCAAATGATGTCACCGAGGGCTGGGTCCAGGACGCCAAGGAAACCCGAGGAAGTACGTAGCTTAAGCCATGGCGATATCCCTTCTCTCGTATGCCAAGGTCAAGGCAAACCGTGGCGACACCACCTCCCCAGACACGCACGACAGAGGTAAAATCAGCCCTTCTCGGGGAAGAGACGGGGCTGAAGGCAGAGGCGGGGTAGGCGGCGGCCGGGAAAAGTGAAATTTCCTGTCTTCCTAAAATAAGCCACCGGAGCAAGAGGAGAGGGAGCGTCATCTCGGCAGGCTGTCTGGAAGGTGCGGGGCGGGTGGGGCTCGCTGGCGGTCCCGGGGGAGGGGAGGGATCAGAAGGGGATGCGGGTCGGGCATCGGGGGCGGGAGAGGAGAGGAGAGGAGGGGTGTGCGCGCCTTCAAGGCTGTCTGCCTGCGGGCGGCCGCAGCCGGGCGCTGGGACCCGCGCGGCTCCTCCTCCTGGCCCCCCCATCTTCCTCCTCCTCCTCCTCCTGCTCCTGCTCCTGCTCCTGGGCCCCGGGAAGAGGCAGGGCGGGATCCCTGAGCAGCCGCCGCCCCTCCTCCCGGCGGGCTGGCTGATGAGTCAGCTGACGCCGGCGCTCCAGCCTCGCGGCGCCGCGCTCGCCGCGCTCCCCCAAAGTGGCTGCAAGCCGGCCGCCCACTTGCAGGGCTTGGGGGACAGAGAAAGTGATGCGCGCCTTCTAAAGCCACGCCGAGCCGCAGCCGAAGCAGCTTCACCTCTTCCACTTTCTCCCCTCTCTACGTCTTCTCTTGACCCTGCCCTCGACCCTCCCCAAAGCCACTTAGGGTGCGTGCGCTTGGGTGAGGGGGGGGGTCACCGGCTGTCCGGGATGGCTTCCAATTTTAATGACATAGTGAAGCAAGGGTACGTGAGGATCCGGAGCAGACGCCTAGGGGTAAGTATCGATCCTTCTTATCCTGTTCTCCCGTTCAATTGTCTTTATCCGTAGCCAGCATCCCTGGAGGGTGGAAGGCGATTCCCCGGCAGCGCGCTGGGGGATTGCGCTGTGGCTTTCTCAGCCGACATCCACGTTGCTGGGGCTGCCCCTGGAAGGCCAGGTCTAGGTATGTAATGGATCTATCTTTATCTTTCGGATGACTTGGCTTTCTGACGGTGGCCGCGTGTACGTCTTCACCAGCCGCTGGAGACTGACAATATTTCTCGGTAGCCATGGGAGTTAGACCTGAGAAGCCCGGGCGGGGGTGCTGAGCCTGCCGGATGCCCCCGCTGCCCCTCTTCCCACCCCTCGCCAACCTAACTTGTCCAGCGGATGATCGGCTGGCTGAGAATGAGGGCAGACGCTCTCGGTGTGAACGAGGTCAGTGACCCTCTGACCCCGGGGAGAGGCTTCTGCCACAAGAAAGGGCTCTTCGGACTCCGGACGCTGGACAGTGACCCACCTTCTCCCCGCTGTTGCCAAAGGCGGCGTGGGCTGGCCTCTGGCCGGGCCAGCTTGGGGTAGCTATCCGAATCCTGGGTGATGGAGTTCTTTTGCTGGCATACACACTGGAAACCCGCTGGGAGATTATTTAGGGTGGAACATAATACCTGGCACAGAGCGAGTGCTCCCTAAATATACCCTGAAAGAAAGAGTGAATGAATCTGAGGGTACTTGTAGGGGACGGATGTTGGCACAGGCGTGGCTCCTCCCTTAAAACTCCCTCTCTTCTGCTCTTTCCCCCTTGGCTCTTCATTGATGGGACTTCAGGAGAACTCATTCTCCTCCTCTTTGGGCTCCAGTGATAGTAAAGGAATTCTTGAGGGAGGAGGAGGATACAGAAATGATTTTTTTTTTTTGTTTAATTTCAAAGTATCTCGTTTCTCTTTGCCTTGTGTCAAGTGTTGTTGCTGTTTTCGTGTATTGTGTGCATTTGGGCAAGGCTGTAGGGGGGCGGAAGGTTTACTTGAGTAATGTCTGAAATAATAATAATGTCAGTAATGATGTGGAATGCCCCCACGGGGAGTACCGTTATAATGATAAGTGGAATGTCTTTCTCTACAAATGTATGTCATTGGCACCTTTCTCTTATTTGGTCTTTGGACATTTTTATGTGCCAGATAATTTTACTGAATATTGAAAGAAAATTTCACAGTTAGGAGGAAAACCTGGAAACCTGGTGATGGAAACATCTGTAATTATTAAAAACTCTTGCCTGATTTGTTTTGGTCTTTTGCTTTCTTTCTTCCTTTTTTTCCCCTGTTGGTTACCATGTTTTAGCAATTATGTCCCAGTGTTATTGTGAATCTATAAATATATAATTAGAGAGAAATGTAACAGAACTAACCAATTCTTATCAACGCTGCCTAGGTTTTCTTGATTTTCTCTTCTGCTATGTAAATATTCTCACCAGCAGGAGCAATTATTATTGGGGTACTTAACTGAGTGGCTCTCATGCAAAGGACAAGAAATAATAGGAACTCTATATTTTTGATAACCTCAAGGGCTAGCCTAGTGTTACGATTTTAAGGGGAGTATTAAAAACACCGTACTAATTTTAGATTTACTCCATGATGTCAATTGAGGAAATTGATAGGAGATATCCATTCTGTGTTAGGGAGCATTCCAATAGGAAGAGGACATGCATTATTAATACACAAAATGTGAATTATTCATAAGGCTCGGAGTTTATGCCAAATTGTGACACATGGTGATTTATTTGAAAGACTAGTTACCATAACTTTCTAGTTTATGGTAATTGAGATTATTTTTCTATATTATTACAACTGCTACAATATAGTCCTATCTGTGTGCCAATGTTTATGGACAGATATTTGAAGCAGCAAGGAAAGGAATATAGTTTAGTTTGCATTCATTTTATATTTTACAGTATTTTGAAGGCCAGCGAGCAGTAGGCTTTCTCAGGATCTATTCATTTTGTTTGTGTTAACAGTCAAATAGATTTTGGAGTATCTATGGAATGATGGTTATCGCTCATGGAAAGAAAAAGTCAAAAATAGAATCAAAGAAATTTGGTCTTATTTGTTAACATTGGTTTTATCACCAGTTAATTTTTAAAAAGTGTTCTTATGATATATTTATTTATATAAACCAAGGAGGCTGATTACATAGTTGTCAGAAACAGTGCAAACTAAAGTTTTAACGGAGACTGAAAGTAACGGTGAAGGATGCTTCAGGGAAATGATGTAGGGACTCTCTGTCCAAAGTAAGAAATGTTAGTGGTATTAATCTAGGCCGCATATAGCCGAGAACAGCCAGCAACATGTGTGAATCTCCAGTTGTGGTAGGACATTACATCTGGTACAGAGTGGGCACTGAGTAAGTGCACGCTGAAATGTGCACTGACTACAGAGTGAATATGTGGCTTTGCAATTCATAAACCTCTTTAGGAACTAATATGACATAGTGGTCTTATTAATGGAATCCAGACAAATGTCTGTGGCTTAGAACCATGTTTGAGAGGGTTTATAATTAAACAAGAGAACAACATTTCATGGTAAGCAGCTGTTGTGCCAAGGAATGCTCCCTCAGATTTGGAAAGAGAGAAGAAAACAAATTCTGCTTCTGTTACTCATTAGCTCCATGACCCTTGACCTCTCTTGGCCTCAGTTTTCTAATCTGTACAATGAACACTATTTAATGGTATTGGGAGCATTAAATAAGATAATACCCGTGAAGATGTAATGAACACATACAGCAGTGATTCTGATTGTATTATTTCTTTAGTATAATCAAAGTGAGTTAGGATTGGTGGAAGGATATAGGGATTATTGATTTCTTTATCTTTATATCTAGAAGTATCCAAAGGCATAAATGTTTATGCAGCTGTAGATGTTTTCATTGGATGAAGCTTTTATAAATAATATACATTGAAGTGATTTTTCAGTGGGATAGGAAACATTGTAAGACCATCCTCATTCAAATGGGTGGTGGATAAGTGGTCATCTTTAGTTGAGCTGCTAAACAGTTTTAAGTGATTAAGCAATCAAATAGGTATTGACTTTTTCTCTTTAAATATCAAAAAGCTTAATGGCATTCAACTCATTTAACTCAAAAGTCTCAGTATCTTCCCATCTTTCTCCAGCTTAATCTCCATGGGTTCATGGAGGTCTCAAGCTGTGCCCTGGGTACAGTATTTGTTCAGGAATGTCAGTTACTATTTGAGGGGCTATAGGGGGTGGGAAGGGGAGTAGCTGTCTACAATTATCTGGCTAATCCACAAAAGGCAGTAAAAATTTATTCTTAGATAAATGGTGCATCAGGCAATTTGCACATCATTCACCTGACTGAGTGTGTGGCTTAGATGACGTTGTGTAAGTGTCCTCACTTGGTTTCTTCCTTTGCGATGGAGAGAATGTCCCAATCAATAATTGCTATAGGTTGGCCATGATGCAAACCTCAGAATTTAAACTCAGACCTATTCTCTTTATCTACACAAAATCCCTAGATTACTCGCCTTTAAGTAATCGCCCCCTCCTCATATCCCTTGCCTTCTTTCTCTCTAGATTTATCACCCCCTCACAATTGCTCTGTATATTTTACTTGTTGATTGCCTGTATCCCCACGAGGGCTGGAACTTCTCTATCTTTTAATTATAGCTGAACCCCAGTGCCTAGAACAGTGCTCAGCACAGAGCAGGCCCTTGGTGAAGATTTATTAAATGAATGAATGAATGAATCCATCACTGTGTACTGGTTTGAGAGCATAGGCTCTGACATGAGACTGTGTTAAAGTCCCAATTCAGCAACCAGTTACGTGACTTTTGGTGAGTTATTTAACATTTATAAGCCTCAGTCGTCTGTAAAAATAGGGAGACTCATAATACCCATCTACTAGATGATCCTCGTAAAGAGTTTGACACAATGCTTGACACAGTGGAAACCCAATTAATGTTTATTACTGCTCTCACTTCTACTACTAGTGCTATTAGAGGATGATGACACTTAGATGGTTATTATTTTTACTGTTTCTACTGAAATAGCTCTCATCCTCAAAGAACTTGCTGTTTAGTTGGGAAAACAAGCTACTGTTGATGAAATAGTTAATGTACAAGCACAAATATTGCTTGGCACTGATGCTAGGTATTGAAGGGATATTTGTCTTTGTAAGATTTTTCATGATCCTTAGATAAATAACAAAGATATCAAGAACAGAAAGATTGTCACCATGTAACTTTGGTTTGAGTGAGCTCATCAGATGAGGAGGTATTTCGGTTAATTGAGGGTCTTTCTCTTGGGTGGCAGAGAATGGATTTGAAACATTGGTTAGTTCATGGCCAGATTTTGGTAGAAATCTTTCCTCACCCCTTTGTTTCTGTTTCACCTGACCCAGTATACCAAAGAGGCTTTAATATTTCATTTGGACAGTTTTGGATTTATAGATGATCAAGAATCTGTGCATTTTTTATGGTACCATGACAAAGTTACATTCATAATGTCAAAATCATAGAAATAGGATAAATTCATCATAAACTATCAGTACGTAAGTAGATGTACACGTGCATGCCCACAAACGCATGGAAACATTTAAGAAGTACTGAATGAAGCAGTGTTTTTCTTCCTCAAGAGAAAGAGGATTTGGGAATAACTTTGGCTGTAGTGAAATTCATGGTCAGATAGACTGAAATACACAGTGTGGCTGAGTCAAGCCTACTCAGTATATTGGCCCCATTTGAATCATCTTCATAGGTTTCCATGTCAGAAGTGCTTTCCAGCTGCTATTTTCATCATCTTCCTTGGATGGTCTGTGTGGATGATATGATTAATTATGCATAAAGCCAGCCTTTAATCATCATCCCCCAAACTAATTTAAGCACAGAATGGCCAATTTAGTGACTTTGTGTGTAGACATAAACCAGATTACTGATGTGATGATTTTTCCCACATCTGCCAATGTATTTTTTTTATCATATTCATTAGATGACGAGAAATATTTATTTTTCAAATAGCTTTGTAATTTGTGTGGAGAATCATTATCTTTGGTATTTTAAGAATTTAGTTTTCATTTGGGATATATTTACTTTTATTTATTTTATTATTCATCAAATATTTATTGAGTTGAGTGCCTACTAGTGTTAAGCTCAGTGTAAAACACCTTAAATCAGACAATTTTCAGTCAATATCCTCAAGGAATTGACAATCTATTTTTGGACTTGTATTAGGATTAATACAGATTAGTATGTTCTGTATATTACTATACAGTACTATATATTACTATATTTATAGTATTTTTAGCATTCTGTGTATTACTGTAGTTGAAGGTGAATTAGTCTGAGTTTCAGGTCAAATATTGAAGTGAAAAAACATCTGCAGTTCTTTCCCTGTTCCATTTTTGTGAAATGAGGAAGGGCAAAAATTTGATTTGCCTCTTATTCTGGGAATTTGACTCCAGTTGGGTGGAAATAAAACCTTTGGAGATTTTAAGCCAGGAAGAGATTCATATGCCTCCTTCCTGGAACCCTCTGTTTCTGTGAAACTCAGAATAAAATTGTGAGTTTAGAAATGCTACAGATGTATGTGAATGTTGAAATTAAAATAGCTTCTTTCTATAATGTAGACGGCTAGATTTTGGATACGTATCTGGAAGTTGATTTTTGTGGAACAGTTGGGGCCTGGCTTTATTTTACTAGTGCTCTAAGCCTCTGTTTATGCCCTGGATCCCAGAGAAAAGAAATGTTAGCTGTGTGGATTATGTTCCTGAGTGGAGTCCTTAAGCAGGCTCCAGGGATAGGATGTGGGTGATTTTTCTCAGGTGATGCTTCCTAGCTTTTATCAGATTCTTACAAAGATCTGGATCTCCCCGCCCCAGGCTCTCTCACCTCCCACCCTCTGCAACTTCCAAAAGGTTAAGAACCACTGTCACATTTTTTCAAATAAATTTTTTATTTTCAGATAATTGTAGGTTCACATGCAGTTGTAAGAAATAATCCAGAGAGATATCCCGTGGCCTTTACCCAGTTTCTCCCAATGGTAACATCTTTCAGATCTATGGCACAGTATCACAGCCAGGATATTGATATCGGTGCAGTGGAGATACAGAACATTCCCTTACTACAGGGGTCCTTCACGCTGACTTTTTATAGCTGCCCCTCTTGCTAAAGCCCTGACAACCACTAATCTGTTTTTCATTTCTATAATTTTATCCTTTCAAGAATCTTATATAAATGGAACCATATAGTATGTAACCTTTTGGGATTGGTGTTTTTACTTAGCATAATTCGCTAGAAATTCATCCAGGTTGTCATGGATTTCAGTGGTTCATTCCTTTTTATTGCTGAGCAGTATTCCACAGTATGGATGTACCATAGTTTGTTTAGCCATTCACCTGTGGAAGGGCATCTGGGTTGTTTCCAGTTTTGGGCTATTATGATAAAGCTGATATACACATTTTTATTCAGGTTTTTGTGTGAACTTAAATTTTCATACCTCTACGTGAATGCCCAGGAGTGCAGTTGCTGGCTTGTATGGTAGTTGCATGTTTAGTTTTCTAAGAAACTGCCAAACTTTCTCACAGTGCTTCTACCATTTTACATTCACACCAGCAAGTATAAGCAATCCAGTTTCTCTGCATCCTTGCCAGCATTTGATGTTGTCACTAGTTTTTGGTGTTGTCACTTTTTTATTTTAGCCATTTTGATGTGTGTGTATTGATATCTCATTGTGTTTTTAATTTGCATTTCCCTAACGGGGAGAGATGCCGAGCATCTTTTCATGTTCTTGTTTGCTATCTGTCCGTCCATTTTGGTAATATGCCTGTTCAGGTCTTTTGCCCATTTCCTAAATGGATTGTTTTTTAACTGTTGAGTTTTGAGAGTTCGGTATACATTCTAAATACTAATCCTTTTCAGACATGTGGTTTTCAAATGTTTTCTCTAGTATTTAGCTTATCTTTTTCATCCTCTTAACAAGGTCTTTCACAGAGCAAAAGGTTTTAATTTTGATGATGGCCAGTTTATCAAGTTTTCCCTTTTGTGGGTCATGCTTTTAGTACTAATGCTTTGCCCAGCCCAAGATCCCAAATATTTTTTCTTGACTATTTTATAGTTTTACCTCTTACATTTAAGTCCATGATCCATTTTGAGTTAATTTTTGCATAAGTTGTGCATCCTAGGTCTAGTTCATTTCTTGCCTGTGGATGTCCAATTGCCCCCAGCACCCTTTGTTGAAAAGACTGGCCCTGGGCTAACATCTGTGTCCATCTTCCTCTACTTTATATGGGACACCGCCGCAGCATGGCCTGACAAGTGGTGCATTGGTGTGCGCGTGGATCCGAACCCGGGCCGCCAGCAGTGGAGCATGCACGCTTAACCATCACACCACGGGTGGTCCCCTCTTTTTCTTTTTTTTTTAATAATTGAATTGATATGTTATTTTTTCCATGGTGGAAACAGCATAAATTTGGGACTTATACTTTAGTTTGGATCTCAACTTGGCCACTTACTGACTCAGTGGCCTTGGGGAAATTGCTTACTCTTTCTAACATGTAACTTCCTCACATACAAAAATGAGAGTAATACACTTCTCATAAAAGATAAGTGTATCAAACTCTTGGGGCCAGCCAGGTGACATAGTGGTTAAGTTCGCATGCTCTGCTTCCGCGGCCTGGGGTTCACAGGATAAGATCCAGGGCGTGGATGTACACACCACTCATCAAGCTGTGCTGTAGTGGCATCCCACATACAAAATAGAGGATGGTAGGCCCAGATGTCAGGGACCACTCCTCAAGCAAAACGAGACAGATTGGCAACAGATGTTAGCTCAGGGCTAATCTTCCTCACACACACACACACACAAAAGATAAGTATATCATACTCTTAATCCTGTGCCTGACTCATAGTAGGAACTTAATGAGTGATTATATTTATTTTCATTGTTAAGAGATTGAGATGATATTTGTTGTTCATTGTTGTTATGGTAAGAACCATAAACTAGTAGAAATTAATTCACTCAATCTCAGCGGAAGAGTCATGATTTTGGTAATAAAAAACAGGTGGCATTTTACTTTCCTCCTCCTGTTAACTTTAGAGATACATTTTTATAACATTGGGCTTATTTAGGAGCCACTAATGAAACGCTATTTTAGAAAATATACAGTTGAAATTAGCCAAAATGGCAGACTTTTGATTAAAAGACTGACCATAATACTTTTGCTATTAACTCTACTAGTGTTCCCCAAATGTGAGAATTGTATATCTTGAGAGACCATTTTAGGATAGTAAACAATAATGAATCATAAAATGAGAAAAAATGCTACTTCTTATTCAACTTAACTCAGAGGCTAATGGCTAGTAGGCCTTTTAATAGACAAAGAACCATACTTAGGTGCAGAGTCTTCAGGTAACAGTATTGTTGGGGAAGAGGGACAATCTCCCTCTGCCTTTCCCTTAAGGTTCTTATGGCTGGTCAAATAATTAAAAGACAGGTTAGCAGGAGAAAATAATACCAAGTTTAATAACATGTATATATGGAAGAAACTAGGGAAACTGAGTTTCTCAACAAAATGGCAGAGATTCTCATTTTAAATGCTACCTTCAGCTAAAGACAAAGGAGGATGTTGGGGGTGGAGGGAGTCAGTTATGGGACATTACCAGAAAAGCACAGTAAACAAGAGTAAGGTTATTATGCAGATTTAAGGCCTCACCTTCCACATTGATAAGTTTCTACAGGTGAGGTCATCCCCCCTCTTCCCAGTACAGAGAAAGAGTTACCTTTACAAATGGAGATTTCCCTTATAAATGTAAAGGTTTGTCTGGCAACTCTTTGCAGTGCCACCTAGAGAATGTGGCCTGGGAGAGACAGAATTTTTTATAAGAGGGGCTTGGTGCCTTTCCTATTGTAACATCTATTTTGCATTATATTACAGCCATCATATGATAGTGGCTCCTTCCTGAAACAGGTCTTCTATGTTAAATTCTTTAGGCAGTTTGGGACAGGTCAAATATCCGTCAGAGAAGATAATCAAGTTAAAGAGATATATTTTGGAGTGGTCAAATTTTGATCTCCCACTGTATCATATTTTACTGTATTCATTAACTCCATATTGCATTAAATTTTACATTTACCTTCAAGTGATACTGGTTTTCTGTTTAAGATAAGAATGTAACTTCCTCTTTAAATAAGCTTATTAATTTAAAAAGTGAAGTTACTTGATAGATAATTAACTCATAGTGAAAGTGTTACCAAGAAGTGGCCAAAACAGTGGAGGTAGGTGGTGGGACATCCATGTGGTGGCCTCTGCATGACTGAAGTTTGGGAAACTCAGGACCACTGTACTTATCTTTTTAAGTAGGTTTTGTAAAAATTTCTTTACTTATAGCTGCCATATGCCTTTATTTTATACAAATATCTTAAAAATTGGGTCCTAAGAAAAAATATCGCATGTACTCAATACCATCTGCTTAATAAACTTGCATCTGATATCTCTGTAAGTATATATGTCACTTCTCACCCAAAACACCCCACAAACTTAACTTAAATTTGCCCAAGCCTTTGTCTTGTCTTCTCTTCATTCATGTATACAATGAACACTTCAGAGGTTAATAGAAAGAGAAATTAGCCTGCTTTATGAATGGGTTAACTCAAATTAAATTAAAACACTAAGTTTGAGTTCAAAACTTTTACTCAATACAAGTTTCACTGTTTAGGAAAGTAAAGTCTTAAAATATATTTTATTATCTTAACACTACACATGAACTCAAAAAAGAAATCTATTTTAAAAACCTTTAAGAAATCATATCTCTTTGAATCCTCTAGCAAATTTGACTCTTTTTTTTTTTTGAGGAAGATCAGCCCTGAGCTAACATCCATGCTAATCCTCCTCTTTTTGCTGAGGAAGACCGGCTCTGAGCTAACATCTATTGCCAATCCTCCTCCTTTTTTTTTTCCCTCAAAGCCCCAGTAGATAGTTGTATGTCACAGTTGCACATCCTTCTAGTTGCTGTATGTGGGACACTGCCTCAGCGTGGCCGGAGAAGCGGTGCATCGATGCGTGCCCAGGATCCGAACCTGGGTCACCAGTAGCAGAGTGCGTGCACTTAACCGCTAAGCCACGGGGCCGGCCCCAAATTTGACTCTTCATATGAACAGTTTCTTCAGGTTTCCATCTACCAATATGCAGATATTTTGGCTAATTTGCAAAAGAACCACTTTTTGATCCTGGGTCATATTCAACCAACGTGGCCCCAAATCTAGATGTTATGAAACTAGTCTAGTCTTCAACGTCCATTAATTCAGATGTAAAATGTGGTGAGAAATGAGATTTAAAGGAGCATTTTACAGAGAGTTTGCCCCTGGAGACATCTTAGTCCATTGGCATATATCTTCTCCATTAGTGGCTGGTCTTCTCTCTGGTTTTCTCCTGGCTGGCTCTCTCTTGGTATCCAGATTTTAGCTTTATATTTCCTGCCTCAGAGTGACCTGCCCTGACCAACACATCTGAAGTCTTCCCCTTGCATCCCTCTAGAACATCACCCTAATTTAAGAGTATGCATAGGATTTTTCTTTTTGGGGAGGATTTGCCCTGCACTAACATCTGTTGCCAATCTTCCTCTTTTCCTTTTTTCTACCTAAAGCCCCTAGTATATAGTTGCGTATTCTAGTTGTAGGTCCTTCTAGCTCTTCTATGTGGGACGCTGCCTCAGCATGGCTTGATGAGCGGTGAGTAGGTCTGCACCCAGGATCTGAACCACAAACGTGCGACCTTAACTGCTATGCCACCAGACTGGTCCTGCATAGGATTTTTTAAAGGTGAATTTTCTTATTTTTGTGCCAGACATTTTCTTCTTAACTGTTTTTTTTGTGTGTGTGTAGGTTATGCTATCTCCCACTAGGTTGTAAGTTCTATAAGACCTTGGCTCTCTTGTTCACTGCTCTATCCTCAGCTCTTAGCCTATAGTTAATGCTCAATATTTGCTGATTGAATGAATGAATGATTTTGCTTCCTCAGAATAATAGAATGGGATATTCAAATGCAAAAAGACATACAGAAAACTGTGCATCTATGCCATGTCATTTTGTTGTATATTCTATTCTTTAGTAGAATATTCTAGAATTTCTCATAATTACTGTTGGATGTAATCTGCAAATTCAGTATCAGGGAATACAGCAATTAACACTGGAGGCTTGGATTGGCCTCCTTAAAATTAACTTTTATTAGATTTATTTGGAATAGGTAATATGTATACTTGGTACAAAATTTAAAGGTACAAAGCTTATACACTGAACAGTAAGCTTTCCTTTCACACTTGTCCCCAGGAATCGTCTAGTTCCCTTCCCCAGAAGCAACCACTTTGAATAGTTTCTTCCAGAATAGTCTATGTACAAATAGCTTTGTAAGTGTGTGTGTGTGTCTATAATATATAGTTACACACTGTTCTGCACCATGGTTTTCTTAATTAGCAATATATCATGCTTTTCAATGAGCGGATAGGATGCCAGTGTATGGATATATCTTATAGATTTATTTGCTTATTTATTTGTTCTTCTTTCCTTCCTTCCTCTTATTTATCGTTATATATGTGCACAAAGTAGGTGTTTTTATGTCCAATTTACAGATCACAAGACTGAGTTCCTGAGATGTTAAGTTTTTGTTCAAGTCACACAGCTAATGTGTGGCAGAGCCTGAATTTAAATCCAAGCTGCATCTCTCTTATGGAACATTTGAGTAATTCTTTTTTTCTTTCTGTTACCAGCAGTGCCACAGATCACCCCTCGTCTCACCCTCTGGTGAGCATATTGGTGGATGAATTCCTAGAAGTGGGACTTCTTGTCCCAGCAATATGCATATGTAAAATTTTATTAATGTTGCCCACAAGGATGTTCCCCAGCGCTCTGAGAATGCCTGTTTCCTCTCGTCTTACAATAGTGTGCTTTGAGAACTTTTTCAAGGTTTTGCTAAACCAATGTGAAAAATGGACCCATTTGTATATAGATTTTCTTAAGCCTGAGACTGAGTTCTTGGCAATTTTATAATTAGAATCTTTTCAGTTTTGCAGTCTTTTTTCTTTTCAGAGTGATATTTACTCAACTTAAAAAGCAATTATTAAGTCAGGATTTAGAAACACAAAAGGTTATTTGCTTTCTTAAAATTCACCTTCCTGGGAAATGCTATGTGGAAGTCTTTGACCTAGAAGATATGATAAATTATATGTTAACTATGACTGTGTTTGTTACTTTTATTCTAAAAATAAAATTATAAAATTGAAAAGTTGATCAACATATATTGGGCAAAAAGATATGTTGATTGAATTAAATAAGTACATACAGATTAATGTAGCCTACCCAATATTTATATTAGCTTGGTTGGTCTTGTAGGATGCTTCCAGTGGGCCTAGCTGGGACGAGGGATGATATGAATCTTTTTACTGATAGCTAGATACAATTTCTGAATTTGTTTCTAGAGGTTAAGAACCACGAGGCCTTGCTTAATTCAGTGTCTTAAGCCTTTCTTCTCTTTTCTAAGCTCCAGCCGCTCCAGCTCCTTTCCCTTCTTCACACGACAAGCTCTTTTTCATTCACGTCCTTTGCGTGTCGTGCCTCCGTTTATCTGTACCTCTCTTCCATGGCTGGCTCTTCAGTTATCAGCTCAGAAGTCACCTCCCCAGAGAACTGTTGACCATTCAATTGCAGGTGGCCTCCCTGAAGTATTCGCCATCTCATCCCCTTTTTGTTTCATTCAGGATCATTCCTCACAACTGTAATGATTTTTAAAATGATTCATTTCTTTATTGCTCATCTTTTCTACTTTACCTCTGAGCATCAGGAGGTTAAGATCTTTTTCTGTTTTGTTAATGCCCAAATTCTCAGCAGCTAGAATAGTTTCTCAGCACATAGTAGGCGCTCAAAAACCATTTAACTAAATGAATGAAACCCTGAAATAACATTTTGCATGTTAACTTGTGAAACAGACGGTAACCCTAGCGTGTGATGTGGATACATACATTCCAAGACATTCCGAGCGTTTTGTGGAATTCTATTGTGTATTTTTGTTTATGGTCCTTTTGCAGTATCCAGACTGCAGCCCGTGGCCAAACATGTGGAGGAGAGAAACCTGGCTGGAATAAGAAGGATCTGATTTTTACTCTGTCCTGCTGCTGGCCATCTGCTGTGACCAGAGCGTGTCACTGGACTTCCCACACCTCAGCCTCCATTGCAGCAAGATGGAGACACAAATATCTGACCTCCGTGTCTCACCACCTGTCCGCCTCTGAGCCAGGGGTGCCATTGTGGCTGTGAAGAGCGTGCCCAAGTGCATGGAATATTCTATTCAGTCCCAAGTTGGTCTCCGCATTGCCCCACCATTGGCCTCCTGAGTGGAAAGTGTCAGAGAAAACTTGGGATTCCACTGTGTTGCTAGGACTTGTGTCAGACCAAAAAACAAGAACAGACAACTTTTTATTTATTATTTACTTTGGATTTCAAAAGGCAGAGTTGAATTTCTGGCAAAAAAAAAAAAAAAAAAAGGTCCACTCTACATATAACAAAAGATGGCTTATATGTATGTTTTTTTTAATTAACTAGTTTACATTACATGTATGTGATAAAGAAATAAAACAATGCAAGAAAGGATAGAATGAAGAGGAAATTTCCCTCCTATCCTGGACTTGTCTCACTTTTCAGGCGTAGCCATTCTAGGCAGATTCTTGTATATTTGTGTGGAGATGTTTATGCATAGGCATACATAAAAATGCATGTGTTTGTGTATATATAATTTGTTTTGCACGTATGGGTTCATATTGTTTAATATTGTTATATACCTGTCCCTTTTTACTTATGTTGGAACACTTTTCAAAATATTTTATGGATGCCCTGTGTTCATTTATTTGAGTGTTCCACAATTTCCTTTTTCACACTAAAAATGGACATTTTAAGGTAATTTCTAATTTTTGCTGTTTAAACAATGAAGCCGTGAACATCCTCGTGCATACCTGCATGATACTATATTTCTAAGATAAATCCTAAAAATGAAGTTGTTCTTGTAAAATTGTGTACATTTAGAATTTTGATAAATAGAGCCAATTTTCATTCAAAGAGTTTGTACCGGGTATACCGCCACCGAGGGTGCTCAGGAGCATTTCTTTCTAACCATCCTAACCTGGACTCAGTAAATTATTTGTATCAACGGTGTTTTTCTCTGGGAGGAAGAGGCTCCAAATAAACAAAATTTATATTCATATTACTTTATCTTTTCTTGCATGAAAGGCCTACTACAGTGCTTTTTTGTGAATACCTGCTTACACCGTCATAGAAGGAGAATTCTGGTTGTGACTTGTAGCCAGAGGGAAGGAAAATGCTTTTGTCTGTGGATTTGATTCCACTTTAATCCTGAACAGGGCATTTGGCTACCAAGTAGCCCACTCGCTAAGAGGAGACAATTTGATTTTTTTTCATAACTGTCAATTCCCTTGGGTGATTGAGAATTTCTGGGGAACATTTGTAAAATAAATGAAGTTACAGAAGATATGCTGACTGGCAGACATTTCGAGATTGATTAAAGATTTGGAAAGAAGGACATTTCCCCAGGCTGCTAATCTACCTTTGAATGAGATTTGACAGTTTTACACATGGGGCTGAAAAAGTTCTTTATCATCCAGAAATAAATTTCTAAAGTTAAATCCACTTGAGAGAGATGGATACAGGATAAAGTGTGTGTGAAGGAGATGGGACATTTTACTGGTGTTTAACTTTGAAGCTTCTTTTTCAGAGATAGATGAAGTTGAATATTTCAAGGATGAAAAAATCCTTTTGTTAGCCTAATTGCTCTAATATTAACTCAAAGAATGGGTGAGCTTCCTGCAAGTTAAGTTCGTGCATTCCAGGGAATTTGTAATTGTGATTTTAGATGGGCAGTAGGCATATGGAGTTAAAAATTAGCAATTTTTCATTCTATCTTTTGAAAAAGGTTTAAATTGAGAAAGGCATTGGCATATTAGTTGGAGAAACGACTGACAAGGAGAATATAAGGGTGATTAAAAAATATTTCTTACTATTCTCTGACCAAGAGAGCATGCAAGTGAAGATTATATTAAATTTAACGGATAACATATAAAAAGAATAATGTCAGTTCAAGTTTTGAAACCAGAGGAATGAGAAAAGGGCCAGTATAAATAGACATTCAGAGTGCAAAGAGATCTGCTGTTAGCTCGTCTGACCCCTGTATTTTACTGATGGGGAAACTGATGCCATGAAGAGAGATTTCATGGTTTTTCCAGAGTACTGACTGTCCCCTAAGAAATCATATTTTTAAGCTGTGAAATCTACAACCTGGTGGCTAAGAGCATAAACCTTGGTAAGAGGCGTCCATCAGATCTTTCCATGCCACTGACTCACTGCGATTTTGGACATGTTACTTAACTTCTCCTAATTTGTTTTGTCAGTTAAATGGTGTCAATAATTATGGTTTCTGTCTCATAGGGATATTATGAAAATTAAATAAAATAATTGATGTATCGCATGTCATAGCCTGTAGGTTACTTTGAAAAGCAGATTCTGAAGTTGGAGACCCTGGCTGGTCATTCACCTGAATTCTTAAGCCAAGCCCACCACCAGGAACACAGTGGGCCCTTAATGAATCAATGGATGAATACCACAACCCAAAATGTGGAGGAACTGCTTCCTATACTGCCCAGGCTAAAATTGTTGTCAATTTAAAATGTCAATTTAAATAGTCTTGCCTTTGAAGAACATACTTGTATTTCACTCTTGAATATCTATTTGCAAACTCTTGTAATGAACGTGTAAAACTGTGTAATTAAGGTGTAGGTAAAGGGCATCTTTCAAAGGGAGGAGAGGATGGTTGGAAGGTGGTGTACAATCTGTTGTAAGGTGAAAAATCACCCACTGATAAATTTGAAGCCTTTGGTTTTGCTCTTTACTCCATTACTATAGCTTCTGGAAAATTGTCCTGATATATTGTGAAGTGTGAAAAAAAAGCAAGTGGCAGAAAAAAGAGGAATTTTGGCACAAATGTGTGCACATACACATTTCTGCGTGGGAATAGAAAAACGAAAGAAGGACTGGTTTCTGGTAGTAACTATTGTAAAGTAACTGCTTTCCTCTACGAAGTGAGATTGAGGGAGCTCAGGTGAGGTGGGTGGTCACTTGATTTTTACTTTTAGGCTTTCCTATTTTCCTGTTTATCTATTTATTTATTTATCTTCACAGTGCACATTCATACCTTTTGTAGTACAATAAAAACAAATATGATGACTCTAATTGGCCAGAGACAAAGAACAGGGTTTGGGAGATGAGATGTTTAGTGAACTCATTTTATTTAATATACATTGAAAATCCATTTCTGTATAAGGGCGTATACTTATATATTGTGTTGTCCTGAAAGACATCGTCCAATAATGTCACTGGCATTTTCTCTTATGTATCTATTGGGACTTTGGAGGGTAAGAGATCGTGTTCATTTATATGTAAAGTAGTCCATTGTCACTTTCCCTGTATATTTTCCTTTGCAGGAGAGGTGGCTAGACAGCGTTACTTTCTGCACCTGAGCATAATTATTATGGCTTTGTCAAAAACATTATAAGACATCCTTACAATTAGAATGAAATATATTTTCCTTTCCTAATCATTATTAACATTGTTTTAATTAAGAACACTGATAGCTCGGGATTTCAGTGACATCTCTCTCATTGTCATAAATTAGAGAATTAAATGGCCTTTTTACATATCATGTTAAGTTGATCAAGGGAACAACAGCAGCTCCAGTGTGTCAAGAAAGACAGGATTTGGATTCATATGCTCAAATGTTTAAATGTGGGAGCCTCGGAAGTGAGAGCTGGTGGTCCAATCGAGCACGTAGGAGAAGGAAGCTGGGTCACATTTTCAGAGCAAATCAAGCTGATATGGAATTCCAATTTACCTTGATAACTTGTTCACTTTTAATTTTCTCTGTCATGTTGCAAGTATTGACGTTTGCTCTTATGTAGCATGCTAGTTCTGCTAATTATACCCACACTGATGCAGACAGAGCCAGAAGTTTCATCAGGATGTTGTATGGACGAGACAATGTGTTGGATCAGGCATCACACACAAAGACTGCTTCTAGGGAAGTTCTGCTACTCTGCACTTACTATACTACTGTTGAGCCAATATTAGTGGAATGATTATACTTACATTGTCTCTCTGGCCTATTTAAAAGGACCTCTATGTACATTAGTAAAATGAAGACACAGAGAGATTAAGTAATTTACCAAGGTTACACAAACAAGATGCTTGCGTCTGTGTCTGTGGTTAACCACGTTACTTGACTAAGTGGCAGTGTGGCATAATGGTTAAATCTGAGTTTGAATTCAGTTTCAATCCCTTACCATCTACTGTCATTGTCCTCATTTTGTAGATGGAGGAGTTGGAGCTTAGAGGGGAGGCATAATTTACTCAAGATTGCCCAGCTAGTAAGAGGAGGAGCTATGGGTTCAGATGCATGCCTTTCTCTGCTTAATCTCCATATACTCATGCAGGTCCCTATACCCAATCCTTGTAATTTTAATATTAGTAACAGGACTAGCTGAATACCTTGAGTTACTACTGTAGGATTGCCTCTTTTACATATTTTCTTGAACTACTTTATTTACCTGATTCTCTGAAAATAAGAAGAAACTTCAAAGAGTTGCTAGTGAGGAAAAGAACTAAAAAATGGATTTGAAGGAAACCAAAGTGAGTGTCATACAACTGACTTGAAAAGCAGTGGAAGGAGAGTGCAGCTGGTGTATCTGAACACTCTTTGTGAGTTTATTTATTCTTTTAAGAAAATAGACTAATAAACTAAAGCAAGGTTCCATAAACTAAATTCTAAATTCTTTAGAAGAATTTTAATAATCAAGATCCTCCCATTCAATATTGTAAACTAAAGTTGAACACTGGACACAAAGAGAATAGGAAAGACCATATTGATGTCATTAAATGTTTTTCCTTCTTTTTATTGTTATTGTTTTGCTGGGTTTTCCAATATTTTCCTGTAATACAATTATATAAACCTATTGCCCCAATAAAAAATTATCATTTTAATATCTCTTTCCATTTTTTTCCTCTACACATCTAAAATTTTACATAGTTGCAATTATTGCATATTTACAATGTCATATCCTGTGTATGTTTTAGAATGTAGTATATTGTAAACATTTCCCCGAATGGTTACATGATCTTGAAAACCACAATTTTGAAGTCTATGATACTCCATTGAGTAGGTACATAATTTACTTGATCGTTAAAACAGTTAAATTGTTCCTAATTGCAAATAACACTCAGGCTTATAACTTTGGTCATGTTTTGGATTGTTCCCTTACAATGGATGTGATTGCGATGCTAGAGAGTTTGAATATTTTTATGATACATAAATTAACTTCCCTAAGGGCCACAACAGTTTACACCATTGTCAGCAATGTCTGAGGGGTCAAAGACCAGTTTTTAAAAGGAGAAATCTGGCAGTGTGCCCCCATGAAGCTGACGCTCTGTTTGCAGTCATCCATTCACTGGTTATAGGGCTTGGCTCAGTATCTCAAACTCAGTAATAAAACAAAGTCATACCTAGAGTCCTCAGCATATGTTTCAGCCCTTAGCAAGAAGATATATACAGTGTTTTGTGACTTCCATAATTTACTTCTGCAAATTCTTTAACTCATTTATAAATTTTGTTATAACCAGAGAAAAATTAAATATGCTCTGCGGTGGTGAGCTATGCTGCCTTCAGCACGTTAATAACTGCTGCCAAATGATTTCAATGAGCATTCTGGTTTCATTTGTTCCAAAGCTGGGAAGAGGACACATGATATCTGTTTCTGAATTTTGAGCAAATTTTAGCTCCTGAATGCAATTTACTTGTTACACTTGCTAACAGTGGAGAGCGTTGAATTTGGTTTTGTGGCTTATACCCTTTATACTCCATCCATAAAGCTATCTACGTCTACTGTGAAGATGGGAAAGCTAACAAAGTGAGAACATGCTCCTTTTAGTAAGTTCTGTCCTGAGTGAATGTGTGCCTCCGGCTCTTAGCAGTATATGCATGGTATTATCAGAAACCACATTAGCCATTGAGACCTATTTAATAATCATTATATTAGTGACCTAATCATTCTTGTAATCGTCCTTGTAGTTTAAAATATTTAACCCACTTAGATTCATTTGTGGGTCCATGCATTTCACACATTTATTCCTTTATTCAGCACCTTTTTATCGAGTAATGACTATGTGCAAGGCTCAGTTCTTGGTACTAACAGAAGACTTGTGAATCAAAATACTGGAAAATATATTAATGATAAATGCACTCATTTAATCAGTAATTTTAATCTTACTAAAACAATTTTGTACTATTTGATTTAAGAGTTTTATGGGTCTTCACATGGCTCAAAATTCAAGAATTAAAAGTTAAAAGGATACACAGCAAAAATTCTCTCATCCCTCTCCCCATGGCTACCCAATACTATCCAAAGAGGAATCAAGGATATAGTTATCTTATGTATTTTTTTCAGCTGTATTTCAGGCATATGTCAACATATACATATATACATATACAGATGTGTTTACCTATATGTTATGTGTGTCCTCCATTTTCCCCACATATATACTATATATATTATTCTCTGC
Organism: Diceros bicornis minor; assembly: GCF_020826845.1. NCBI lineage: Eukaryota > Metazoa > Chordata > Mammalia > Perissodactyla > Rhinocerotidae > Diceros > Diceros bicornis. The sequence continues at coordinate 8,407,522 of NC_080758.1, read as the reverse complement.
CTGCTTTCTGTCACTTAATAAATTTTGAAAATCTCTTCTCTTCATTATTTAAAGATCAGGCTCACTTCTTTTTCTTCTGGCTACTGGGTATTCCACTGTATTAAATATTCTATCAATTTTGAATTCTTAAGTTTATTATCTCATTTTTTATTGGGGTTGTAAATAGCACTGCAAAGAACATCTTGGTACATAGGTTTCATTCCTTTAGATTTTTTTTTTCTTAATAAATGGAAATGTGAACTTAAAGTGGAGCAAATTTTTATGGCTGTTGAAAACTTTTTCCAATTATAACCTGTAAGTATTGATCTGCAGTGTGTATGGAATACTATATTTTGTGTAATAAGTGGGGGATAAGGCTGTATATTTATATTTGTATTTAGGTGCTTGTGTTTGCATAGAAACTGATAAATGTAGTTGCAAATAGGTGGCTGGGACAGGTTCAGGGGATATAAAACAGAGCGATAGGAGCCAGGCTAATTAATATATACCTCTGAAATCATTTTGAATTTTGAACCATGTGAATGTTTTACTTTAAAAAAATAAAATTTCAATTATAACTATACAATTAAAAATTAAAGTGTTGGGGTTGGCCCGGTGGTATAGTGGTTAAGTTTGCTTCTGCAGCCCGGTGTTCCCAGGTTCAAATCCCAGGTGCGGACATACACACCGCTCATCAGGCTATGTTGTGGTGGCGTCTCACATACAAAAAAAAAAAAAACAAGAAGATTGGCACAGATGTTACCTCAGGGCCAATCTCCCTCACCAGAAAAAAAAAGAGTCATTCTCTATTATATTGCCATTTTCAATATATGGATGCAAATGGCCTTTTTTTTTTTTTTAAAGACTGGGATATCAGAAAAGCAGTACCATCAAGTGAAAAGTGAAAAGTCACAAAGTACACCTGGTCGTGGCACTTGTTCATTGGTAGGATCTAATTCAGGGGTTTGCTGCTTTTATCCTTGACTCTTAAAAAGAATGAAAAAGTAATGCAGTATTTCCCAAATATCAGTCATTCACATGTCCACTCTATAGTCTTTGTCATAGCTGTGGACAGCTTTTACTGTTATTCACTTACTATTCTTCCTTTAAAATGATCTACTTTTCTTTCTGTTGAAATTTTATAGCAGTACCATTGGTGAAAAACCAATGTCATTTTCTATACACAGAAGCTGTATTAGTTGGGGTGCCATCAGGAGAGCAGAACCACAAGGAGATATTTCATGAGGGATTTGTTTTCAGGATTAGTTCTTTCAGAATTGTGGGAGCTGGTTTACAGAGTCTAGCTGTGCCTGATGCTGGAGCCTGACATCTGAATGAAGTGGAGGAAACAAAGACAAGCTGAGACCTATGAGGATGGGCTGGAAGCCTCTGATTCACGAAGCCTCCAATTCACCAACTTCAACAATGGGGGCATCTTGCAATGAGAAGATGGGAAGATGGTACCCATCATTAAGGAGCTAAACAGACACTTGACCCAGGTTTCTGAGGAGCTGAAGGAGGGTCAAGTAGGAGCTGAAGAAGAATCTAGTAGGAGCTGAAGAAGCTCCAGCTCAGATGTTGCCCCATGCCCATTGGCTGAATCTGAGACAACGTGCTTGAGCGGCGATAGGGCACCCTGCACTGACCTTCCAAAGTGTAAAAACAATATGGCTGCTCTTCACTTCCTCCTCCAGATCTTGTGGTTCACGCTAACTCTGACCTATGCAGGGAAGGCAATTATTCCAAAAGTATTTCCAGCTTACTGAGCTGATGTAATCTGAACCCACCACAAAAGATTACTTAAAAGTAAATACAGTGAAAACTAAAGAATATTATTGAATTCTAACTAGACACATTGCTCAATGAAGGCACTGACCCTGAGGCGTTCTCTTTGTTGAAAAGGAAGAAGAGCACATTTTAGAGAGGTCTTAAAATCTTTGCTACCAACTGACCAGAACATTCTCTTTGACTCATTCAGAAGGATTGAAATGACAAAATGAGTATCTTTCTCACTGTGAGATTGTGTTATTTAGTGCCTGTCCCCATACAATTTCCTCTGGTCCTCCCACAGTGTAAGGAATATGTACTGGTGAATGGAGATGGTGTCATGCTCTGCATGCTCTTCTCTGCATGTCTCCTTCTTAAGCGAAGGATTTGACTTGGTCACCTGGAAGAATGAGATTACCATTAACTGACATGGGGGAAAATGGGAGATAGGCAGATTTTGGAGCAAAGATTAAGCATTTAGAATCAAATATGTTAATTTTGAGATGCCTATTCAGTATCCAGGTGAGAATGTAAATGCTGAAAACGATGCCTGCCACATAGTAAATAGTCACTAAATGTTAACTGTTATTATTGCCATGATTGATGCTATCACTGAAGACTCATTCAATAAATAAAATATACATTTTATTACCTACTGTATGTCAACACTAGGGAAACAACAGTGAATGAGTTCCCTTCCCTGTCTTCATGATACTGGTGGGGAGACAGACAAATACTAGATTATGTGTGAGATCACTGGCCTGTGGCAGTGCAGCTGTGGCAGAATCACACAGACTCTACCTGGGTCCTAATCACGATTTCTATGAAATTAGTCATTTGCAGCTTACTTGATGTCTCTATATCCCCGTCCTCATCTGTAAAACAGAGACATCAACTTTATTTTTATAATGCATCTAAGTGCTCAATAAACATTAGCTTCGTGTAAAAGGTGCTATAAAATCATTCACTTGTTTCACAGATATTTGTTGAGTATTTACCATGTGCCGGGAGGTTGAAGGGCATTGATGGTATGGTGTGAACAAGACAGATGAAGACTCCGCCTTCAAGGAGATCCTAGTGGGGCTGGGGTGGGGAACATATGGCAAATAAATGAAAATGGTAGGTCGAGCTAAGAATTACATGGAAAATTAAAATAAATATGTTCTAGAGCTACCCTGTCCAGTAGAAATATAATGTGGCTGCACATGTGAGCCATGTATGCAAATTTTAAATTTTCTAGAAGGCACATTAAACAAGTAAAATGAAACAGGTAAAATTAACTTTAATAATATATTTATTTAATCCAATGATGTATATCCCAAACATTATCATTTTAACATATCATAAATATAAAAATTATTTATGAGACATTTTACATTCTTTTTTCTACTGAGTCTTCAAAATCTGGCATTTTATTTATTACAGCAAATGTCATTTTGATCTAGCCACATTGCATGGGCTCGGAAGCTACATTTGGCTGATGGCTGCCATATTGGACAGGGCAGGTCTAGAGTGACTAGGGTCTACTTTAGATTGAGTGGTCAGGGAAAGCTGAGACCTTATGACAGCCTTGCAAAGAATTTGGGAAAGCCCTTCTTTGTAGAAGAAAGAACTAGGCAAAGAGCTAGGGCAAGATTGGGCTTCCTGTGGTAATTGAGAACAGATCTGGGCCAGAACCCAGAGGACAAAGGGGATAGTCATATGAGGTTGGAGAACTACATGGGCCAGATATTTTAGGAATTTAGGGTCCATAGTGAGGAGTGTGGATAAATTCTAAGTGTGCTGAGAATCAACGGAAGGGTTTAAGTAGGAAGTGATAAAATTAAGCTATCACTAGCTGCTGTCCAGAGAGCAGACTGTTAAGAGGCAAGCATGGAAGCAGAAAGCTGTTGGAGATACATGTGGCCAGTTTTGCAAGGTCAAGGATGGCTTGGAGGAAGTGTGTCGTAGAGAGGCCTTCTCCAGGCAGAGTTGGATTGAGATGGGTTTGTAAGATACAGAGGGTGTTTTAGACCCATAGTCTTCCAACTTTTTTCATTATATAATTCATTCAATTAAAAAAAGCAATTTCTAATATCTTTATGTTTAATTATTCATTATATGTGTGCTCTACTATCAATCCATATATTACAGTATCATATTTTAGTAAAACTTCTTTTCTTATTTATTCCGGACCCCCACGCAAGTAAATATGTTTTAATATTTTTTCCTTCATTGCACCCTGTTTTGGGAATGACTGTACTAGGCAAAGGGAATTGCACACGCCAAGGCCTGAAGATATAACAAAGCATGACCGACGTGCATCGCAGTAGCTGAAAACGTCTGGAGGGAAGACAGTAAATAGGGAGATGGGTGGGAATGTTCACAGCTGTTTCTGGAGAGCTATTCAAGGGCTAGATCTTGAAGAACTTATAGGCCGTGGGAAGGATTTTGGTGTATGTCTATATAAGGTGGGAGTCCATTGTTGGGTTTTAAGCTAGAGAAGGTATCCAGCATTTTGGTGAGCACTGTCCCTTCATTTTCTCTTCTTATCTGTCTTTTTTTTTTTTTTTTTTTGATGAGGAACATTCTCCCCAAGCTAACATCTGTGCCAATCTTCCTCTATTTTGTATGTGGGTCGCCATCTCAGCATGGCTGACGAGTGGTGTAGGTCTGCACCCGAGATCCGAACCCACGAACCTGGGCCGCTGAAGTGGAGCACGTGAACTTAACCACTGGGCAGGACTCCTTCTTTTTTGTCTTTAAGTGCAAAGTAAAAACAAATGAAGGAGTTTAAAGCAAGAAAATTTATTATCAGCTTGAATATTCTCCTTGCCCTCCTCTCCACTTTCTCTAATTAAATCCTGTAACTTGAAAACTCATGCTGGTAAAGACCGTAGCGTTGATCACAGAGAGAAATGTCATTCCAGGACAGATAGCACAGAAGCTCACTCTGACCTCTACCTCCACTGCTCCGGAAGAAAAATGCTGCCTGGAGGCTAATCCAATAAAGATCACCCAGGTATAATGAGATGTAGAAATGTCCATTGGAAGCTTTCAGACAAGAGTACAGATGCGTTTTAAAATACTCATTCACATTTCCTTTTATTAGCATTCTTTGTTCATTTACACACAATTTCCTGGAAATGATGCTGCTATAAGAAACAAAGCTATTCATTATTCTTTGCTGTAGGTTATTTCTCCCTTCCTTTATTAGGCAGGTTGGCTATGGAAGGGCTGTTTCTCCATCCAGTATTTATGGTAATTCATTGTATTTATGGTAAAAATGCTTGGTAATTAACAGTCACACTTTATACTTAATCCTAAAGTATATGTATGTAAAATAACATTTTTAAAACAGCCAATTTTAAACTTTGTACTTGTACAATTTTTAGCTTCATATTAGAATTAAAGAGAGAATGAGCTCTTTCATGTTAAATTTCTGGTCATGGTTAAAAGAGGTGTTTTATTGCTAATCTCTTTAAACCACAGCCAGAGATGTGGAGTTAGAAAATCACTTTCTAATAATGACTAATTGGAAAGACGGACAATGTTATTGGAACATTGAAGGAAATATTATGCAGGCTTTCAAAATCCCCTGGCCTAGTTTGAGAGAGAACATTTCTTCTTCCCGATCTGTCAGAACCCAGTGAGCCCACCCCCCCTCCTGCTTTGCTTGAGTTCACTTACATTGTCCAGGGTTGTGCTAGATTGGAGGCTGCTTGGCTTTTGCACTGTCTGGGCAAGAATTACTTCCCCTGCTTGGCCATTGGAAGCACACCGCATCCACAAATTTATCCACTTGATTTCACTTCTGGGCTCCTAGAGTTGAAGAGCAGCCCGTTAGAATGGGAGTGAGCCAGAGGGCTCAGCAAGGCTGGCTTGATCAATGCTGTCTGCCCTTTGTGCTCAACATGATGATATAGAATAGTGTTTGTGTCTGAGGACAGTCAAAGCCACTGGTCTCCAACAACGACAACAGCAGTAATAGCTACCATTTATTGGGTATTTTCTGTGTGCTCAGTGCTAAACATTTTCATATACTTTTTCACGAAGCCTTACCATGACCTTATGAACTAAGTAGCATCACTGTGGAAAATGAGAGTGCTTGTTCTGAAGTCACACATTTCCTGGGGGTGAATACTGTGTTGACCACTTCCTGGCTATATAACCTTGTGTGAATAGCTAACTCCTGGAGGCTCATGTTTCCCCATCTTTAAAATGAGGGTAACAGTAGTCGTGACTATTTAGAACTGCTGTATTAATCAGGGTACTGTAACGCCTGGTACATAGTACTCAATAAGAGTTAGTCGTTGACTTTGCTTTGCTAATGAGGACATTTAGGTATAAGGAGGTGAAGTAACCTGTCTAACTTGCTTATGCTCACACAATCAATATTTCCTCTGGCCTTACCAAAAGATGAAGCCAGAGAAAGTAGAGTAGAAAAGGTGGCAGGTAACCGATAACTTGACAAACTGTTTTCCAGTATGCTGGTGGGTTATCCATAGTTCCCTGGGGAATTGAACAGCAGTTGTCCTGGTCTTGATCAGCTGCTGACCAACACTAGGTAAAGGTTCGTAGCTGGAGTTTTTATCAGTTATTGTGCAAATAGCAGAAAATCCAATTAAAAGGAATGTCTTGGCTCATAAGATTCAAAGGCTCAGGAGTGCATCTAGCTGGAGGGATGGCTTGTCGCAAGAGGCCAGATGACATTGACAGGGACTGATTCTCTTTTCCCAGGCCAGCTCTTCTTCTTCTTGAGGCTGCAAGATGACTGCAGCAGTTCCAAAACTCACATCCTTTCAGATTCTTATCCAGTGGGAGAGAGAGTGTCTTCCTCTCTCCTAACAGTTGAAGAAACATTCCGAGTCTGGCTCTCACTGGCCAGAATTAGGTCATATGTCCATCATTGAACCAACCATGTGGCTCAGGTGGTGGGGTAGGCGAGTTGGCTTAGGCTAATCAAGTTGCTCTCTTGAACTTGATGAGCCTACCTTACATGTACCAACAGAGAAGAGATGGTTTCACAGAGGGAATTTGGAGTGCTTTTTACCAGTGGAAGTGAATGGATTCCAAGTGACACAAACAGTAGAAATCCACTAGACTTCTGAATATGTAATTTGTAGACTCACCTATGAACCTTCAGAGAAATCTGTTTCCTTATTTTTCTTCTCTGTTCTCTTAAACTTTTCTTTCTGCGAAATATGCTTATTCAGAGAATCAAGGAAAAAAAAGATGTATCACCTTCAAGGGAAAACAGCCAACTGTAATGCAACATTTTATATTTTCTGTTGATCCCCTGAATATTGTAATACATCAGTTATACTCAGACCATCATGACGTTAATGGTGATTAGCTGAAACTCAAAAGGAACCAACTGACCTAGACAATTATGGTTTGTTAAAAATATGAGTTGTGGGGCTGGCCCTGTGGCTGAGTGGTTAAAGTTCTGTGCACTCTGCTTCGGCAGCCTGGGTTTGTGGGTTTCAATACCGGGCACGGACCTACTCCACTCACCAGCCATGCTGTGGAGGCATGTCACGTACGAAATAGAGGAGGATTGTCACAAATGTTAGCTCAGGGCTAATCTTCCTCAAGCAAAAAAAAAGAGGAAGATCGGCAGTGGACGTTAGCTCAGGATGAATCTTCCTTTCTCTCTCACACACACACACGCACACATACACATACACACAAATGAATTGTGAATTTCCTCATTTTGGAGGTCAATTTGAAATGTTGATTCTACCATTTATACACTGTTTAACAATGGTGACAGCAGCCAATGCTTTAAATATAGACCCGCTAAGTCTTCACCTTTGGGACAGTGAGGGTGTAAAAGTGGATTTGGTGAGAGAGTGTGGCATTTTTTTTTGTGTGTGTGAGGAAGATCAGCCCTGAGCTAACATCCATGCTAATCCTCCTCTTTTTTTGCTGAGGAAGACTGGCTCTGAGCTAACATCTATTGCCAATCTTCCTCCTTTTTTTTTTTTGCCCAAAGCCCCAGTAGATAGTTGTATGTCATAGTTGCGCATCCTTCTAGTTGCTGTATGTGGGACGCGGCCTCGGCATGGCTGGAGAAGCGGTGCGTCGGTGCGCGCCCGGGATCCGAACCCGGGCCGCCAGTAGCGGAGCGTGCGCACTTAACCGCCAAGCCACGGGGCCGGCCCGGCATTTTTAATAGTATTCTTCCATGCTGAAATCTTGCACTTTGCTTTATTATTTCAAAAAATACACACTCACTCTTTTTTTTTTTTTTAAAGAAATTTGCTATGAAGGATAAACTCCATTTCAGTGATGTGTGCTAGATTTTGGCCTCAGTCACTGTGTAGTTACTGGTGCATGGTCCTGGAGAAGGCGGTCACAAGAGCACCTGGCAGCTGGAAGTGTAAGAACGGGGAGGTAGAGGGATGGAGGGAGGAGAGAGGAGCAAGAGTGAGCATTTGTGGAGCGCTAGGCCTGTTTCAGAAGTTTTGCATTGACTGTTTCTTCCTCATAACAAGCCCATGGTGTAGGTTTGTTTCGTAGATACTGCTGGACATCTAACTGATACTTTTTTCTCCTTATTTACCAACAGATCCCAGGTTGTCTGGGGTCATGGTATACCCAGCTAAAATAACTCCATTTCCCATCTTCTCAGCTTGGGCTTAGTAACATGCTGGGGCTTCTGGCAAACCCTTTAATAAGGGGCAGAGTCCGCTGGCAACTCTTCTCTTGCCCTTTTCTCAGAGTGTAGCAAGGAGATGTTACCCAGGTTGAGCAGCCATTTGGGACTATACGCTAACAAGCCATAGTAATTGGTTTTCTGTTACATTCAGCTGAATGCAATTCCTAATAAGTAAAATGATAGCAATAGTAGTTTATTGAGCTTTAACTGAGTGTGTGCTATCTTCCAGGCACTGTGCCAAATGCTTTATGTTCATGATTTCATTTACCTTACCCTGCAGTCCTTCCCACAAGCATATTGTTAACAATACTTGCAACAATATCCAGATTTTACGAATGATCAAACTGAAGCTTAGAGATTATGAGTAACTTGTCCTTGAGTGGTTAAGTGTGAACATGCATCTGTTCCATAGGAAAGCTTCTGCTCTTAAGATGTAAGTTGGCTTTTTTTTTTTTTTAACTTTTTGGTGAGGAAGATTGTCCCTGAGCTAACATCTGTGCCAGTCTTCCTCTATTTTGTATATGGGATGCTGCTACAGCATGGCTTAATGAGCATCATGTAGGTCTGCACCCGGAATCCGAACCCACGAACCCCAGGTTGCTGAAGCAGATCACGTGAGCTTAATCACTACGCCACCAGGGCGGCCCCTAAGTTGACTTTTTGTAATAAGCTTGTGTTACCTTGGTAGGTAAAATTGAAGGAAATAATAAGCTAAGCAAATAAATAAGCAAAAACTCTGCCTCCTAGGATGTGTTCAGAACTATACTCAGTTTCAGGTAAAATATGGGAATTACATAGTCCATTTGACAAAGTAAAGAGCAGAGAAGTTAGTTAAATTCCTCTGCCCCAGATCTTAAAACTAGTCAGCATCAGTGGTCAAGAATGGCCTCCAGGGTCTGGGAAATCTAATCCCAGTTCTTACCACTACTGAACTAGCTGTGGACTAAAAAACTAGCAGTGGGAATGAACTCATCTACTCCTTTTCATTGTTCATCATGACTTCTCTATCACTGACTGACCTTAAGAATCTATCCTTTTCACCTCCACATCATTGACAACGTTGGTTTCAGAAACATATCTTCAAATCCTGTCTCTGCCAGTTTACTTTCTAATTGAGTTATCTAACCTCAGAACCTCAGTTCTATAAAGTGGGAATAACCATGATGCCTAGTCAGTAGGGCTGTTGTGAGAATTATGGGAATTAATGGGTAATTGGCAGATAGTAGATGGTCAGTAAATATTAATTCTAGATGACTGGCACATAGTAGGTGCTCAAAAATGAGCTGTGATTGCTGAAGACATTATTCCAAAGAATCAAAAACTCAAATGTCCTTGGGGCAAGTTTCCAACATCAATAAATGAAGAAGGCTGAGTAGGGATTGCGGGAAGATAGCACCCGCCATGTCTCAATGAAGCAGTCACTTCATGTATTCTGCACGGGGATCCAGCTTTCTCAGTTCTTCCGATTTTTAAAGCAAAATTGGATATCTGATTTTATGTGAAACTTGATTATAAAATATTGGTTCGTTTATTTTTTTTAAATGCTCTGTGGGCAAAAAAGTCTCCATATCCATTTACAGGCCGCCATTTTGCCACCACTGATCATTCATTCATTTCATTTACTTATTAAACAAACTGGAGAGGTTGAAGGTAATTCAGAAGTGAGTTACAAAAGTGCTGGAGAATAAGACTTTCAAAGGAAGATAAATGACACTGAGATTATTCAAGTTGGAAAAGAGTGGGCTGTGAGTTGGCTAATTAATAGCTTTCAAATATATGAAGGCATTTTAAACAGTTGATGTTGACTAATTATCCTTTATCTTCTAGAGACCAGTACAAAAGAAAGTGGATTCATTTTTAAGGGGAATAATTATGAATAAATATGAGAAAAATATTCTGGATACTGGGAGTTTTTCAGTTTTAGATTGAACAGGAGAAAAGGCTGTGGACTCATTTGGTAAAGCCTTTTAAAAAATAAGACAGGTTATCAGAGGGATTTGTTTGTATGGTTTGGATTACCTTGGAATGATCTGGAGTTCTGAGGCTGTGGTTACTTATTCTGAAGGGATTTGATAGCTGCACCCAACTTTTTGTGCTTGCTGTTCACTCCAGGGTACAATTCAAGGGAAGAACCGAGAAGTCCTTAGTGATTTGGGATTCTGGTTACTTGAGAGTCTTTTGCCCCTCATATGCCGTCACTGCTCCAGTTAATGGACACACTGAATACAGGGCTCCTTTTGGAGATGTAGAAAAAAAGTTTCCCTGGGGAAGTCACATCTTCCAGCTTGACAAATGCCAACTTGACATTTTCCTCCTCTTTCATTATTCTGAATAATTCTGCAAAGCCCTCCTCATTCCAGTTCTGTACTGAGCATGAGAATTTGCCTTTTCCACTTGTCAAAAGATGTCGAGTTTCTAGGAGTCCATGGTTGTACGCACTTCAGTTTTCAGAGGAAAAGGAATTCCAAGGATTCCAGAAATGGCAGTAGATGTCTTTCTGTACTAACTTTGGTTCAGGTGTTTTAAAAATTCGAACTGTAACAGGGTCTTAAATATTCTTTTTCCTGTTGCTGGAGAATTTCAAGTTATTTTAAAATATATGGAGGGTTGCCTAGTAACTACAGCTTCACTAGCTGTGTAAGAGAAGTTTGCTTTTTTTTGTTTTTTCTCTTTGTTACAGAAGCACAGTCTGAGAAGAGTAATGGGAAACAGGGTTCATCAAGAATGAAGGAAAAACAAGGTGTATCTTTGGGGTTTGAGATCCCATAAAACTGGTGTTGGAGGGAACGTGTAACACTAGGTTCTAGTCTGAGGCAATAGGGAACAAGTTCAAGGAGATTGTCTTCCACTTTATCTTTGCTTATGCCAAATAGTTTGAGTACAGTGTATTGTAGGGAGTTGAATTATGAAAATGTTCTCGCCCTTCCTTCTCTCATTCCTTCCTTCCTTCCTTGCTTCCTTCCTTCCTCACTCCCTTCCTCCCTCCTTTCCTTCCTTCCTTCCTTCCTTCCAGATTATTCTGCTTGGGCTGCCATAACAGAATACTGGAGACTGAGTGTCTTAAACAACAGAAATTTATTTTCTTACAGTTCTGGAGGCTGGAAGTCCGAGATCTGGGTGCCAGAAGTGTTGCTATCTGGTGAAGCATTTCTTCCTTGTTTGTAGACGGCTGCCTTCTTACTGTGTCCTCACATGGCCTTTCCTCTGTGCTCGTGGGGAGAGAGATCTCTGGTGTCTCTTCCTCCTCTTATAAGGACACCAATCCTATCAGATTAGGACCCTACCCTTATAACCTCATTTAACCTTAGTCACTTCTTTAAAGGACTTATCTCCAAATACAGTCACATTGGGGGTTGAGGCTTCAGCATGTGAATTTTGGGGGGACACAATTCAGTCCATAACAAATAGCATAGATAGTCTTAATGTTCTATGGACCTGACTTCAGGCTCTGAGATATGGATTAGTTATAACTAATTTCATAACTGACTTTACTCTTCTTCTTAATTCTGCTTCTTTTAACCTAATGGGAAATAATTAACCACTGATCAAGATGAAAATCTAGTTGGTACCATCATCTGTTTTTACTGAGCCAGTTCAGGTTTGTAACTAACTTGTCGAAGAGCTGAATATTGAACTTTTCAGAGTTCTGTGGGGATTGTGGGAGTTTTATGAACTTATATTAGTACTCACTGCACCTTTCTATATTCAAGGACAGATCTTGTTTCTTCTCTCTCTCTCTCTTTTTTAACACTCTTTGACCTGTAAAGAAGAAAACTGAGGGAAAATGCAATTTAAGTTAATGGAAGCATCAGTACTGTGTGATACAGGACACCTAGACTTGATTCATTTGAAAAATATTTATTGCCATCTCTGAGCCAGGAACATGTCCTCAGGATAATATGATGAACAAGGCAAGCAAGGACCATGCCCCTAGAACATTCCTTCCTAGTTTATTAAATCTCAGGCTTCTAGAAGTAGAAGGGCACTGTACCTTGAAAGGAGTGTTTTTTAGGGAAGGGAAAATGGATTAGTAGTTTACCAGAGGGCTGGTTTGGGTCACGATGGTTTTAGGTAGGCTGTGGGCACAGTATGTTTTAGGGAACGCCAGCTACCATCTAACCTTTCAGAGAGACGATAACCTTGTTCCTTCTACTAAATGTTCCTTGGAGTCTTTGTTGGGAACAAAGCCCTGCATTGGATGAATCATCGGTCCAGCCTTTTCTATCTTTTCTTCTGGTTTTTCTTGTCTTACCTTGAAGCCCCGTGCCATGATCATCCGTCCTTCTCTTTTCTGTGTCTGGCTGACTCTTCCTCAATTTCTACCCTGTAAATGCCTCATCATTCTGATTTGGGAACATATGCTGCTGTCATATTTTATTATTAACTTTAATCATGTGAATAATGCCTATCACATTCTCATTCTAAGAAGTTAAAACATGACAAATAAATGCCAAGGGCAGTGTCCCTTGGCAGTATCCTCTTTCCTTTAATTCCTTACCAAGGGTAACCACTCTTATCAATTTGCCTAATATAATTTCAGATGATTTCTAGGCATTTGAATAAATATATGTATCCCTAGAAATACAGTTATTGGGTATGTGTGTTCTGTTACGTGAATGGTATCCTATATGGAGTGTTCTACAAGGTGTATTATTTACTTACCTAGAGAGAAACACATGTACATAAGCAGAGATGTAATAAGATGACTATTGCATCATAGTTTGTAGTGGTGAAAAGTTAAAAACAACATATATTTCCATTAATAGAAGAGTGGCCAAATAACTATTCATTATGCATACTATGGAATTCTATACAATTTTAAGTAGAATGAAGATATAGAATGAAGGAGATATAGAATGAATATACATATACTGACATGGAGAGATTCTTGCTATACTCTTTGCATCATATCCATATTTCCATCAAATTGTTTACGACACGATACTGAAATTGTTGATACACGTTCCTCCTACATTAGATTGGGAGCATCTGGAGGGTAGGAGTTGAAATTTTTCTTTCTGTATTTCTAACCTACCTTGGAGCAGAATGGGCTTTCAATAAGTACTGTTGAACAAGTGAAAAAATATATTAAATGAATGAATAAATAAATGTGCTATACTTGAACTAATAAATGAAGAGCAAGTACATAAATATATTTTTAAGAACTGGAAAGAATTTTGTTAAGTTACAATAATTCTGGTTCAGTGTTCAAAATTATGAAGAGAGTTATGTATGGATTCAGTTTTCAAAAATGGAAAATCATTCCAAAAATATTTGTCTGAAAGTGTGCCTTTAAAAAGAATTAATGATACATATATTTTCCTATTGCTGTTGTAATAAATTATCACAAACTTAGTGGTTTAAAAGAACACACATTTATTATCTTATAGTTCTGGAGGCCAGAAGTCTGAATTGAACCTTATGGGGCTAAAATCGAGGTGTCAGCAGGGCTGCGTTTCTTCTGGAGGCTTCGGGAAAAATTGGCTCCTTGCCTTTTCCAGATTCTAGAGTCTGCCCACATTCCTAGGCTTTTGGCCTCTTCCTTCATCTTCCTTCCACTCCCGCCTCTGTTTCCACTGTCACATCTTTTTTTTCCGACTTTGCCCTCTCACCTGTCTCTTATAAGGACACATGTAATTACATTGTGCCTACCAGATAATCTGGGACAGTTTCTCCATATCAAAATCTCTAGCTTAATCACATCTGCAAAAGTGTCTTTTGCCATGTAAGCCAACATCTTCCCAGGTTCTGGGCATTAGGATGTGGACATCTTTGGGGGGGACATTTTTTTGTCTACCATAATATATCTTGTTGCTGTTGATTAGTAAATCTTACTTTGAGATCTTATCATGGGAAACATTCTACAAATGTCGCTTCACATGCATATTTGTAGAGTTTTGAGCTTGTGTTCTCTCTTGCTTATCCCATTTCAGAAAGTTAATTTGTTTACTAGGTAGACAAATCATTTCTTATATGGGTTGCCAATGAAAAGAGACATGGTTTAACCAAAGAGAGCATGCCATGATGGATTTTACACCTCCTGTGGAGATGCTAGCTACCCAAAAATGTGTGCTAGTAATACAGAGGAGTCAGATTGCTGGCAATCATCCAGTTTTGTTTGATGGTGGCATAAATGTCTAGAGTATGCTTTTATGCAATTCCGTGATGCTGCGGTAATTGGGTAATGCATTAGCTGACAGCAATCCCTGACATAATCCATCTCTTTCTAGCTCTAGTTACTTCTGACTCCTGAAGTGGACAGGGGAAGCAAAAAGAAAGGTGTGTATAATAGTAAAGTGTTCACTTGCAGTGTGTCATGCACCCTTAGGCTAAAGATAGACAGCGTCTCAGAATCCAGCTCCCATATTCTCGTTTCCCTGTATGTAATTCCTTAAGTGGGCAGAAAAGTGTCTGATTATATAACCCTGTTATAGAGGGAAGAGGAGCTATATTTAAATATGCATGTGGAGAATCTATTGTCAGCTACAGATACATATTTAATTACTCTAAGAAAAAAAATCCATGAATTTGAATATGATGTGGGGGTTGATTTTATTCAAATGAGGGTTCTAATTCAGTCTAAAAAGAACTGAGCAGTGTTGTTTAAATGATTGCCTCTTAGGAGACAGTATGTGTATATGTATTTATAGCCCTACTTTATTTAAAGAGGCTTTTACAACAGATGGAAAGACATAAGTGAGAGAAGAAAATAATTTAAATTTAACCCTTTGGAAATGCTCTAGCTTTAGGAACATTTTATTGTCTTCCTTGGGTCTCATAGAGTATGTTGTTACATCTGACCTGTATCTTTGCCTTCTAACGTCCTGTGCTAAGAGCTTTATCCTCACAAAAACTCAGGTCCCTCCAAGTAATAGAGATGGGACTCCAACTCAGATGGTTTGACCCCAGATGTGTGCTCTACACTATCTAAGATCTGGCCTAGCAATAAGTGATGAGAAAGTTAACATAGGTATTCACTCACTCACTAATTCATTCATTCATTCAATTATTTAATAGGTACTTGCTACTAACTATGATCAGTTTCTACTCACAGAACACTTCTGGCACCAAATGTGTGTTGGATTTTCTCTCATCAACCAATTCTCCAACTCTTTGGACACCAACTGGTGTCCTACAATTCAATTCAGTTCTGACACTAACTACCTGGATTTAATGCAGACCCCACATGTTAAGGGCTCATCCACAAGATTGCCCCCCACTTCAGATGCCATTTGCAAGTAGTGGGTCTCCAAGGTTACCTACACTTCTGTCCGACTTGGCTACAAATGGGGGGTTCCCATGACCCCTTTCTTAGGCTTGGTAATTTGTTAAAACAGCTCACAGAACTCAAGGAATTACTCGTTTATTTTAAAGGATACAAATGAACAACCAGATGAAGAGGTACATAGGGTGAGGTCTGGAAGGGTTCTGAGTCCGGGAGCTTTTGTCCGAGTGGAGTTGGGGTATGCCACCCTCCCAGCACATGGATGCCTTCACAAACCTGGAAGCTCTCTGAACCCCATTGTTTAGGGTTTTTGTGGAGGTTCCATTATGTAGGCATGATTGATTAAATCAATAGTCATTGGTGATTAACTCAATCTCTGGCCCTTCTCACCTCCCTCAACCCGATAATCATGTGGTTGGTTCTTCTGGCAACCAGCCCTCATCCTGAAGCTATCTTGGGGCTCACCTAGAGTCACCTCATTAGCATAAACTCAGGTCTGGTTGAAATGGGCTTATTATGGGTAACAAAAGATGCTCCTCTCACCTGTATCACTCAGGAAATTACAAGAGCTCTAGGAGCTCTGTATTAGGAAACAGAGACGAAGCCCAAATATATGTTTCTTATTATATGACAATATCACAGTACTAAAGATCAAGATTTTTGCTAGTCTGGCAATATAGAAGTTAGATTTAGTTCCTGCTCTCAAAGAATTTACAGGCTAGGGATGAGCGCACTTCTAAACCAGCAAGTGAATCTTTAACATCTTTGCTTTCATTCTGTAACACTGAATTTAAAACAGGTTTTCCTCAGAAGCAATTCTGTTTTTACAAACTGTCTCCTGGGCTCAGAATTCCTCATATTATCAAGTTTCTTGAAAACCATGCATTTGCTTTTAAATACAACGTATCCCAGGATTCATGTCTTTTGTTTTCTAATAATCTTTCAATTTCTTATATTTATTTTAGAATTTGAAAATATGTGTTGCTGCATATAAAATCTCTAAAGAATTAGCAGGGCTGATTTGATTCAAATATAACTTCCTACCCCATGTGCAATGTTAAGCCCCTGAGTTTAATAGATTTGAGTTCTCACAACTTCTGTGTCTCTTGTGTCAAGGTTTTATTAGCATTTGGTTAACTCGGGCTAATTTGGCCTCAATTTCTTCGCCCGGAATAATGGACATAGATATAGATTCTCACGAGGATCAAATGCTATTGTGTAGGAATGCCGTGAAACAAAGTAATGCCATAACAGGTTTAAGTTCTGAAATAAATTGGAAGCATCATGATTTGGGCAGCATAGGATACCAAAATAGCCTAAGTTCCGTGTGAGCTGGTGTCACACAACTTGCATTTGAGTTATATAGTCTCTGAAGTCCACATGCCTAGTGTAAATGCTGGCTTTCACATTCTCAAGCTGTGTGGCTTTGGGTAATTTATTTAACGTCTCTGAGCTTTAGTTTCCTTATCAGTAAGATAGGCATAATAATAGGTTTTCCCCTCTAGGACTGGTGATGATGAAGGTGCTGGTGGGGGTGATAAAGTGATGATGGTGATAATGTTGATGGTAACGCCTCACAGTTATTAAGCCCTTACTTTTTGCCAGGTACCAAGCTGAATAGTCCACATGCACCCCCTCATAGTGTTCTCACTCCCCCTCTATGGTAGGCGCTATTATAATCCCATTTTTTTAAATGAGGAAGTTGAGGTTTAGTGGAGTTAATTAACATGCCCAGGTTCACTTAGGGAGGAATTAGCACATCTAGGACTCCAGTATAGACTCGACTGACTTTTAATGTGTACTGTGTCTCATTTAATGTTGTATTGTACTCCCGTGATTCGAACTGCATTCCCTTCTATCAAGAGGTCAGATGTTATGAAGATTAAGAGAGATATAATAAATGTTAAATGTTGAGCATCCTCTCATGGTAAATGCTACATAAACACTAGATATTTAATTAATATTAGATCTATTTCTTTTTTACTTATAAATTATAATCTTTATTTATTCCATTTCTATTACTGCCATTAACATTTAAAATCCTGAAATGATTAAATTATTTATTCCCTTCTGTAAAGACACAAAAGTTATCAGTGCCCATACCATGGAAGATGAGGGAATGACAAAATTTCTGTAATATCCAGTGAAAGGCAGAAACACATTCTTCATTTAGGTCAAAGTTTCAAGTTTGAATATGACTTGCACTCATTTTTTTCAAATAACCAGCTTGTATTTTTAAGCAAAATATCATGAAGTTTGTAACACCATCCTCTTGTGATTCACTTAAGAAAGAAAAATGAGTTGTTTAAACACGATGCTATACCAGTTCATTTGAAAGTGAATGATGCCTTCAATAACTATATTTGTGAACCTGGCTCTATGCTATGAAATAACTAAATTGTCTGATTTTATCTTCGACTTCACACTTGTTTTGGCTTCAAGGAGATGTGATGTATTAGAAATTGCAGACTACCTGTGGCAAGTCTGACTTGCAGGCTTTTAGTAACACCCTATTTCAAATTGTCGAGAGAAAGAATTCTATTCTCTCATTAGCATTTAGGTCTGTGACAATCAAGTGTGTTCTAACTTCTGTAGTGCACATACCTGCACTGTGGCGCTCCTCGACCTACAGCTTCCGCTGAACATTTAGACTCTTGTTGCAAGGCTCATGTCATGGGTCCCTTCCCTTGCATTTGATTGGACCAAAGGCATCTCAGATCTTAGATCTCCTAATCTAGCTCCCCAAAGATGCCCCTCATAAGTCCCCCCCTCTCAGTAAATGGCAACTCCATCCTTCCAGTTGCTTGGGCTGTCTTCCTTGTCATCCTTGATTCCTCTCTTTCTCTCACATTTCGTTAGCAGTCCCTTAGCAAATTCTGTTAGCTCTATGTTCAAAATACATCTCGGGCACAGTTCTTAGAACCCCTACTGTTATCACTCTGGGCCAAAACCGCATGTGTTATCACCTGGACTGTTATGGCAACTTCCTAACTTGCTTCCTTGCTTCCAACATTGCCCATCTTTGCTTGAGATGACTTTTGAGACTGTAAGTTAGATCATGCCACTCCTCTGCTCAAAATTCTACAAGTCTCAGATCTTACTAAGAATAAAACCCAGAGTTCGTCCATGGTCTCTGAAGTTTCACATGATCAGGCCTCTGGTTCTTTCTCTGGTTTTCCCTCCTACCACTTTTTCATTCATTCTGTGGGCTGCTTGGCTTCTTCTTAATTATGGCAGGCACACTGCCTCAGGGCCTTTGCATGTACCCTTTACTTGGAACACTCTTTCCCTGCATATGGCTCAACTTGCTCCCTTACATCATCTGGCTCTCTGGTTGAGTGACACCTGTCAGAGAGACTTTCTGTGAGCAACCTCTGAAGTAGCATGTGTTTTCACTCATTGGCCTCCATTTTCTGGTTTCATGTTCTTTATCACCAGCTGTGGTGTCTTTTTTATGACACAACTTCTGACACCAAATGTGTGGTGTCTTTTTTCCATATTGATTCTCCGACACCAACTGGGTGTCCAACAATTCAATGGAACAGCCAAGTGGAAGAGATACATAAGACAAGCTGCATGGAGGAGGGCTGCGTGGAACTTCATGCCCTCTTGGGTCTGACCCTTCCCAGCACCTTGATGTGTTTACCAATCCTGACACTCCCTGAACCCTGTCATTTAGGGGTTTCTGTGGAGGACTTGTTACGTAAGCATGCTGATGAAATCATTGACCATCAGTGATTGAACTCAATCTCCAGCCTCTCTCCTCTCCCCAAGGGGGAGGGTGGGGATGGGGTAGAAATGAGAGTCCAACCCTCCAATCACATGGTTGGTTCTTCTGGGCCATCAAGAGTCACCTCATTAGCATAAATTTAGGTATGATTGAAAGAAGCTAGTTATGGATAATAGAAGATGCTCCTAAAACTCTTATCGTTCCTGTCACTCAGGAAATTCCGAGGGTTTTAGGAGCTCTCTGCCAGGAACGGGGGACAAAAATGAAGTACATATTTCTTACTATACCACACCCGCCAGCCTACTTCATTTGGAACTTAGACGTTGGTTGTCTGTCTGCACCTGCTAGAGTTAAGATCCACAGCAATAAGTTACTTTTGACAGTTTTTTTAATTGCTCTTATTCAGCACCCAGAATAGTGCCTGATGCACCATAAACACTCAAATCAATGTTTATTGAACGAGTTACTTAATTGAATTAAATTGGACATTAATTAATTCAAGGGTTAATGGAGGAAGACACAGATAGAGGCAGTGATGAGTGAACACGTGCTCCAGGAGAGTCCAAACCCAAGAAAGAGAGAGAGAGCGCAAAGTTGATTTCTGAAGAGCTTTCTAGTGTGAGTTTTAGTTCTTCATGACACACTGTTTTATTTCTTTCCCTTGGAGAGTTCCCTCAGCTTTGCCTGTCTCCTGAAAATAAATCCCTCCCCGCCCCTTTTTTTTGCTGAGGAAGATTGGCCCTGAGCTAACGTCTGTTGCCAATCTTCCTCTTTTTGCTTGAGGAAGATTAACCCTGAGCTAACATCTGTACCAATCTTCCTCTATTTTATATGTGGGACGCCGCCACAGCATGGCTTGATGAGCAGTGTGTAGGTCCACACCCCGGATCCGAACCTGCGAACCCTGGGCTACTGAAGCAGAGCTCGCGAACCTAACCACTACGCC